>NW_024884697.1:9266648-9325399 GCF_019232065.1 Centrocercus urophasianus | reverse complement strand
GAAGGAAGGAAGGAAGGAAGGAAGGAAGGAAGGAAGGAAGGAAGGAAAGGAACAGAGAAAGGGATGAAGGGAGGAAGGGAGAAAAGACTTTGAGAAATAGTAGAAAGAAATAAAGAAGAAAAAGAAAAAGAAGAGGAATAAAAGGAAAAATGTAGGAAGATCAAGAAAGCAATGCACAATGTTCCCAAACTGGACTGATAATGCCCATTTTTTGTTGTTTATTTTGATTTGGTTTGGTTTGTTGGAAAAATCTTTATTTTTAGAATTTCTTAAAAAGAATGCTATAAAAATTGCTTGGTACCGCAACCCTTCTTTTTGATTGATGTTTCTTTGCCCACTGACTTGTTTCCTGGATGCAAGCTCCTGCAAACCAGCTGCTATTGGCTCCCAGGCAATAGCTTGAGCACATGCTATCCAAAATGCTCCACCCACCATTTTCTGTGGTATCTTAACCATGTAGGGCCATGTGATAGCAGAACACAATGTGACAAAGGTTTGGAAAGCCAGAACAGATGTAGCAGGAAGAGCACTCTTGTCATGACAGACAACTGTAGAAAGGCAGCACAGACTAGTAAATATATAGAAAAGAGGTATTACTTCCAAAGGAGTTACAAATTAGCTGATCTTTAAACATGTTTGTGGAACTCGCCAAGAGAAACATACAGAGCCTTCCAATAGAGAAACCTTAGAGAGTGTTAAATTGCGGCATTTAAGCACAGAATTCTCTCTGGGAATGCTGCCTTAGAATAAAAGTTTCTCCATAGCCCTCTGTGCCCTACAGGATGACAAGACACTCCCAGAGAAAGTCATCTTGCTGCACGCTGGGTTTCAAGAGGCCCAAACCCATGCAGAGATCATTCCACAAATAATCACTGCTGCATCTGAAAACAAGAAGCTGACAAGATCCCCTCCTTCTTTGTCAACATTTTGAAATAAAAACGAGCTAACTTTCTTTCTGAAAAGCCTTGCTGGTTTGGAATTTGAGAATGAAAAGCTGCTGCAGGACAGTTGCTCCTGATGTAAAAAGAAGAACCAGAGAGCATTACTTGAAGCAAATAATTTAGCTGACTTGAGCAGTGAAAATTAGAATTGTTAGGTCCCTTTTTAATGTTTATAGCAAAGAGCACATAGGTTTATCACCATACCATGACATGAACTAGACAGACTGATATTAATATCATAGGTGTTCTACTCATTTCAGTGACTGGTATTCTATTTGGGATCTGCTTTTAACTGAAGGTTAACTGAAGTGAACGGGAGGTTGTTGTTCACTGATTGTTGTAGAAATAACTGTCAGCTATACAGTTAGATCATGAACCTATAAGAAAAAATTTCAGAGTATGTCATTAGCCTGAAATGGGAATAGGCAAGATAATAGAAATAAATTCTTGTGCAGCTGAAGAGAAGGCCATGTGGAACACATTGGAAAGGTGATATACTCAAGGTTTGCTAGCAATTTTGATAAAGTTCTAAGGTTCTTTTCCTTCTTTTGACAAAAAATTCATAATCATCTTTTCTTTTGGGAACACAGAGACAGCTGGGAGCACTAGATGCTGAGATACATCTTCTTGGTGGGGATTGAGAAAATTAAGATTTACACAAAATGACAACTTTCAATAAAATGTAAATAACTTTTCATACAGGCAGTGAAGACTTCATGCAATTCAATACAACTTTTACAGGTCAATAAGAAACAATATTTAGAAGTATGTGATATGTTTATAAAAGCAAATTCCTCAGATTTCAGTACTAGCTTTGTTTATGTCTGTGCAACTGCATAAATCAATTGATCCTGTTAAAAAAAAAAAAAAAAAAAAAAAAAAAAGAAGTTTTAACTTAAATATTCATACAAAAATAAACTATTTCAAAAGTTTAAAAATGACTGTGTTTTAGGAATAGTAGCTAGTTGCCAAAAATCTTCTGTTTCAGAAGGTCAAATATGATATATAATTCAAATATAAGATTTTTAAACAACAGTAAATCACTACTTATCCATGAAGACAGTGCTTACACTTTAGCACCGTTACACTGATCAGGATTGTTTAGATTATCAGAATGGGGAACAAAAGTACCTTGGCCCTTGATCGGTGGTAGTTTATCATTTGTTCTAAATACCCTAAGAAGAGGGAAGAGTATAGTAGATGATAATAGCAATATTCCACATTTTATTCTTTATGATTCAACACTTGAATACTTGTCTTTTTCAAAACAGAGATCCACTTAGAATTTTTTTAAGCAAATTTTTATGTTGAAGATTACTAAATTAGTTTTTTTTTTTTTTGTAATTGACACTGGAAAATGCATTGTTTTTTGTTGTTTTTTTTGTTTGTTTGTTTTGTTTTTTGTCCATTACTTGTTTTTTAATCTAGCTTTAATACAGTGGCTATGAAAAATTCAATAGACTGTGAGATAAAATAGTATATGAGAAGCAAATATTATTGATCACTTAAAATGAATATGGATTTTATTTAAAAGTAAATCAGTAATACACATAAATTCAGAATAAGTTATCTTGTGCTTTCATTGTCATTTAATGGAAAATAAATATTCATTGAAAATGATTGTTATAACTGAACATTAATTATCATATATATGGCAAAAGAAATTCAGATGATATTTTATTAAATTGTAATATACACACTAAATCTTTTAGTACTCTCACTTTTCAAGCATTACTGTATTCTAAAAGCATATTCAAATGTCTATTATTTTTTATAATTTGAATGGAATATACAACTGAAAATAATCCTTAATTCTTCCGTTTTAAGTTGATTGGACAAATTTCAAAAGACAAGATGACTAAATCATTCTTCATCTGTAGTTTATATCCAAAAAATAAACAAACAAACAAACAACAACAACAACAATACAAAACAAAATACCCAAATCATTCAGGCAAAACAAAATACATTAACTTAAAGATCTTGCCCCCAAAAATAAATGAATTGATAGAAGTATATTGGGCCACATGTCTTGTGAATCCAATTTATTTTTCTGGTGATAGGTTTTCAGTTGGTTAACTAAGTTTGTAGTACTCTTGGTATAGCTATCACCTCAGCTTGTGGTTACTGTGCTAGAATTAATTTAGGTGATTACAGCATTTCAGATGAAAAACTTTTATTCCTCTCCATATTTTTTGATGACCCTTCTAACACCAAAGCAGTAAAACGAAGACCTTGCTTTTAAGTATTTACATTGTACTTTAAGGCAAACTTCGGATTCCTGCAAGCTGTTGCTCTACACCATGATTCCTACGTATTCTGAATGAGAACCTACCATGAATGACAAAGTGATTGGGAACACTGGGCACTTACAAAGTCAGAATTTACAAAAGGGAAATTGTAATTGCTTGACCAATCTTCTTGTTCTCTGCAATGAAGTAACTAGCTTGGTAGAAAAGAGGTGAGCACTGAATATTTATCTTAGCTTTAGTGGAGACTTTGATACTGTTCTACAGTATCAACATGGGAAACTGACAAAGCATGTGCTGTCACAAAGTCAAGTTAGAGGGCAGTCACTGGTGGTGTATCCGAGTTCGGTCTTGCAGGAAATGCTGTTCAACATTTTCACTAATGGATAATGAAACCAGAGTCTTCTCAGTGGTGTCCAGTGACACAAGAGACAATGGATGCAAGACAAAACACAAAAAATACCATCTGAGGAAAGCACTTTTTTTTTCTTACTGTAAGATTGATAAGGCACTGTAAGAGCTTGCCTAGAGTAGTTGTGGAGTCTTCACCTTTGCAGATACTGAAAGCCTAACTGGACTTGGCCCTTTAAGATGCTGATCTAGCTGGTCCTACTTGAACTGAGAGATTGGGCTAGGTGGTCTAAAGAGGTTCCTTTCAACCTAAAACATTCTTTGGTTCTGTTAATTCATGTAAGTTTGTGTGCATAAATATAAGTCTACACACACATACATATATGTATAAAAATGATTGTATGAATATAAAACACCTGTTTTTCCCAAGAAATAATATTTCCAGAAATGCTGCAGTCACATATTGGGTCACATTTTAAACTGGTATCTACTGTTTTCAGTACAGGAACAGAAGAACTGAATGGAAACTTGTATGCAACATCTGGATTTTCTTGCAAAATGCAGTCCCAGGAAGAATCAGGGATATGCCCATGTAAATGCATACCCACGCCTACACAACCTTTTCCCAATATGGAACACATCTTTATTTAGATCTTTCAAAGCTCCTGTATGCTAACTTTTTTCAGAGTAAGTAACAAGAGCCATTACCTCAAGTTTTTTGACTACTGACAAACTTCCTGCTGCTGTTTGCAAACTGAAATTAAACAGGAAGATCTAAGCCCTCTATATATAATGTACACACATGCATACAAATATACACACACTTACAAGCAGACAATTCTGAATGAAGACCACCTCCAATTCAATGTAAATCTATCCATGTCTGTAGTTTTTTTCTCCAGACTGAGTACAGTATTAACTCTTTCCTTCCTGTGACAGTCTTTTAACACATTTCTTTGAAACCATTCAAAGAGGTTGCAATCATTTTCTAGGACATTCTGCAAACTTTTTTTTTTTTTTTTTTTTTATTGCCCGCATTCTGTCAAATATAAATAGTGTGTTACTACAGCCCTGTGTGCTTCTGCTACATTGGTAATCAGGTAGACTGTCTTAGTTAATCATTTCTCTTTTTTAAAAATTTTCCTGACTAGTTACGAATTTTCTACCTAGAACAAAGGAATATCATTCAGTGTGCTGTATAAAAATCTAAATCCTGAGAGCTTTACTAGCACCAATGCGGCACGTAATTTTCACCTTTGAAAAGATGATTTTAGAGGGTGGTATTGAGCAGTGCTAAGGAGGCTAGGGAATCAGTCATCAGCTCTTGGAGAAGAAATCAAAAAACAGAAAGAAATTAAGGAGTTCTCTGTTTGCTGAAGAGAAAATCCACCTTTAGTGGATGACAGTGAAGGAGTCCATAAAAAGAACAACAGTTCTCCTAATAGAGTGCTGATAACAGGCATAAATATCAGGAGAGAGAGAATTAAGCCAAAGATCTTAGGAAAAAGCACATCCTGTTTATCCTGTATCTCATCCAATAGTGAGCTGCATTTAGCAGCTGGATATGTGAATTCTCATTTTTAAATAAATGTTGATGTGTGACTCCTGCAACAGGTGACTGCAACCTACACACCAAAGTGGTTTTGCCACAGTCCTAAAGGATTGTGATAGTAATGACATACTGTCAGTAAGGTAAATATTTACATGTAGATTTTCTAGGTAAGATAAGAGGCAGCAAGCAGAATTAGAGACAAACAAGTAAAAGAGAAAATCCCTTAAGTTAATTCTCCAGACAGAGGTAATGATTCAATTGTATCTTTAACAGTTTTCTCCTACGTGTTCATAGCAGAGGACTGCTCTAGAACTTCTCCTCTGAAGTAGTAAAGAGATTTTTCAAAATCAAAAAAAGCAGCAAAATTTCTCCTATGAACCTCTATATTTGATGACCTTTTCCCCACCCAGATGTGTAATTCCTTCTTCCACTCCAAATTCTTTTTCAGGATTCACTCTTCTCAGCTGAATGAGTCTGAATGTAGTTTTTATTTTCCCTTGTAAAATTATTTTTTTTTCTTGATTCTTTATTGTGATTATTCTTGTCCTATTAAAACTAATATTTCATCACATTTAATATATAACTCCGCTTCTAATTGTTATGTTCAGAAGAACATCTAAAAGAAAATATAACCACATGTGATCTCTGTCCTCAATATTGATTTTTCAGTTATTCTCAATTAAAAAATATTTCTCAATTCTCTATCACTAAAACTCACTAATAGTTTTTATCACTGTTCTGAATTCATCACTAACACTTTTAGCTGATACCAAGAAAACCTTCCAGTTTGATTCAGCATAATTCGTTGTTTCCTGTACTTCTCAATAATTTATTACCTCTCAGACTTAGATTAAGTGCATCTGCTTTTTTTTTTTTTTTAATCTGGAAAACTGCCTTTTCATACTACACATTGGGCTAAAGCTCAATACATCCTCACTAGATAAAGAGGAGTGGAAGGGGGGGCATATCTGGAACATATTGAACAAACGTCTTCTATAAACACACATTTCAATTTATCTCACTTTCCATTTATTTCTAAGTTTCTGAATATTTCTTGGTAACATGCACAGTTTATCCTCTAAAGGTTGTCTCACAGGACTGTTATGATCTTCTCATCTAAACTCACCAGACATTAACTCTCATCTACTAATTCCTAAAGCAAAACTCCTTTAAGCCACGACAATCAATTCACAGACGTTGCATGCTATCAGTTTTAACAATTGATATTTATAATCTAATAAAAAGTATATGAGTAGTCATTATACAGTGACTTTTGCAGGACAGTTCTTACATTGTTGAAAATACTAAGCACAACTCTGATGTTGTTTGAAATGTTCGCATGAAGAAAATACTTAATGTAGTGCTGATATTTGAAAGACCACTCTGATTCCTAGCAAAAGGTAGAGAACTTATTTGCTTTAGCACTCTGAACTGAGCAGTGAATGACTCTTGTATTAAAGTAATGACTGTAGCTTAGTCTTTCTTAAAGCACATTTTATGAAGCAACATGGAAAAGAGAAGACTGAGATAATTGAATGTTTTTGGCTGTACTTTTTGCCTCATAATACCTTAGAGAGACATACTTATAATCACCACACCTCTGTTTTTGCATTCTGGCTCACAGTACATGTATCCGTGGAGGCAGGATATGCTAAAATGCAACAGACTGAACTTATAAGTTTGTTATGATCTGACTTCTTTCCTTCCTGTCAGAAAATTGTCTTGAGATTTGTCAGGTGAGAGTGCATTAGCACAGATTAAATCTTTGCTTGTTTCACTGAGTTCTACAAGCCAGAATTCCTACAGCTAATTTTTATTTGGCAGAACAAATCATGAGAGTTACATCTGAAAAGAGGGGCCTCTGTAACCCTTTTGTGAAGCTAAAATCTGCTCAAGAAGTTTTTGATATCTAGGCATTTTTAATTAACAATGTGATGCATTACAAGCCTCCTCCTTCAATCAGGACTGTTGGGGAGAGAATTCTTGTGCCGTATCTACGAGATTGCACAAGAATCTTAAAGTGTGTATTGATAATAAACCACAAAATCACAGAAATGTTGGAGGTGATCTAGTCCTACGTGTGTTTCAACAGCTATTTTCACCAATAATACTAGAGCAGATCAGCCTTAACTTTGCCTAGCCATACCTTGAAAATCTTAGAGAGTTCCCAGCCCCCTAGGTGACTTGTTCCAAATACAAATTTCCTGATACCCGGTCTGAACCTCACAGGTTGTTGTCTGTGGGCTTTGTTTGTTGGCTTCTACTACTACTGAGAAAACCTGCTTCCAATTTCTTCGCAATAGTGTTCAAACAGCAATGGACTGCTATTAGATGGCCTCTTGTCTTCCTTATCAGCAGATGAACAAACTCACTTCTTTCAGTTTTACTTTATAGCTCATGAGCTTTTGGGCCTCAAGACCTTTTTAGGTGTATGGCAGACTCTCTAGCTTTTTGACCTGCTTCTGGAAATAGGGGTCCTTGGTCTGGACCACATTTCCTGGTAGCAGTCTCATCATCACTAAAGGAAGTGTTTTAACTCAAATTGCTTGCTGTGCTTCTTTTTAATGTATCTCAACATGTAATTTGTGAGACTTGTGATTTGTTTATTCATCATGTGTATTAAACTTGTCCTCAACAAACACATAAAAGTACTTTCAAATAGGATCACTATATTCTTATGTACTGTTGTGTGGTGTTATTCTGCTTTTGCTATGGAACTTTGCAATTTTCCATGTAGAACTTCAGGAAGATTTTGTTGATTCAATCATTAAAGTCCTTGTGTACTGAAAGACTTCTTACAACAATTTGATATCATGAAAAATTTCACTAAGTATAGAATCTAAATAAACATGTAGAATGTTGATGAATATTCTGAAGAATATGGGTCCCAGTATCAACTGTAGTGTACACAGATCTATAATAGCTACTACCAATATGCCGTTGATATATCACCTTCTGAACCCAGCAGTCCATTTAATTGATATTTCTATGTGTTTCTGTTTATCATACATGAAATAATGAATATGGAAGTATGATCCATATGGCTCAATAAACACAAACTAAGCTAAGATAATAAGATAAGATAATAATTTTCTGGGGCACATTTACAATGTAAAATAACACATTTTAAAACTGTTGTTGATTTTGAAAAATAATTGTGTTACTGAATATCTGGGCAGGAAATACTTATTTTTCTGTAATGATATTAGATCAATAACAGTTTTGGGGAAGACAAGTCTGTTCTATGGAGGAAAACTGTTATGCTAGTTGAATTAGTCTCCTACTGTAAGAAGATATGCCTCCAATAACATCCAAAAGATAATTCCCCAAATATTCTATAACAATGATCATTAACTGACATTTAGGAAATGATCTTTTAGGTAACCAATAGACAACCAAAAAATGCGTCCAGTAAACTAAACCTCATCAAGAACATGAGTGGTACTGTAGCATGCAGAGATGATAACCAATCAGATCATCCCACAGCACTGCCTTGTTCTAGTCACCTGAGACAAAGCTAACATGTTCTTAGAGATTTTACTTTCCATTTTGACTTCTCCCAAGAAACATGCCTGCCCCATTGGTGAAGAAACATAAAAGAATATTTCTTAGTTACTTATTTTTCATCGCAATACAAAACAGAACAAAAACCTGACAAACAAGCAAACAAAATAAAACACTTCTATTTTACAGAATAGAGTTGAGAGTGAACTTGTATGACGCTTCCCCATTCCTTTGACTAGTTTCTCATTCCAAAATGCCTTGTGATATAGAGGATAAATAGTATAACATAAAAACAGACAGATGAAGATCTTCTAAAGAAAAATAGAAAAATTAGCAAGAAAAACTATAGGCTACATATACATCCTAGCTTTTTCCTAGAAGAAAAGAACTTCAACCATCCAAGATATTAGACTTAATGTGAGAAGATAGTAGGCTGCCTGCATTTCTTATGTGCGTGAAAACGCAAGTCATTTCTCAAAAAAAGAAGTCAGAAGTTAAAAAAGTTATCATATTTAACACATTAACACTACATGCCATTTCAGACAGTCAGATAAGATACCAAGGTGAATAGGCTTAACTGTTGGTATTTAAGCTATTAATCATAACCTCTCCTTTCCAACAGTATAGGAGAAAAGTCAACATAGTTAACATAGTTCTCCTTTATGTGCTAGCCTTCTGTACTGTAAAAGAGTTATCTTTCCAATACCTTTGTTTGATCCACTGTGCCTTTTAATTTCATTGTGGATTACAGTAATCAGTGACAGCTGCAAAGGGAAACATATTCAAACATTTTTCAGATCAAAATGGAAATAAAATTTAAGCTGTATGTTATGGAATAAATTAAATCCTTTGTGTTACAGATTACATTATATATGTGAGACATCAATCATAACCTCTGTGTACTATGGACCTCTTTTCCATAATGATTCTTGGTGACCTTCAGTGTGTTCAAAGGACAATATAACAAAATACCGTAACAGTGATCATTTAACATACCTTGTCTATTTTATATTCCTACAATTCATTACAATAAGAACATATTACAAATCTAAAAGTAATAGATTTACATTATTATTATTATTATTAACTGATCAACTACTAGTTGGGTGGGTTAGGCAAAAGAAGTTTAAGAACACAAGCTACAGCTTGTATAAACCACCAATATCATTTATGGTAAACTTCAAGTTTGCTGAGTTCATGGATTTATGTAGAGGCACATTTTGCTTAAAGTTGATTTTGGTTCAGTGATGCAGTATCACTCAGAATAAATGTTGGATGTACCTTATATTCCTTCTCTCGCATTAATGGGAGAAAAGAAATTGTTTCAATAACTTATTTAACTCATCTCCCATATTTTCCCAACAAGACTTAGGTAATGAATAAATAAAAAAAAAGTTAGAAAAGCAGTATTGACTAGGATCACACTAAAATAAACTAAACGAAGAAATAAGGAAGGCTGTAGAATTAGTCCACTGAATATGTGAAATCCTCATTTCTTATTCTTTTTCTGAGGAATTGTGCTTAATCTAGGTAATGTAGTGTTAACACAGACGTAAAAACTGAAACCTGAAGGCATCATGCTGTGTGTTCACCTTTTAATTAATGAAGTAAAAAATGTCGCTACACCTTGATGAACTTAAATAAAATTTGATGTACATCTGAATTCCATGGAAACCTATAACTTCAAAGTCTGTTTTTGTGTGTTGTTTTTTTTTTTTTTTTTTTTTTTATTTCAGCATAAATTTATATTCTGAGAACAACTACCAAAATCAATGTTTGACCTTGATGCTTTCAGAGATACTGAACTTTAGTGATCATACTAAATAAATATCAAAATGGTTTTAGCACTGAAAATGAACCAGATAGTCCTGAAAATCTCATATTTAGTTTAATTCTCAATTTGTATCATTTATATCAGACCAAATCCATATGAAAACAATTCATTTATTTATATTCTATCCTTGAGCTTGCATTATTGTGTAGTCTTCTTGCTTGTGCAGAGTACACACTCAGCGCTACTTAACACGGTCAAGAGAAAGCAATCTCAAAATGGAAATTGAGGGGCTACACTTGAAAACACTGAAGTCTATTTTCTTTAACATAAAGTGGCAGTTTATATGCTGGAAAACATTACCAAGTTTTGCTTTTCCCTCATGTAAGTGAGATGTGGTTCAACACAGACGTAATCTGCTCTTTCTTAATTAAAACTAATTCTTGTTGCCAGAGCTTCCCCAAGGAAACTCTAAAAAGTGAATAAAAACTTGACTAAGGGACTCTAAAAAGTGAATAAAAACTTGAGTAAGTGCCACACAGTACAAACCTTAAGTCCATTGTCGAAGAATTTGATTTTTGATATTCAATTTGGAGTCTTTCTTCAGTTTTACCTCATTACCTTTAAGCATGTCAAGTAACACCAAATTTCTCCAAGGACAGTTATTGTATGGAGTAAAGTGTGAGGAAAGATCACTGAAAACATTTAAGATCCTCAAGGTAAAGAGTAATTTGTCCTCTGAGTTGCTTTTTCATTGTGAGACAGCATGTATATCTCTTGAGAGCACATATTGTAAAGTCAAAGTACATAAAACATTAAAGTCAATAACCTCTTAGAATTGCTCACAAAATCAGTGTTTAAGTAAGAGAACACCCACAGAGCATATTAAAAAACCATCAGATATTTACCATGAGCAATAACATTTTTAATAGTCCAAAGAAGACACTATTGCTTCCTTTAAAAGTAGCTCTGTAAAGGAAAGTTTCTAAAAAAAGTCATTCCCTTGCAGAAATCCATGGGCTCTAATTTAACTGCTATTCCTTAATGAAAGAAAATTGCTAAGATTCTGACAAGGCATGATTGTATCATTAATCAAGAGACTGATCATGCCCTATCACTTTAATAACATCTCTTAAAATGATTGAGTGTATTTCAGTATCATCAATTTTCACTACAATTTGTTATAAAGAAGGTATAATACTGTTCCTGGCATAGCAGCTTATACTAATTTTTGATGTAAAATGTAAGATTGTGCACATATAATTTATAAACAAAAATAATTGTGATACTACAGGAAGAACAAAAGAGGATATTTAACTATTTATTTTTCAGGAGAATCTGAAGAACACCTCAAGGTGATTTCACAGTCCAAGAAATATTTCAAAATGAATAGATTCCCATGCTATGACAAATTGCATCACAGTACCATAAATTCTAGAGTAACTAGTATACAGAAAGGATAGTTCGTTTCGAGGTCAATTTTTTTTTGTTTGTTTGTTTGTTCATTTTTTTTTTTTTAAGAAACATGTTTATTTTTAATAATTACATTTCACATAATCACAGAATCACAGAATTGTAGGGGTTGGAAGGGAACTCCAGGGATCATCGAGTCCAACCCCCCTGCCAAAGCAGGTTCCCTACAGCAGGTCGCACAGGTAGGCATCCAGGCAGGTCTTGAACATCTCCAGAGAAGGAGACTCCACCACCTCCTTGGGCAGCCTGTTCCAGTGCTCCATCACCTCACTGTAAAGAAGTTCTTGCACACATTTGTGCAGAACTTCCTATGCTGCAGTTTCCAGCCGTTTCCCCTTGTCCTGTCTCCACTCACCACTGAAAAGAGTCCAGCCTCGCCATTCTGCCCCCCACACCTTAGATATTTATAGACCTGGATCTGGTCCCCTCTCAGTCTTCTTTTCTCAAGGCTGAACAAACCCAGTTCACTCAGCCTTTCTTCATAGGAGAGATGCTCCAGGCCCTTCACCATCTTTGTGTCCCTCCGCTGGACTCTTTCCAAGAGATCCTTGTCTTTTTTGTACTGGGGAGCCCAGAACTGGACGCAGTACTCCAGATGAGGTCTTACCAGGGCAGAGTAGAGGGGAAGGATCACCTCCCTCGACCTGCTGGCCACGCTCTTTTTAATGCACCCCAGGATGCCATTGGCCCTCTTGGCCACGAGGGCACACTGCTGGCTCATGGCCAACCTGTCATCCACCAGGACACCCAGGTCCCTTTCCGCAGAGCTCCCCTCCAGCAGCTCATCCCCCAACCTGTACTGGTGCATGCAATTATTCCTCCCCAGATGCAAGACTCTACACTTGCTTTTGTTAAACCTCATCCGGTTTTTTTTTGCCCAGCTCTCCAGCCTATCCAGGTCTTGCTGAATGGCAGCACAGCCTTCAGGCATGTCAGCCAATCCTCCCAACTTCGTATCATCAGCATTTCTCCTTCATCTCTTGGGTTTTTAATTCAGTAAAAATTTCTTGCACTGGATATGGTGACCTTTAGTGGTTCAGAATGTTCAATTCTAGAATACCTTTTATGTAGTTATGTACATGTGTGTAATTCTTCAGAATATAGCAAAATTTAAATAGAGCACAGGAGGAGTGCCTCCAATGCCAGCATCTCTATTTTTCTTAGGAAGCCATAACTTCAAGAGTGTAACTGAAGAGCCAAGGATAAAACCTCATTCTCCTAGGCTTCCTTTTTTTATGTTTTCAGTTACTTCAACTTTTTTCATGCATCACACAGTATATGATTTGTGAATTATATAAGAAAATCAAGACAGCAGAAGAAATTATTTAGGTGATTAAAATAATAACAAAGCAATTTTGATTGTACTCTTGCACTTTGATTCAGTCTCTTCCTGTATGTAAAGTTACATCACTTTGTAAAATTAGAATTTTAGTTAGAATTTAGAGACAAAGTGAACTGGTGAACAAAAATCACTAAAGGCTCCCAATATATGCCTATAAGTTATAAAGGCAGCAAACTTTTCTTTCTGCTCTTTTTTTTTCACTTTGTGGGAAGGACAAATATTTCAACCAAATGTTCTAATTTAGAGCTAATAATTTTGAAAAGATGGGAAAGGAGATATAACATTTTTTATCAAACTTGTTTTGAAAATGCAATATGTCACCCTGTATGTTTCAAGCTTGGTCAGTGTGAAACTTCATCTCAGCATGAATCAATGAGGTAGCTCTAAAAAGAAGCCAGTACTCCTGTTTAGTGTCTCCAGGACTTGTCAATGATCATTTTGATATGATCTGATAAGCAGTTTCCAGCAAATTAAAACTGAATTGCACCAGCTCTGTGAGTTCCCATTTGGCTTTACAGAAGCCATGGACTGGCTGTATGAAAACAACCATCAACATCCCACATTTCAGCAGTCATCTTGTTATAGCTAAAAGGAACCACACTTTCTATGGGAAGTTGAAAATGTACTGTTAGCCAAATGAAAAGCTTTTAAGACATAGTCAACACAAAGCTTTTCTTCCAGTTCTGTTCACTTGTTGATCAAAGATCTCAAAGGAGTCTTCCCAGAATTCCAGTAGTAACAGTGTAGGGGATGCCTAAACTGACGGTGGAGACTGACATTTAATCATGAGAAAAATCTAAATTCTGGGTATACTTTGCTCATGAGTACTTCCGTGAGACATGAAATATCAATTATGATGATACATAATGTAATGCATTCATGAAGGTCTGGAAAACTAGCACGATTTAAAGCACCCTCTTTATGTAAAACAATAATTAATGTCCAAAATTTATGCAATAACCATCTCACAGTCACATTTCACAAATTTAAGGTATCCTCATAAAGAGGAAATCCCAGATTCCCTTGGGGTAAGATCCAGCAGATGTTAATATGCAGATTTGAAGTTTGCTTTTCTGTTACTTCCAGTCTAATTACATCGTGTTTTCTATAAAAGTATCCAGAGAATAGTATCTCATCTTTCCCTTGGCCTCTGAAACCAGAAGCTGGAAAAAAAGACTCAGAGATTCACCATATTAGATCTCCATTATTTTGCTGGAAGTTCTTGCTCTAAACTGGAAAAGTCAGATTGCTGGCTGTTAGAATATGAAATAATCACAGAAACATATAATTGTTTGAGTTGGAAGGGATCACAAAATCACAGAATCACAGAATGACCTGGGTTGGAAGGGACCTCAAAGATCACGAATCTCCAACCCCCCTGCCACATGCAGGACCAACAACCTCCACATTTAATACTAGACCAGCTGCCCAGGACCCCATTCAATCTGGTTTTGAACACTTCCAGGGATGGAGCATTCACAACTTCATCCTTAAATCCTTAAATCCTTAACTCCTTAAATCCTTAACCTTAAATATCATCTACTTAAATATCATCCTAGTCCAACTCCCCTGCAATGAATAAGGACAACTAGATCAGGTGCTCAGAGTCCCATCCTTCCTGGCCTTGAATGACTCCATCACTTCTCTGGGCAACCTGTTCCAGTGACTCACCACCTTTATTGTAATAAACTTCTTCCTTATATTCAACTTAAATCTTTCCCTTTTTTTAGTTTGAAACCATTTCCTCTTGTTCTATCACCACAGACACTGATAAAGAATTTGTCACTTTCATTCCTACAGCTCTCCTAGAGATACTGAAAGGCCACTCTCTGGTGGCCTTCTCTTTCCAAGCTGAACAGCCCCAGCTCCCTCAGCCTGTCTCCGCAGGGGAGGTGTTCCATCCCTTGAATCATTTCTGTGGCCCTCCTCTGGATGCACTCCAACAGGTCCACATCTCTCCTGTTTATGTCCCCATGTAAACACAGTACTGCAGGTGAGGTCTCAGTGGAGCACAGACTAGAGAGGCAGGGTCAGCCTCCCTCACCCTGCTGATCTCATTTCTTTTGATGCAGCCAAGAATACAGTTGGCTTTCTGGGCTGCAAGGGCGCATTGCTGGATACTGTCTAGCTTGTCATCCACCAGTAACTCCAAGTCCCTTTCATCAGAGCAGTGCTCTATCCTTTACTTACATTTACATAAATCATATTTAATCTCCTATTTTTTGTTCTAGATACTTATGGTCTCAAACGTTTTCTGCAATCCTTGACAGTCAATTTTCACTTCAATTTCCCTAAACACCTACAGACTTTGGTACCAACAGCTTTCCTACTATTTCAAGTCATTTGCCTTTAACAGCACCACCCTCTCCCTCCACCCCCCCCAACTCCCCCACAAACATTCACCCCTTTTTTTTTTTCTCTCCACAAATCTCTAAAGGATTTCACTAGATATTTCCTATTACCACAAAATGTGGCCACCAGCATGCTATATTCTAACCAACTCATTATCAATATGAAGATCTCATGCCCAGTGCCATGAAACGTAATTGGATATTAATACCAAATTGGAGTTTCCACTGTTTGTATTTCCCGTGCAAGCTCAATGTGACTCAGCATACATACACAATCACAAATGAAGTTTTCCAAAGCTGTTATGTCTTAATCACTGCACTGAATCAATTCTATTGCAAAATAAGTCAGAGCTCTGCATCAATATTTTATTACAAATTTATTTCCAACAGATGTGGAAGATGAGTAGTGAATGATAAAGGTTATGTGTTGGAAAACGAAGCACTGTTGATCCTTATTTTCCAGTATGCAATTTGCAGATCACTCTGTGTAGTTTGAGCAGCTTGTGATGTTCTGAGTTATATACTCTCCAAGAAAAAGCCAATAGAGTAACTCAAATTAACAGATTCTTTTGATTTAATATGTGAATCAGCTTCAATATCTCTAACCTTTTCCTGTTTCCCTCAGCCACCATCCTCACTAGAAATTTTGTGAAAATTGGTAAATAAAAGTAGAGAACTGAGATACCATAACGAAGAATACCATGTCAAAACATATACTGAATTTAATAACTTACTGCAGCTGCTACATTTTGTGCAGTAAACAAGAACTTTGTGTACATAATAAACACTAAAGAGAGTGCACAGCATTGATTAGTTGCTCTGTAAGCGAGTGCTCCCCATTCTCCACACAAGGGGAGGCATGGACTACATAGCATAAGATTGCATAATTACAGACTACATGCATGTAAATACACATAGAATAACTGAAATAAAATGACAGATGTAACTGTGGGCTTTCCTAATACAAGTGATAGAGTGGTTTAAAATATAACCTTAGCAGTTTTAAAATTAAGTAACTAATTTGATTAATTTTAAGAGAATAAAATATTTTTCAGAGAAATTACTGAAGTAAACAAACACTAAACAGACTGTGTTTGCCAGCTCTAACTTCTGTAAATAAATTTCATTGACACAGATTCATTTAACCATTCTATTTCTGGCTTGAGATTTTCCACCAAACTATTTTGACAAAAAATACCAGTTAGTCAAATCTGAACTTTCTAAAGAAACATAATAATAGCAATATTCTTATCAGGATAGTCTTGCTTTAGCCAAAGGTAATGTCTGTCAAAGCAAGTACCAGAGCAAGATAAAAAAAAAAAAAGGAGGAAGTGAAGCAAAGAAATTCAAGGGAACAGATTGCCAAAGATCTGCTGGTTGAGTGAGTAAGGCCTTACGTGGAATATTGTCTGGCTTATTTCAGACCAAGGGCTTGAATCAGAATACAGTATGGGACTTTTCCTGGAGGAGGTTACTGCAGTTTATATTACTAGTCCTCTCCAATTTTTCATACATAATGCAATATTCTCTGACAAGGGAGGGTAGGAGGGTCAAGAAATAAACTTCTACTCCATGCTTATAGAAATATGCGATAAGAGCATTCATCTGGACTTTAAAAAAGAATTTATTCAAGAGTTCGTATTCTCTTTATTATTCAATGCTGGAATACGACTTAGTGTTCCCTGCTCTATTACCTAGTGGCAAGAACATTAACCTCGTCTTTGGATGCTTCATAGTTAAGTATCTCACTAATAGTAGAGTGGAATTACAACCCTATGGTTCCTTATCATTTTCCAAATTATAGTAACTATTTCAGGGTTAAGAACTAGATTTTATTTTATTTTGTCTAATGTGGGTTATAAAAGAAAAAATGTTCAATTTGGAAATATTTCTCAACCTTAAGCTATTAGAATGAGTAACAGAAGAAGAGATTAATTAAAGACATCAGGCAGTAATAAGCGATGCAACCTATAATATGTGTTTTACAAAGACTGAAAAGGTAACTGATAAGAAAACCTAGTTGTGAGCCAAAGGAAATGTTGTAGTTTTTTTCCTTATGTACTTTGCTAAAGGATTTGATATACTGGCATAAAGGAAACCCTTGTGAAATGAGAGAAGGGAATGAATGTTGAACAAAAGGATGTCTCAAGGAAGACAGCAATTGAAGAAAATAGTATCAGGCTGGAAAAAGGCTTTTAAATAACTTTCCTGTTTATCATCTTCAGAGGAATCTGATTTAAAGTTCCTCTAAGGAACTTCAAACCTGATTAAAAAGTCATTGATATAAACCAACAGGTAGCAGAAATCAACATCTTTATAGAGTAAGACTGGAATTGCCATCCAGTAACTGAGGAACCACAACAGCCAACAAATTTTCTGTGAAGGGATCTGGAACTCTCTTTAAAAAAATAAGGGGAGGGGGTGCAAAAAATTGCTGCTAGGAAGCAATTAGGAAGCAGAAGGAGAACCTGTCACTTAAGGGAAAACTTGGGGAACTGAGATTCTTATCAGAAAAATATTGTAGAGGAAATAATTTCTACCCATAAATATACAAAAAGAAGAGGAAATAAAGGCAGTAGGACAGTTTCTTAAGATAAAGTGCTCACAGTCACAAGCAAAATGACATTGTAAAGAGTATCACAATGCCTAAAAGTTTCTCTGACTTTCAATCACAGGTTTGTGGTTAAAAATCTCAGTTTTAACACGGAGCTGGATAAATACAGATAACTAAATGCGCTGCTGCTCTCTGCAAAAACATAGGATCAAATCTGATTGCAGGAAGGCCAGGTGGTCTTCCAGGTTGTATCTCTATATCTGTGATATGTGATATATTATTATCATTATTTATTGTGATTATATTGTGTGTATATATATATGTATGTATAATGATTCTGTGATATTTGTCCTGTTTGATCTGTATGCACAATCAGTCCTAAGACATGCTTCAAGTTGATCTGCTACTGATGGCTATTAACATAGAGAAACCTATGTATGAATGTAGTAGCATTTAAGAAGAGCAGCATTTATCTTCTTTTTTAAACATTGTGTCTTTTGGTCTTATAGCACATCCCTGAGTACACTTTACTGGTACTAGTACTGAAACGTTAGAAAGAATATTTTGATTCTGAAATGCCAAATTTTGACTGTTGCACTAAATACTGTTCTAATCTGACTGAGATCATGGGAAAAACTAAGTTTTATAAGCATACCTTCCCTGTGTCCTAACCATGCACACAAAAGGCTTTGTTTCAAGCTGTCTAAACTTCTGATTTGTACTTCCAAAATGTCACTGATATCAATTAACAGACTTACAAATGTTGCTTTAAGCACGTGTGTTAAAAATACCTTTTGTATTAATAAGCTCAAAAGCAGTGCAGAAAAGGACATATATACACACATACATATCAGTTCTATGCCTTTTTTGAAAGGCATTTTTTTTTCAATTTTGTCAATGTCTTACATAACAATCACATGATATTTTAGAGAACTGATCTTACAGAATCAAAGAGTCAAAGAACTGTTTGAATTGGAAGGGAACTTTAAAGATCATCTATTCAAACTCCCTTTCACTCAGCAGGGACATCCACAGCTAGACAGGTTGCTCAGAGTCCTGTCCAGCCTGGCCTTGGATGTTTCCAGGGACAGGGCTTCCATTGTATCTCTGGGCAACCTGTTCCAGTGACTTAACACACTCACTGTAAAAGACTTTTTCCTTTTCTTCTCCAAGCTGAACAGCCCTAGCTCTTTCAGCCTATCCTTGTAGGGAAAGTGTTCCATCTCTTGAATAATTTTTGTGGCCCTCCTCTGGAAGTACTCCAGCAGGTCCACATCTCTTCTGTACTGAGGAATCCCCATGTGGACACAGTACTCCATGCGAGTTCTCACCAGCACAGAGTAGTGAAGCAGGATCATCTCTATTAACCAATTGGCCATGCTTCTTTTGATGCATCCCAGCATATAGCTGTCTTTCTGGGCTGTGGGTGCATTGCTGGCTCAACGTGCTCATGTTCAGCTTATTATCCACCCCCAAGTCCATTTCAGCAAGGCTTAAATCCC
Organism: Centrocercus urophasianus; assembly: GCF_019232065.1. Classification (NCBI taxonomy): domain Eukaryota; kingdom Metazoa; phylum Chordata; class Aves; order Galliformes; family Phasianidae; genus Centrocercus; species Centrocercus urophasianus. The sequence continues at coordinate 9,305,809 of NW_024884697.1, read as the reverse complement.
CCCAGCAACCTCTATTGATAGCAGTGGTTGCCACGACCCTGGTGAAAGACCTTGAACTCGGATTTGTTGACGTCATGAGGTATTCCTGGGTCCACTGCTTGAGTCTGTTGAGATCTCTCTAGATGGCATCCCACCCTCGGTATGTTGACTGCAATGCACATCTTGGTGTCCTCCACAGACCTGTTGAGACATTGAGTATACTCAATCCCCCTGACGAAGATGCTAAAGAGCATTAGTGCCAGTACTGATGCCTGAAGGACACCACTTGTTACTGATCTCCAGCTGGAGCCATTGATCACTATGATCTCACAACTACATCATGAATTTCTAGTATCACAGCAGATTACAACTCCTACTTTATGTTTCCCAAGCTCTGTGCTTTTGTGTACAGACACTTCAACTGAGCAGATGGTCTTGTTTCCTTCTTGGAAGATTAAATTACTCCTTACTTCCTTTGAAGTATCTGTCTTTAGAGTCCTTGCTGCCTTCATTATCATAAGGTAAGTGACTGAGGTGCAGTGATCCCACTAGCACCTTGTCCCTTTAATTTTGCTATGCTATCCTGCAACTTTTAATAGACAGGTTCACTAATACACCCTTACTCTTTCAAACCCAGTTTAAAGCCTTGTTAATGAGCCCAGACAGCTCCTGGGCCAGAATTCTTTTATCCCCTTGACCCAGGTGGATCTCACCAACAGCTGATGGTCAGGAACTGAGTAAACTGGTCCGTGGCCGAAAAAGCCAAAATTCCTGCAGTGGCATCTGCATCTTAGCCATGTATTTATCAGATGGGTTTTTCCAGTCCTCTCAGTATCCCTGTGTGCCACTAAAGAGATACTGTACTCCTGCACTGTTCATTAGCATCCTTGGACTCCTGAAATCCCTCTTGATAGCTCTCAGACATCTCTCAGTGGGTTCATTGCTGTCAGCCTGAACTACTGGTAAGAGGTAAAATCTGCGATACATAAAAATATGTGTAATAGTTTTTATGTCTTTTTGCAAGGACATATGGCAGAAATCAACTTATTTGTGGTAATAAAAACAACAAAATCTGGATAAAACTACACTTACAAAGTAAGAAGGGCCTGGAGCACCTCTCTTGTGAGGAAAGGCTGTGAATCCTGGATTTGCTCAGCCTGGGGAAAAGAAGACTGAGTGGGGATCTGGTTAATGTTTATAAATATCTAAAGGGAGGTGGGAGAGAAATGAATGAGGCTAGGTTTCTTCTTGGTGGTCTTAAATGATAGAACAAGGTGCAAGGACCTAAAATTTGAGCATAGGAAGTTCCATAGAAACGTGCAAAATATTTCTTTACAGTAAGGTTGATGGAACACTGGAACAGCTTGCCCAGATAGGTTGTAGAGTCTCTTCTATGAAGATATTTAAGACCCTGGATGCCTACCTGTGAAACCTGCTGTGGGAAACCTTACGGAATGGGGTTTGGACTTAATATCTTGAGGTGTCTTCCAACCCCTGAAATTCTGTGATTCTGTGATTCTGTTGATACCTTTGTTTATTTCATCTTTTTGATCTAACAATACATTTCTGCCCTAACTTGTTAAAAATATACATACATTATATATATATATATCACTGCACACTGTTCCATTAAATTCTTCTTTTTCCCTGCCCTTAAAATGAAGATTTTTATGATTTAGTGCATTTAAGCTCAAGTTAAGTTAACTATATTAATTTCTGGAAGAAATTCTGCTCCCAGATGACCTTTTTATTTAATATTAGGAAGAAAAATTCTTGGTACTCTGTGACTAATACTTGATTTTTGAAATATACACTTTTTTTGACAGGGTTTGAGTGGTTTGCCAAACCATTTTGTGATGTTTTTGGCTTTGAAAGCTTTTCAGGTATTTGGCCAGACAGTTGAATGGAAAAAGAAATAGCAGACTCCAGATTTGATTATTTGAATGTGAAAAGTGCTCCTTGTTCATTCTTTGTTGTTTCCAGACTGCAGCTTTCAGTCATCAAACAGTCATCCAGTAAAAGTAAAGCCATAGCTTGCATCTAATGTGGAGGTCAACAAACAGTGATTTTTGCCAATCAGTATGCCACTGAATATCCTATAAATCCTTCTGATTTATTTATTTTTTTTTTTAACACAGAATACTTTAGCAATACTATTCAGAAATAAAAACAACAATAAAAAAGTACAACTTCATTCCAATATTTTTCAACAAATGCTGAGAATTTTTACCTAATTTTACATTATATATATATACTCATATCTATATTGACATTGTATGCACGTCTTTATAAAATGTAATTTTAACAATACATTGGCATTTTAAAATTTTAAGCATTCTGTAAGAAGACAACTCATCAAAAGGGGGTTATTAAAAATCACTGTATAATAATAATTTAATTTCATGTAAATTGATAACTATATGTTAATTTATGCAGTGTTGCTGCAGATATGATTGACTAAGGAGAATTATGACCTATCTGAATACAATCTTGGAGAACCAGGAAATCTTATTTATTACCACCTTTTCCTCTGACTCACTGATCATCTTCAATACACATGTTTGCATTAGTCAAATGTGACTTCTAACCAAATTCCTATCTACTTACTCTGCAGTCTGCCCCGAAGGATTTCCTGGATACGGTGATGCTTTATGCTTTAGCAGCCTCATCTGGTAGATTAGATGTGCACTAAAACTCAAGTGTTCAAATTATGAATTCAGCTATCCTAATTTAGTATTAAAATAAATAGAATTTACATATAACCTTGCTCCTGAATGCTTACTATTCACTTGGAACTTAATCAAGTAAACAGCAGGACATCCAAGCTATCAAGCTAGAAGGACAAGACCTAGCTTATGTCAGAGGAAATATGTTAATAATCTCTTTTGCTGTTTCTATAATTCTGCAAAATATAGTTTCGTTCAGGTGCGAACTCAAAACATGTGTTGTTTTTCATAGTAATCTCGTTATTTCTTTCATGCTTAGTTTTGAATGTTGTCTTTTTATTTCTTTTTTTTTTTTTTTTCCCCAGTATTTACTGATTTGTTTTACCCATTCAGTGCTAAAAGAAGAATAAAGAGATGCAAAGGTACATGAAAACCATGAACAATAATGTACTGAACAGTCAAAGATTAGCATAAGTTCCTTCATACTGTTTTAATCTGATTAAATGTAAATAAAATTATGGTCACAGTCAATATTCAAAGCACTTGAAGACAACATTCCATCCCTAGTGATAAGAGCTTTACACTAATGAGCATTATGTACTTTATTCTTTAGGCCAAAAGGGGCATTTTGTACTTGCCAGGATGTCAATGTGATATATATCTGTTGTTTTTAATTCTTATGAAGTTGGAAGCATAAATAATAGGTAAACGTCAGGATTAGTTATTAGATTTAATAATCCTAATTAGCAGTACCTAAAGAATGATGTTAGTTGCAGGAGCAAAGTCGGTTCAAGCTTATTCATAGAGGAATGTACACAGATGTAGAAGTATCTGCTTGCAATAAAAGCTATCGCTTGCAAATAGAAAGATACTTTTAGCACTTTATCTCTCATCTTCAGAAAATCTGGATTTAACTTTAAAAGAGGAAGATGTGAAAAATGCTAGACATAAAATTACTACTAATAAATTTAAGATTGAGTTAAAGTGAATAAGACAGAAAATGAGTAGTTAATGATGCAATTCTGACTCAAATGCAAATTGTTATTTTAGAAATGCAATAACTAACAAAAAGAAATAATAATAAAAAAAACAGAAATAAAACAAATGAACAAAAAATACCCACAAACACTTTTGTGTGTATTTGAAAAAAAAAAAAAAAAAAAAAAAAAAAAAGGAATACAGAAAAAATACCTGCTTTAATTTTAATTCATTCTTACACTTCTTACTTCAGAACTGCAGATAATTTTTCAAATTTATTGAACAATAAATACATAGGTTGCTCTGAAAGTAATCCCACCTATTTTTTACCACACAAATTACAACAGATTTGAAGAGCATAATGACACTACATGGTAGAGAAATTCTCAGCTACAAAAAAACTCTTTGTCAGCATAGTCACCACCATTAGCTGTGCATTTTCACCAGTGATGAACATGATGTTCTCATAAAAACTTGCTCCTGTGGAGGTGACCCACTGTTGCTGTTGTCACTGCTGAAATGCAACACCCACTGTCCACCTTGCTGTGCTACTACTGATTGGTTGGTTTTCAGAAACATTAAGCTTCATATTCAGTTGATGTAAGTCAATGGGTACAATTTTTTTCTGCGTGAAGAAATCAAATGACATACCTTTGCTTCATACTCACTTCCATGTCAGACATTATTTTGTCAGACTGCCCACAGCTAACATCTGTCACACAGCAACAAAATTTAATGAAATATTGGCAGGAAGGTTCTGCGTATACTGCCATACCACCAAATCTGCCTCTGATGTCAAGGACCAAAAATATTCCAAATATTCTCCTTTAGGCTTATGAGAAATTGATGAATGCTGTGTCTGATCCTGCATCATTTAAAGACTATGTCATTCTAAGATTGTTGCAGAAATGGTATTTCATTTAACTAATTACATTTACTTCAACTTTTCAATAGCGAATATTTCTATAAATAATATTATCCAGCCTCTATGTTTAGTTAAACCTTCCCTCGTACTTCAATTTAGTGTACTAGGTAGCCTTTAAGAAAGAAAAATCCTTTAGGCCACCTTTCATTTTGAATTTTAAATGCATGTTAATTTCACCTAAGACTTTCTTAATAGATACCTGCATCAATATATTGTCAAGCATAGTAACTACTTCAGGAAAAGATGCTTTCTCTACTGTAAATAAACAAATAGAAAACTGAAAATCTGAGTATAAGGCATCAAGGTAAAGATCTTTTTTTTTTTTTTTTTTTTTTTTTTGTATATTTTGAAATAATACATATAATTAAACATAAATTATAAGGCAGTTCCAAATCAAAATATTGAAGGAGCTTCTGTACAACCTGAAATAACTCATTTATTTGCAGTAATACTTGTCTTGACCATAATTCATATTCTGATGAGTTTAGAAATATAAAAGCATTTAACAGTGAAATTTTACCACACAAAAAATGGACACAAAAAATTAGCTCCCAAAACAAGATTTATCTTATAAAAATAGGGTACAAAAATGTCAGTGGTCAACCTGGAATAATCAGTGTGTCCATTTAATGAAATTGAAAGGAAAAAAAAATGTACAAAGAGTTTAAAATTGCTTGTATACCCACAACTACTAAAAATTCTGTATACAGATTTTCTGCATTTTTTGTTGTATTGTATTTTCATATCCACGCTATCTCAAGTTTAGAAATTAATGCTAAGTTATGTTGTGCTTTTTCACTTCTGAATCACAGTTTACTGAGATACAGTCTTATTTCAAGTTGCCAGTCTGAAGTCCAAATATTGATGGACTAGCAAAATTTTATTATGTGTGTAGAGCTAAGACTCAGAAAGAAAATACATTTCTTTTTCCACTCAAGGAAACAAAACTTTGCTCTAACTCTCCGGTTTGGCAGAGACTTTCTAAAGATCAGTTAGCTGAAATAACTTTTAAAACATTTACAGGAAGATCTTAAAATAAGTAGATTCTACACACGTTATGTATTTCCTTAGATTAGACAACATTCTTGTGAGTCATAAGAAGGATTATCTATATAGTCTCTTTAGAGGCTATTCTTTCTTCCAGGAACTGCTATAAGCTTTATGACATAATATCACATCCCTTTTGGTCTGCAGTTATCATCCACTTCATCTAATTTGATTATGTGCATAGAAATTTGGCAAATAGTGCCAAGCATTTGTATTGTTTTATATTGTATTGCTAAATATTCCTTATGTGTTCTTTTGAAAAAAGGAAAGGAAAGGAAAGGAAAGGAAAGGAAAGGAAAGGAAAGGAAAGGAAAGGAAAGGAAAGGAAAGGAAAGGAAAGGGAAAAGGAAAGGGAAAAGGAAAGGGAAAAGGAAAGGGAAAAGGAAAGGGAAAAGGAAAGGGAAAAGGAAAGGGAAAAGGAAAGGGAAAAGGAAAGGGAAAAGGAAAGGGAAAAAGAAAGGGAAAAGGAAAGGGAAAAGGAAAGGGAAAAGGAAAGGGAAAAGGAAAGGGAAAAGCAAAGAAAAGAAAAAAAGAAAAGAAAAGAAAAGAAAAGAAAAGAAAAGAAAAGAAAAGAAAAGAAAAGAAAAGAAAAGAAAGGAAAAGAAAAAAGGGTTACTTTCAATTATATTTTACAGGTGTAATTTTTTAGTACATGAAGTAAAACCTTTGCTTTTCTCCTGTTTAAAATGTCCAAGAGGTACCTGTTCCTAAGTTAGTCTGCCTTTGTAATCAACACAAAGAAATTACAAACTTCAAAACCTGAGTCACATGACTGGTAAATAAATGCCTACAGATATGATGAGTGGCTCTCCAGAAATGCATATTTTTCTCTGTTAACTTGAAAAACAACCAACCAAACAACATAATACTATAGGAACCAGCTACAAAGAGAAGTCGAGTGTTCAAAGGTTTCATTTGGATCATACTGCTAATGGTCATAGGATCGTGTATCCTGCAGTGGAGCCAAGCATTTCCTGAGTACAATTCTGCATATTTCCTTTCCACTCAGAACAATTTTCTTCAGACCATTAGCTGATTTTTTACAATTTAATCATTGAAAAGGAAATGGGATATCTTTCCTACCTCTGAGTAGATTTTCAGCAGAAGTTGCCCCCCCTTAATCAGACTTCAAGGGTGCGATCCTATGATTACAGAGCATCATCAGGCAAATACAAAAACTGGATTTAGTACAGGTTTAATCCACAAACACCTTAATATTCAAGAAGTCTTAAACATCCATATCTTACATAGTGAAAAAAAAAAAAAAGTTTATTTATTTTGGTTACTTATATTTCCCTGACCTGCACATGAGCTTTAGACCTTAAGTGCTTAGTATATGTTAGGTACATTTTAAGCTAAAGGAAAACTGAAGAGTTCGAGATATTTTCCTTGCTATATCTGTTTTGCTTTGTCAATTAGTATTATTATTGTTGCTTTTTCTAAGGCAGATTCTTGTTCACTTTCAAAACTTCATGCTGTATATGAATTAAGTCCTTTCAGTAAGGCATGTGATAATTTCATATGAAAATATAAGTTCTGATTTTGTATTTTCTTTCCCTCAATATGAGGGTTGTCATAACAAGCTCATCCCTGTGAACCTGCTTAGTTAATGAGAGTTTCTATGCCTGTCTCTGATATGCTCTTTTCATAACCTATGTTAATCTCAGCAGCAGTGCTTAAGTAATGCTTTTATTTGAACATTTTTACTTTCCCACCCTATCCTCGTATAGTCTATATATCTCAAAATCTGCATTTGATCTGAATAAATAAAATGAACTGCTGAGTGTTCTTACTGTGATGGGATGTTTCAAATTCATTCCACATGGTATTGTTTGCTTTTTTATTCCTTCTTTTTTTTTTTTCCTGTTTGCTATTGTGAATCTTTTGAAGTTTGCAGGACAACTTCTTTCATTTATACAAGTGCAATCTCATTAACTCAAACAGGTGAAAGGGAGGACAGGATTTGGACCTGTTCCTATGTTGTTGAAAGCTGTATCTTCTTTTCTAAACAGGTATCATAGCTATTGGCTTTATTTTACATTTTCTATTAATATTGGCTCAAAGAATGTGCAAAGATAAGCAATTATCATAATGTGCCATGGATTCTGCACTTTCTTTAATAAAAATAACCCAGCATGTGCTTGCTACAAGTTTCAGCTCAAAAATAAAATAACTCTTTTGCACACTTAGAGGTGGACAAATGCAGAATTAAAGGCTAACCACAGGGGTCCTTCTAATGCCTGCAAAATTCAAGTAACAAATATACATATATAACTTATATACAACTATGCACCCAAGCACATTTTTTCTTCCTTGTTTTTTAGCATTCATCTAGTTTTAACAGTTCAAATGGCTGTCAGGAACAGAATGATTTCTACTTAGTAAACTGCCTTAACGAAATATCATGTGTATTAGTCAAGTTAATCTAAAAGCAAATATATTCATGATATAGAAAAAAAAAATACATCCCTTCATTAACAACACAATTTTTCCAAAATTTGAAGATGCTTATGAGAGTTGCTGAGCCTATTTACAATGTTTCCGATGTTCAACTCTTTTTGAACTTGGCTAACTTTCTCAGTGCTTTGGAGAAGCTGATGAGAGTACAGAGAGAGACAGAGAAAAAATCACAAGTATGAAGAATGAAAAGGAAAAGGTATTTTTTGGGATATTAATGAGGTATCAAGAATTCTGAATAACTGAAGAGCTTTTAACACAAAAATAATATATTTTATCACCTATCAAACCCTATATATCCATGGCTCACCTAGTAATACAAACCACTATGTATCCCTTGAAGAAGTGCTGTACTGCAAATCACATTTGAGGGGGAAGATTTTGCTCAAAGTAAGGCCTTTGATGCCGTCTCCCACAACATCTTTTTTTTTCCAAATTGGAAAGATGTGGATTTGTGAGGTGGACAGTTCGATGTACAAGGAACTAGTTGCAAGATCCTACTGAGAGACTGGTGGTCAATGACTCAAGCTGTGGATGAAGATAAGTGATAAATGGTGCCTCTCAGGGATCAGTGCTGACACTGATGCTCTTCATCACTGACGCTGACAGCAGGATTGAATAAACCCTCAGAAAGTTTGTGGATGACAGCAAGCTGTGTGGTGCAATCAACACGTTGGAGGGATGAGATGACACCCAAAGAGACTTTAGACAGCCTTGAGCAGTAGGCCCAGTAGAGCCTCATGAGGTTCAACAAAGCCAACTCCAAGGTCTTGAATCTGAGTCTTGATAAGTCCCACTATGAGTACAAGCTGGGGGATGTAAGGATGAAGCACAGACCTGCTGAAAGGAACTAGGAGTTACTGGTGGATGATAAACTGGACATGAGCCAGCAATGTGTTCTTGCAGCCCAGAAAGCCAACTGTATCCTGGGCCGCATCAAAAGAAGTGTGGCCAGCAGGTCAACAGAGATGATCCTGCCTTTAAAGTTCTCTTCCAACTCAAACAATTCTATAATTTTATTTTCGTGTTCATATCAAACAGGAGATTCACCTCTTTGAAGAAGCAAAGTTCCCACTGGTTTTAGGAGGATAGTTGTTCATGTTTAAATCTCCTGTTTGAGCCTTGGCATATGAATGCAGCCTGTTTTTAATCAGGACATGGACTGGTTGGATCAAAGTTATTAGTTTCACCTGGAGGCAAAAGTTTTTAGTCAATAAAGTTCCTTTTGAAGTATCAGAATCTGCTTAAGTAGAGGCTAAGGAAAAGATAAAATGAATATTCAAAACTAAACAAGCATCACTCAGTTAATCAATAAACTCTCTAGTCAGGAAAGCTCATAGTAAATGTAATGCTGCCTGTGTTGCACCTGCATTGTGCCGTGCTCTTTCAGTAACGTGCTGATTAATTATTTTTCTGAACAGATGTGGCTGGAGACAAGGACACAACATTGAAAAAGTGAGAAACAGCTCGTTAAGTAAGTACTAAATAGATAATTACTATGTCACTTTATCATCTGATCACCCACTGACATTCACTATGCTTGCTGAGCATTTACTGAGTCCAAACAGTGGATGTGAGAACAGTGAGATGGTAGGTGGTGCATTTCATCAATGGAGACAGTAACATGAAAGACAATCTTTGTTCCAGATGGCCATGCATAGCTGGTGCAGATATTTATAAGTGCAGTATGCAGGCTCTTGTTCATCACTGGTGAAAATGCATAGCTAATGGTGATGATCTTGAGAAACAGTGCTTTGTCGCTGAGACTGCTCTCTATCAAACAATGTTATTGTGCTTTTAACACGTATTGAACCATATCCCTAAGCACCACATCCAAATCTCACTTACATACTTACAGTGACACTTCACTACCCTGTTCTTGTGCCTGCCCATCTTTTCTTTGAAAGAATTCTTCCAATCTAAATCGACCCTTGAGGCTAAAACTCCTTGTTACTTTTCCATTCAGAAGCTTTGCTGCATAGGATTGTCGTGACTCAAGTGCAGCATCCAGCACCTACTCTTGTTGAATGTCATACCACTGAATACAACCATTGACCCAGTCCATCCAGAACATTCTGCAGAGCCTCCCTGCCACCATGAAATGTAATGTTTTTGCCCAGCATTGTTTAATCTGCAAAATTACTAAGGGTGTATTTGATTCCATCACCAAGATCATTGATTAAGATACTAACACTAGACACACTACTGAGTTCTAGGGACTAGCTTGTGACCAGCCACCAATCAGATTAACTCTGTTCGCATCGACCATTTGGGCCCAGCCAGACAGTATTTTTTAACTAGCAGACAGTACAAGTATAATTACGTTTTTATATATTGATGTTTGTCAAGATCTTCATGAAAACAGATGAGAAAAAATGAGCTACTGGACGAAATGCTCCCTCTGCTGTCCAAGGAGTGTATCAGTAGCGGTAAATTCATTCCTAATGCAGAAAACATTATCAGGGATAGACGATATCATGATCCATTAAGTGTGTTTCTAACTGTACTGGCTAGGTATGCAGTCTCAAGGGCAAGCTCTCAGATCTTACCTTTAGTTTGGATGAAACTTAATATCTGAATTTGAACATTTCCTCTGGAGCATTCAACTTTATTAAAAGAGATAAAATAAAGTTGGCCCAGTTCTTATACCATAAATTGTACTACTAATCTGTTTCAGATACAGTGTAGGCCATCAGCAGCTGGCCGAAAGCCCTCTGAATCAGGACAAGTTGTTCTTTTGACTTTGCAGCTTTGCACTGGAATTTTGGAAAAAAAATATGTCACTTTTAATTTCTGTTTGTTTTCAGCCAACTCTCCAAGCAAACATGAGAATGTATATCCTGAAAATAAACTAACATTAGAGAATGGGATAATACCTGGATGTATGAAATGTCTTTTAATGGCAGAAAATAGGAGATTTCTCTTCGCACTATAGTGCCTTGCACTATAGCATTGCTAGGATACCATCCAAAGAGCTCCACAGGAACAGTGGTATTCTGCTGGCTGCTGAAGTGATGCCTATCTTTGACTGTAAAAATGCAGTTTCATACACTGTGCTAAAACACTGTTAGTGTTGGCTCAGTCACGCAAAAAATGTGACCATAAATGTTCATGTACCAGGCGCCACATGTATTAACTTTGATAATGCTCGTAAGTGCTTTTATTCACCTTTTGAGATCTGCTGTACTAGCAAATATTTGTTCACAAGAATATTTCCAGTATGTGAAAATGTGGCAGACATTCAGGCAACCAGGTATGTATGTGAATATTTAAGCAATAGTTTTTTTAAATGTCTTGCTGAGGTTAAGGATCAGAACGAGGGAGATTACTGCTTCTTAGAACACGCAGCAATAAAGCAGCAACAACAAGAACAAAATATCTCAAAGATACCCCAAAATAAAGAATAATTTGGAGATTCCCCGAATCATAATGTTTTGTTATAACGTTGGTAGCCAGTCAGAACTCTAATCTCATCTTCAAGTGAAGTCATTATTATTCTAACAGAAAAGACCTTTTAAAATATGACTTATACCAATTAGGAAATGCAATTAACAGAAGTATAATTTTCTTCTTTGGTCATTGGTAGAAACATACCATAAAGGAGAGAAAGTATCCCAGAGGAAACTCAAGCTCACTAGAAGTGGGCTTGAGATATTCAGTTCTCAGTAGTGCCTCCAGAAGTTCTGCATTTTATGCCATTTATAGATTTTATTTTAGACAATTCTGGGCACAAATCCAGAAATAAACTTGACAGTAGAACTGCCTGCTGCTCCAATCTCAACTGATAGCTCTAAGCTCTCAAGTCTCTTTAAACTGTTGTCTTTTTTGAGTGCATGTTGGTGCTGTTAGGATACGTTGGTCTCTTATTTCTACATTTCTACTTCATAATCTAGAATTGATAATATTTTTCTATTTGAACATTCAGGATTGAAATCTCCACAATTTTAGGAATGTAGGATTTTTACTTCTGAGGAAATATTCTGGCCACTGAAGTGTCATCACTGCAAACATGCAGCAAAGCTAGTCAGTTATGTCTTTAATACACCTAGTAATATAGTGCTCCCAACAAGGACTCTTGAGAATGCAGCAGGAAAAGGATTTGCACTTATTTACTTTAGAGGAGATACTATTAATTAGGACCGATTTAGATCACAGGGGAAGCTTTTTCTGAAATTTAAGGCCCTATTTATTAATTAAAGAAAAAACAATCTTTTTTTTTCTGAACTACCTTCTTCTACAGCAGTGTTCAAGTTCACCCGGTTTCTGTGCCTAAATGCATGCTTCCCTGTAAGATCTCCATAAAAGGCATCATACTGCCAGATCCTTTTAAATGTAGACAAAGTCATGCATCAAGCAAAATCTCCAATATAGGCCTAGTCCATCTGGCAGATCAATGTGGAAAAGGGGGACAATCTGCAGTCAAAACAAATCAATCTATCAAGCTGAAACTAAGTACAAGGTATTATGAGGTCTGTAGCTTCAGAGATCACAAGAGTTTTGAGGATTTTTCTTTGGAGGCCAGAGCTTCAAAGACAGTGTACATGGATGTAGGGTTGTCCCATTTGGAGGAGGGTCACATCTAGGAAGTTTCACTTGTTGCTCCATGACACTGTGTTACTGTCCCTGCTGAGCTGGATGCCAACCTCACAAAGCAGCACCGCCTTAATATTTAACTAGTATTTTAATGTGATTCTGAAACAGATCTTGTTCAACTGTCTGGTTCAATGTCTGGCTATGTGTTAGCTCACACTTCTAATCATTGTGACAATAACTGGAGAGCAGGCTCAAGTCTGACAAGGAGTATATCATTACTATTTATCACTGATGCATTAAAATAATAAATCAAACAGGAAAAACTTGCGTAAGTCAACACAAGATTTGTGTCTATTACAGCAAAACCACAGGCCAGAACCTCAGCAGAAAGGCAGTGAATTAAACCAGTCAAAGAGTTTTCTCTTTCCATGGATATATGCAATTACACGTAGATTCAGTTTCTTCAAGAGAATTTGACAAGAGACAATTTAAAGTAAATGTTTCTGATAGACCAATAAATCTTGCTTTCCATGACTCATAACTCTGTCTCCTAGACAAAATAGAAGTCACTTTATTTGTGTTTGCATATATGGTTGGAATTATAATGTCTCATAATTTGTGAAGTTAATTTCATGAAAATCATGCAAAAATTTATAATTCTGCATATATGCAAAAAGACAAAAAAAATATGGGAGAGTTTCTACTTCATAGAGGATTCCTACTGTGTCTCATTTTGGCAAATGTTAGGCTCCTAATTCAGGTTTTTCAGCTTAGCCCCTGTAGACATTTCTGTCTCTCTGCCTGCTGATTATATGGCCTTGGACACTGACATAGTTATTTTCCAGTGTAAGTAAGTATTAGGGGAGTCACGTTTAGTGTACAGGTAAATAAAATATAACTCTTATAATAACTAATGAAAATTGATACTATACCTGAAATCACACACAAACATTGCCTGGGAAGGCTGGCTAGAGGCAACGACTGAGTCTGAGTTACTTATAACAATTTATAAGTTTGGATTTTTCCAGGCCAGGTCATTTGTCTATGCACTGATCCTGTTTATTCACATATATCTGAGGTGTCTTTTTATCACTTTACCTGCTTCCTGGTAAAAGATGAGTTGAAAATACAAAAATCTATGAGATCAAAATGCTGAGAAATTTGTGATTCCTCTGGAAAAGGCATGTCAGTGCTGATTTCAAGGTTCTGGAGTGTTAAGCTGGAAAATCCAATTTCCAAAGAAAACTGGATTGCCTCTCTGCCCCAAGATACCAACTCCTGAATCTAGTATGTTGGACACAAGTGTAGAGCTACACTAATTCTTTATGAATTACATATCCTCAAGCATCTGTTTGTTTTAAAGATAATATGTCAGGATTAAGAAAACTAGTAAAACACCGAGTTAACGATGACTGACCATCCCCCTGGACATGTAAGCGTGGCTTTTTCCAGACCTGTATCTTCCCTCGGTCTCTGCAGTCAGGCTCAGAATCATCCAGGGTTTGTCCTGGTACTCATCCATATGCATATGCTGAGCTCTGCTGCATGTGCCTCCATGGAGTTCTCTTAGTGTGCACCGACAGGAGATAGTGTGTCTGTAAAGGACAGGTCCTTCTGCACCTTAAGGAGGAGAGAGGACAGCATCACTGCTACCAGGAGAATTCAATATCTTTTCCATTATATCATCTTCTTGATTTGTAAACAAGTAGTTATTAGAGCTGGAGAGAAAAGCCTCATTGAAATGGATTGATGAAAAAAAAAGGAATTTAGATGAGAATTTTTCATTCAAAGAAAAGTTTTAAAAGTTCCAACATATTTTTATCTTTTTCTTTTCTTCAGAAAGAAGAACAATGTATGCTTCTATTAGATTTTTAGATTCTTTTTTTTTTTTTTTTTCACTTTGTTGATTTCCACCTGAAAATATTTTTCCAGTTTCTCTCTGAATTAATTCACTGCTGGCACAGAGGTTAGAAGTTCTGCTGAGTGCCTTCCCAGACAGATAAAGTTATGCAGATTCCTGAATTTGGGGGCCTGTGATGTATGTTGTATGGTTCAGAAAAACTGAAAATAGCATTATTTATAACCACCAAGTACTTCATGAAACCTTAGAAAAAGGTCCAGTCCATAGTCATGAATAGCCATAGTATAACATAGTGTGACACTCTGTAATGCTGACTTAATTGAATTAATAAGAATTGAACAGGAAACCTTAAATTTATGTTAAACAGCAAAACTTTGATACAAATATGAGGTCTGTCTTAATTTTTATTCCATGCATTTAAGTGAAATAATTATTCTTTTTTTTTATTAGAACTTCTCTAGGGACATAGGTATCAAGTTTTTGTATGCATTGATCATCTCTCTCTCTTACTGATCAGCTTTTTTTTTGTGCGCATGCGTTTTCTAAGTGACAGAGTCAGAAATCATGGCAGCGTATGACTATGGCCAGTTTGGTATCTCTGCTATTTACAGTCTGCTATTCAAGACACATTTTCATGTCTGCTGTGTTATAACTTTACATAAGGAATTACAGCTGGACGCATCCATAACTGTTTTGCAGCACTTGTATTGAATCTGTGGCAGCTCATCTTACATAGCAGAAACTTTTTCTCACAAACTTAAATGAGATCTCACTGAAGGCAGAAAGAATTCTCCAGTTAGCTCAGTGCAGACCCTGAAAATCCTTTTGCGTTGTGGGAAGGTTAACCAGAGGACTGTTCTGAGCCTTGTGCATTTTAGACAATGTTGTTTAATGATACCAAAGCCTGTAGAGGCATCTTCTGTTTCCTGACATCTCTCTGTCTATGTGAAGCCTAGAAAGTCTTGTTAGCGATGAACTTTGTTAATACACATTCCTGTACATGCGAGTCTATGTGGTGAAACAAAGGCAAGTTTAAAATTATCCTGTGCTTCAATAAATGTTTTCCTAAGAGCTTTCCATTTTGTTTTATTTCTCTTCTGAAATCCACTTTGACGCCAGACAATAATTCCATCTAACGGAGGGCTAAAGACCAAGCCATACAAGCACACTGTGTACAAAGGTAATTGTCTTTGCTTCCCAGTGATAAAACATATGAAAGAAATTACAGCTTTTCCCTGTTATTAGTGGGGCTGATCCAAAGCCCACTAATATCAATGGGGAACTTCTATATTACAAAGTGTTTAAAAACATGGGTAAGGAGATTCGTGACGCAAGGCCAGCATTTTTGAGTGTCAGGAAAGAAATTTAGAACATAAGCAGAAGTCAGAAAACAATCAAATAACTCAGATAATAAGTTACAACTCAGTAGCAGAACCAAAGTTACTGACAGCAACCACAGTATTAATACAGAAGATTATTAATACAGTATTAATACACTATTAATATTCAATTAATATTAAATTAATATAAAATTTAATTAAATATTAAATTAATATTTAATAATTAATACAGAAATCATATACTATTTGCATTTATTTAGTTATTTGTTTGTTTGTTTGTTGTTGTTGTTGTTGACTTGACTTCATGGCTGAAGAAAGATTGTTTATTCGCTATATTTTGTTTAGGAATTTCCCTCATCTTCCATATCTTTCTAAAAGGCTCATATTCATGCTGAAGGGTAATTTGTTCTTATGGAGTAGCTTTTTTTGACAGTATCTCCCATTATAGCTCTGCTTTATTTGAAACACCACAACATTAACAGGAAAGAGGAACAGAATAGGGCTCATCATGGTAAATTACCTATAGTAAAATCCAGTTCCTCTCTAGCACATTAAACGTGATTTTTGTACGCATTACAAAACTGACACAGATTAAGCAACAGAGACTGAAAGTTCAAATACTGAAACGTTTCTGGCTGTGTATTAGATATCTTTAATCAGAAATTTATGTCTTTGGCAAATCTTGCTAGCAGAAATCTCTCTGTAGCTTCTTCACTTTTAGCAGAACAGTACTGTGAGAATTAGTATTACCTAACAAAAGTCCTTCTTGAGAAGCAAACCATAAATGCTGCAGGTTTAAAGTAGTGAGATGTTTAGGACATGAATAATGCAGAAGTGTTGATTTGTGTATGTCAACACAGAGTCACAGGCAAGGTGTTGATGTAAACGCTTGTCATCTAGAAAGCTGAATTTCAGTACAAGTGCGGCAGTGAGAATGATGGACCCCTAATACTGACAGGGTATGGCATCTGGATAGAGGATGCTCATCTCAAACTCTCAGCATCAACCCCTTCACTATTTTTCCTAAATATATATTAACCTTATGTAGATTTGAAAGCAACACAGCTCCACAGCCTTCTAAGTTCCCCTTCAGAAAAACAAAAAATGAAGAAAACAGGGACAGAAGCAACAGCAGTACTGGTACTAAGCAGTGGAGTGTAGTGGCCAGATTGAATATTCTGGAAAGTATGTAGCGTTTCATCTTGACGATAGCCTTGACTTAACTTGGGCTTGTTCAGCCTGAAGAAGAGAAGGCTGCAAGGTGACCTTATTGCAGCCTTCCAGTACCTGAAGAGAGCCTATAAACAGGAGGGGGTATCAATTCTTGAAAGGGTCAATAACTGCAGGACAAGGGGAAATGGTTATAAGTTGAGGGAGGGAAGATTTAGGTTGGATGTCAGGGGGAAGTTCTTTACAGAGAGATTGGTGAGGTGCTGGAACAGGCTGCCCAGAGAGGCTGTGGATGCCCCATCCCTGGAGGTGTTCAAGGCCAGATTGGATGGGGCCCTGGGCAGCCTGGTCTGGTATTAGATGTGGAGGTTGTTGGCCTTGCATGTGGCAGGGGAGCTGGAGATTTGTGATCCTTGAGGTCCCTTCCAACCCTGGCCATTTTGTGATCCTGTGATTCTGTAACCAGAAACTGTGTTTTGTGATGAGTATACTCAGACATTTTCTTTATATTCAGAATCCAACTGTTCTAAAGATCTGAAAAACAGAACAAAAAGAAAAGCAAGTTTTTAAACCAGTCTGACAACTGCAATTAAATCAATTATCCACTCAAATTCAGGTATTTGCAACATCAAGTAATTTAACAAACATCTTTCAACCATAACTGCTGAAGGCACATTTTTTTTAAAAGGACTTTGGTAGAAAAGTTCAGTATTCCTCCCCCACTAAGATTGTTCTGTAAAGAATGCACTTCTAACTATAGGGGATAAAAAGAACTGAATAGTCACTTCTTTATAATTTTTAACCTTGATCGTAACTTCTTAGGGAACTATGCCTAGCTGTGGACAAATAAAAAATTGCTTCTGGAAGGAAAATATTTAATGAAAAGAAGATTAATATGGTATCTCAACATAAAAATAAATTTAATGTAAGTAATAGCTACAATTCCTATTATATTCTTGTGTATTATCATCAGACTTTTAAATGAGAAAAGATGCTTGCATTGCATCTGTGACAAAGCGCAGAAACTGCAAAAGAGCTAGAATATTCAGTTGCTTACAGTTTGCCGTTCCATTATACCATCAAGGTCATGAAGAACTGAAACCCACACAAGTCCAACAGAGCAAAGTGCTCATGGGAAATTGATTAAAAGTATTTCGAGGTAAAAAAGATTAAGTTTTCTCATGCTTTTCCTAGCTTTGTGCCTGGGGAGAATATACTCCAGAACATCTGTAAAGTTTACGGGAATTTTTGCTGATATACATAATCTTGACATCATTATCCACACTCTCTGTATAATTATGATGAATTATTTTCAATTTAGTAGGCCTTGCAATTTACTTGCTCTTACTAAGCAACCCTATTTATCTCTTCCCTACAGAGAATAATCCAGCGCTGCAGTCAAAGAGAGAATTCAAATCTTAATGGGGAGGGGGAGAGGGGGGGGGAATGCATATATATTTAATCAATGAAATTTAATAATTGCAGATTGACGAATAATCTGTTAAAGTAAAAGCACTGTAAGGGCTCCATTCCTGCACACACTGCTACCTATAGCAGGAATTGACTGCCTTGCTATTGAAAGAGCAGAAGGGCTATTCGAAGATCAGCTGAACAGTGCCCATACATTAGATCTGGTGAAAGATACACTGAAGCCATTACATTCAGATCTGATGAGAGTGAATCACACAAATTGACAGCCTAGTCTAACTTCTAATCAATATCTGATCAATATTATTGGTCAGACAATAAAAGGCAAGCACTTCTTTTCTTGATTGGAATAAATAGCTGTTTATTGTTTCATATGGAAAAGTAATTTTACACATACAACCCAAAGGTCTATCATTTGCTATGAATGTAAGACTTGTATATTCTGCAGGAAAACACACAGTGGGCCAGAGGTGCAAAAAAGTTAGACCTGATAGTACAGTGACAGAACTCCAGCTTTGTAACAATCGAGTAAATTATGAGAGTTTTGAAGACAGACACACATATAATTATTAGAAAAAGCTAATGAATCACTAGCAAGTATTTACTAATCAATGTTAAACACCATTATTTCAGGTTCCTTGAAACATTCTTAATACAATATTTCTATAAATCAGTTTTTCTGTGAGAATCTATTGACGATAACAGTTGTTAAAAATATAAAGTACATGTAAATCACCCAGAACATTGACATTTACTTGCTGAAAAAAAGAGATTTCTGAAATAAGTAGTGTGATATGTGGAGGCTGAATCACCCCCATTATTGCCATCTTTTACTCTGCCGACTCTTCTGGTGATAGGAAACTAAATTGAGAAAATATGAATTTAATCCCATCTATAAAGCAAACAGTTTTTCATCCCTTGTGCAGCATTTGCTTACATGTACTTCCTATTTTTATAACACTGCAAATATCTATGCCATTTTTTGCCTGAAATATAGTTGTCTTTGAATGAGCAGATAAACAGAAGAAACAAGATTCAGAGAAAAAGCCTTACCCAAAACCTTTTGAGGAAGCAAATGTTTTGTTTTTGTTTTGTTTTTGTTTTTGTTTTTTTTTTTTCTTTTCTAACAGTGAAGTTCCAATTGTATCAATACTAAATTCTTCAAACTGGTACATCACCCTTTTTTCGGAAAAGATAATGCCTACATATCTCATAGAATACTGATGAAATTGTACTGAGGGAAAGGAATAGCTGTTAGAACTGTTAATTCAATCAGAAAATTGCTGTAATATGGAGAAGACTGCTTATATCTTTATAAAGATTTCTCTAAAAATTATAAACACTTTTCTCATTTTATAAGTAAGTCAATGGACAGTTGTGCATTTGCTGGCAGTCTTGGTGCATCAGCTTGAATGTTGTGTTGCCTTGAACAGGGCCATATGACCTCATTGCAAACCAGACTGCAGTCACTGCAGTTTGTCTTTGTTCCTGGGACATTCAGCACTGCATTTTGCAATAATTTTCTAGTGATTTAAGAAATATTTTATAGAACAATATGTTACACAATAGTAGAAATTGGGCAAATAAGCTTTTATATTTTTCCATCTCATGTTACAGCATAAACACTTAATTATTTAATTTTATTTACCTCAGTAGCCTAAAATAATCTTGAGTAACTCATCTCGTTTCATTACCCAGTTTTATAAAAAAAGAACATTATTTTTCCTCATCTGCTGAATCAGGAGTCTGATTTGTATTGTAAATATTTAGTGACAAAAGCACTAGAATTCCTGGGATCTTCCACTGCAAATGCATATGATCATTCCAAGAGACAGCTATGGGATGGCTTGTAGTTTACAGTTTATTCTAGTTCTTTGGAACACAGGCATGAGTATCATTGTTCCTTTGTAGGTAGCAGTCAGGCTGTGAAAGCTTGCCAGCCTAGTCTGGAAATTACTTTGTGGCTGGAAAAAACATGGGCTGGACACTTATTTTCTAGTGCAAAAGATCTTGAGTTTCCAGCTGCACAAGACTGTATTTATTGCAGGAAATACATAGGAAATAATAAAAGGTTTTGAAGTAGTCTTACAGACTAGGAATGTTGCTGATACTCGTACTCTTTTCATCTATGTATATCAATATAATATCTTCTTTCAAAATATAGAAGAATTAGCAAGTGAGTAAGAATATTTTTCCAATAAAGTCCATGATGGTAATTAACTGCTCAGACGCTCTTAACAAAGCAGTTTATTTTAAAGGATTTTTGTATAAAAATGAGAACAGCACAACATCAAGGACTTGAACCTGAATTTCTCTGCCTTAAGCAAGTTTCCTGCTGAACTGTTGCTTTCTCTTTGGTGGATAGTGATTACATAGCTGGAAAAGTAAAGAATGAAAAAATGTATCTGAATAGCCTCAAATCACTCTACATACTCTGTAAAAAACACCATCAGTTTCTTGATAACCAAGTTGTTCAGTGTTAGGAACATTAATAGATGTAGAACCTAGTGTTCATACGTTTTCTTTGTTTGTCTTGGAGTGTGGGATAAAATTCAGGTCTTCTGCTTTCCACTGAGTAACGTTCAAGGAGTCTGAAGCCATAATATGCTACATAAAACAGTTTGTTAAGCCAGAGATTTCCAGCCATTAAAAATGTACATGAATCTTCTTGAAGAAGCAGGGCATGTGAGTCCTACTCTCTATTTTTTGGGCCACACAAAGACATACAGGGAATACAAACCCTATAATGTCTTAAGAAAGTAAACCCTTTACTTACATTTACTTTTAATTTAAATAACTTTGAACAAAGCTACTTGTTCCTCATCATGTTGAATAAACCATTTTTTTCAACCAATCATTTGTAACAATTTTCTAAAAATGTCTTAAAAATCAGTTTCATTTGCCCCTTGTATATGAAGTAAACACTTAAAGATATTATATGTACAAGCCCAGTCTTAGGTTTGCCCTAACATAGAGTGGAACATTTCCAAATGCACTAGCATTTTTGTGGGACCAAAAAGCCATTTCTACTCAGCTAAGTAGGAATAATGAGAATGTAATGTACATGTAATATACATGTGATGCTATGATTATGCAAAGGGTTTGCAGATGTGAATCAGCAAAGTTCTAATGAATTCAGTAAAGTTCCACTAACTTACATTAACTGATTATCTCATTTTTCTGCATTTTGAGTGAAAGGAAGAATGGATGTGTCCTGACTTCTTTTGCTTTTTTTTCGGAGATCCCAAACTAATTTCAAAAATCTATAGTCCAGTCCTGATCAGATTCTTTTTCATGTCAGACTACTTATCTCTCCAGTGTTATCCAGAATAACTGCAGAGCAATGTTTTAATAGTAAGAAACAAAGGTATTGATAAAACAGAAATGTGTAATAATACAGACTTCTAAGGTGACAGCAGTAGAAGCATAGATGAAAATAAGTGCCAGTTTGAAACAAATCTAGTTGGCATTACATGTGCAGGTTACTTTCTTACATTTCCAGTGAATCACTGATAATAAATTTAAAGACATCACTCTTCAACAAGAAGATATGGATTACATGGATCCCAGGATGTTAAAAATGCATACTGTCATTCTGTAACTTCCATGGCTTGAAAAAACTTGTTAAATAAGGAGAGATGATGAAGAAATTGATTTTGAACTGAGGAATCTAACCTACTCATGACAATTTTTATTATGTAATTAGACTTTCCATTGCAATACTTTGTACTACAGTCTGAAATGTTCTGGTTGTAAGGAGCCTAAACCTCAGAAAACTCAGCAAAATAAATTTCACATTTTCCATATTTCATCATGCATAATATTGTCAGCTTCCATATTTGGCTATTGCTTTACACAAATGGAATA
Source organism: Centrocercus urophasianus (assembly GCF_019232065.1). Lineage (NCBI taxonomy): Eukaryota > Metazoa > Chordata > Aves > Galliformes > Phasianidae > Centrocercus > Centrocercus urophasianus. The sequence continues at coordinate 9,283,558 of NW_024884697.1, read as the reverse complement.
ACTAGAAATCATCTTCAATTTTGCTTCATAAGGAGAGAATTTGTCATCAGTCTTAACCGATGAAACAGAAACAGCAAAAGATGGCAAAGTCTAAGAATCTAGACCATGAAACCTAACTACAAAAGTTAACATATTAACTTTATCAACTCAACATAGTAGTTGACATAGTAGAAAGAGTCTGCAAGATACCCATTTCCCCTTACACACTCCAAAAGGAGACTTAGACCTCATTTGTTCAACTATGGGTGTTCATAACTCGGTCTAAATAAGTGAGATGAGTCTCACTTATTTAGACAGGAAGCTTTATTTACCAGTGTATAGTACTGAAGTGTTGGTTTATATATATATATATATGTATATATATATAATTTTTTCATTCACACATGTCCTTGCTGACTTTGAGTTAAAATATGAGAATTCCTGAATTTTGTTTAACTGTTTAGTCTTATCCTAGTCAGCAACCCCTTTGTGTGAATCATAGAATCATAGAATCATGGAATCATAGAATCACTAGGTTGGAAATGACCTATAAGATCATCTAATCCAACCATCTCCTCATCACCATTGCCACCACAAGCACTAAACCATATCACGCAGCACGTCGTCCAGGCGCCTCTTGAACACTGCCAGGGACGGCGACTCCACCACCTCCCTGGGCAGCCATTCCAGTGCCTGACCACCCTCTGAGAGAAAAAGTTCTTCCTTATGTCCAACCTAAACCTCCTCTGATACAACTTGCGGCCATTACCCCGTGTCCTGCTTGCTGCCTGGAAGAAGAGGCCAAATCCCTCTTCACCACAACCTTCCCTCACGAAGTTGTAGAGTGCAGTGAGGTCTCCCCTGAGCCTCCTCTTCTCCAGACTGAACAATCCCAGCTCCCTCAGCCGCTCCTCATAAGACTTGTGCTCCAGACCCCTCACCAGTTTCGTTGCCCTTCTCTGGACACGTTCCAGGGCCTCAACATCTTTCCTGTAGTGAGGAGCCCAAAACTGAACACAGCACTCGAGGTGCGGCCTCACCAGTGCTGAGTAGAGGGGGATGATCACCTCCCTGCTCCTGCTGGCCACACTATTTCTAATGCAGGCCAGCATGCCTTTGGCCCTCTTGGCCACCTGGGCACACTGTCGGCTCATGTTCAGCCGAACATCAACCAACACCGCCAGGTCCTTCTCTTCTTCACACTCATCCAGCCACTCATCCCCAGGCCTGTAAAGCTGCATGAGGTTGTTGTGCCCAAAGTGCAGCACCCGGCACTTGGCCTTGTTGAACCTCATCCCATTCACCTCAGCCCAGCGGTCCAACCTGTCTAAATCCCTCTGAAGGGCCTCCCTACCCTCAGGCAGATTGACACCACCTCTTTAAACACATTTCACAATGTACTTAAATGTTTGGATTAGAACAACTGATACAAAATGTAGCACTGAAATTCTTCAGTTAAGGTTGGATGGGAATAGTCATACCTTTTTTCGGACCTCTTGGTTAGTAGTAATTTTTGCATTCATCAAATAGGCTCCATTGGTCTTCTTTGATCAGTGGAAAAGATTTTGAAGCTGCTTTTAAAATTTCTGTAGTTTGCTCTAGAAGAGATGTGCAATTACTCCAAATGAGAATCTATGAAGAGCTGAGGGGCTGGTGCTGGTCCAACACATTCTTAAATGCTTGGAATTTTTACATATTGATGGAGAGTATAATCAAATTCAATGCTTCTTAATATACCTTTGCCATTGCCCTCTGCATGGATCTGGATAAATCATTTCCATTCTCTCCTTTCTTCACCACAGTGAAGAGGTGGAAATACTGCTACTGATTTATTATTATTATTATTATTATTATTATTATTATTATTATTTTCTTACGTGGCTGTTTTTACAACTTAGTAATTCTTATGGAACACTTTAATATGAATTATTATATAAAATTCATAAATAGAACCCACTTATAAATTCAGTTGTGATTCAAAATAGATCAGCTCAATTTTTCTTCACTTTATCCAGTTGCTGCATTGTTTGGCTCTACTACATGGAAATATGTAACACAATTACATAGAATTTATTAAGAACACAGAACCATAGAATCATAGAATCAATTAGTGTTGGAAAAGACTTCCAAGAACATTGAGTCCAACTGTCAACCCACTCCCACCATGCCCACTAAACCATGTCACTAACTGCCACATCACCACAAAGATGTTTAATGATGAGTACTTAATAGACTTTTTTATTACTGTTAACAGGCTAACCAGAGTGTTTGAATTTAGGAACATTCAAAGTCTCTGCCTACAGGGAAAGAGTAATTAATGTGAAAAGAGGTTTTAGAGAAAGGTTAAGCATGCAAGAAAAATATTTTCATACTACTTAACTTTCTGAAGTAGAGGAGACCAATATTTGTGTTACTTCATTTCAAAGTTAGTACAGATTTTCCTGAGCAGATTGGCATATGCCTAATAATTTCTGTAAAACTGCAAGGAAATCTCCCATTCCAGTTTGCTTAGATAATATTGCTTTGAACTGGCTTCCAACACTGGACTCCATTCATAGTACACTTAATTCAAACAGAGTTTTCACTGTCTACTATAGAGGGCTTACTTGCCCAGTTTTTATGAAGTACAGCATATGGAATTATACTTGTTACTTGTAACAACTGGTGTATAAATTACATATACTTTAGCAAAGACCTTTCTCCTACAAGTTTTGTTGTATAGCTATGCTTTGCAATCTGACAGAATACCTATTCTTATATCACATAAATAAAAAGTGGAAAAAATAAGGAGTCTTTTACTTAAAATAGAATGTGTATTTCGGGAAAAAAAAAAACAACACCACAATTCATTGAGACAATCTTGGTTAAGAATCAGAGCTGGATGAACTAATTCATCAAACAAACAAACAAAAAAAATGTTGTGTCTCCTTCATAGCATGCTAACTTAACTCTCTGTTTCCAAACATGGAAATGTTGGTGTTTTTTTTAATACAAGACAACATTCAGAATATACAAGTTAACCTTGTGTACTTTCAATTAGATGTGAATGCATTCTGTTGTTTATTAAGAACAATACTGCATACTTGTTTATATGCTAGGTATAAACAACACAATATCCAAACATTTGATTTAATCTATTAAAACAATTTTTTAAAGTAACCATTTATTTCCTGGTTGGTTTGTTGAAGAGATGTCTGTAATAATGAAAGATCATCAAGGTACAATACAAGCTAACTTGGAATTCCATCTTTCCAGCCAGGGATGCCAACAAAACTACTACTGTTTTGATGTAGAAATCTCTGAATAATTTTTAAGTAATCAGAATTTTTAAAAAAATTGCAAAACACATAGGGAATATATAATGGTGAGACAATATTTGCATTTAGAAAGGTCTGGAATCCCATTTTTTAATGCTGTGAAATGAGATTTAAAAAATAACTCATTGTTTTTATACTTTCTTAAATATCAGCTAGTTTCCTCTTCAGTCATGCAGACTCAATTAATATGAGTGAACTGCAATAGGAAGAGCTATGTTTCTACCAACTGTTCTCCATTATGCGTTTTTTTGATACTGTGATCTATTTACTTTGTGAAAGGTGAAAATGAGAGTGAATCCAATTCTCTCCTCTTCCAATGCCATAATCCAGAAAACAGTTAAAACAATTCAATTTCTAAGTGCCACTGTGCCAGTAGAGCTTTTATTTATAAAACTCTGTTTTTCCAGAAGAATCTGAGCAAATTTTGAGAGAGATGTCACATAAGATAAAAACTTGGGACCAAGATAAGGAGCGGTAACAGGTTCTCTTTTATAGTCAAAAAGCTAAAGAAAGCACCCCTCAGTTCCCCTAAGAATTGATTCATTTCTGTACATACTTTGCAGTAGAACAAGTTCAATAGCAAAAAAGGTTTGTTTGGAAGATGTTATATACTTCAAATTGACGTTGACTACTTTTTCATATAGATCTACATAATCTATATGTAGATTTCTAAAACACCAAGTGAGCAAAAATTCATCCTTCACAGATAAAAAATTACCCATAGGATTTGGATACACAGTAGAATTTGAATATTAATTTCCTAAAATATTCCTTTATTCCATGTTGCTTTTTACGTGATAGAAAAGAAAAAATGTGTGATTTATCCAGCTTATCTTCTTAGAGATAAATATTTCAGATTTTGGCTTGATTTGAAAAATCACAATTATCTTTTCTTTATTGTTAATGCTTATTTTTAGAAAACTTTGATAGTCTTCACCCACATAAAGACATTACCTTTGTAATATTTCCCCAAGCAAAAATTACGATTTCAGGTCTCATACCCTGGATCTTGTTGTCTCTCTACTACTCTGCTCAATGAATCCACTAATTCCAAGTGGTTCCCAATTAGGAGGAATACAAGCATGCTCAAATAGTATGTGATATTTCAAAGTTTTTACCAGAGGTTGAAGCAGAGTTTACATGAAACACAGCTCTCTGCCAGATGCTTCTGGCAAAGGATGAAAACTCCCAAGTCTTTAATACAAAGAATGAATGGAGTGCGATATATGACCAAATAGTACTGCTCTTGAAAAGACCTGAAACATTCTGGAATTCAAATACTAAAATTTAGCACAAATTAGATTCCAGAATGAAATATTTCAGATCAACCTATTACAATATGCTAAAATTATAATTGTTGTTCTGATTTATAAAAAGAATTGTGGCAAAATGTGGTAATGTACAGCATTATTACTCTCCATTATATCTGAAAAGTCACAGCTACCTGGCTAAACCTCTGGTGACCAGCAGAAGGGATACATCTATTTCATTTTAAGAGAAAGGAAGGTCCAGGGAACTACAGGCCTCTGGGCCCCACCTCTGTGCCTGGGAAGATCATGGAGCAATATCACAAAATCACAGAATGGCCCGGGTTGGAATCATGAATCTCCAACTCCCCTGCCACAGGCAGGGCCAACAACCTCCACATCCAATTCTAGACCAGGCTGCCCAGGGCCTCATCCTGGCCCCATCCAATCTGGCCTTGAACACCTTGAGGGACAGGGCATCCACAACCTCCCTGGGCAGCCTGTTCCAGCACCTCACCACTCTCTCTGTAAAGAACTTCCCCCTGGCATCCAGTCTAAATCTTCCCTCCCTCAATTTAAAGCCATTTCCCCTTGTCCTGCTGTCATTGACCCTTTCAAAGAATTGATTCTCCTTCTGTTTACAGGAGCAGATCCTCCTGAAACAGATATTAAGGCACATGTGAGATGAGGAGGTGATCCAAGACATCAGTGTGGCTTCACCAAGGGCAGATCATGCCTGACCGATCTGGTGGCCTTCCATGATTGAGTAACAGCACTGGTGGACAAAGGAAGGACAATTGATGATCTACATGAACTTTTGCATTCTCCCCCAGCACATCCTTATCTCTACATTGGAGAGATACGGTTTGAAAGTTGGGCTATTTGGTAGATACAGTATTGTTAGAATGGCTACACCCAGAAGGTTGTGGTCAACAGTCTATATCCAAACTGGTCATGAGCTGTGTCCCCCAGGGTTCAATCTTGGGACTGGTGCTTCTCAATATCTTTATCAATAACATAGATAGTCAATTGAGTGCATTCTCAGCAAGTTTGCTGATGACACTAAGCTGGGTAGTACAGTTGAAGGAAGGGATGTCGTTTAGAGGACAGGTTTGAAAAGTGGACCCACATCAACTTAATGACAAGTTCATTAAGGCCAAATGCAAGGGGTTGCACTTGGGATGGGGCAATCACAGATATGTGTGCAGACTGATTGAAAGCAGCCCTGCTGAGAGGGACTCAGGGGTCCTGGTGAATGAAAAGCTGGACATGAGCCAGCAGTGTGTGCTTGCAGCTTCGAATGCTAACAGTATCCTGAGCTGCATCGAAAGAGTGGCCAGCAAGGCAAGGGAGGTGATAGTTCTACTCTACTCTGCCCTTGCAAAACTCCATCTGGAATACTGCATCCAGGCCTACACAAGAAAAGATGTGAAGCTGTTGGAATAGTCTAGAGCAGATGATCAGAGAGCTGGAGCACCTCTCTTGCAAAGAAAGGTTGAGGGAGCTGGGCATGTTCAGTCTGGAGAAGAGAAGGGTCCAAGGAGGCAGCGTTGCTGCCTTCCACTATTTGATGGCAGCTTATAAGCAGACAAATGTTTTATGTGGCCTGTTAATGACAGGACAAGGGAAATGGCTTTAAACTAAAAGAAGGGAGGTTTAAATTAGTTGTTGGAAGGAAATTCTTCACTCAGAGAGTGGTGAGGCACAGGAACAGACTGTACAGAAAAGCTGTGGATGCTCCATCCTGAGAGGCATTCAGGGTCAGGTTGGATGGAGCAGCATTTTGTGATGGGTAGCAATCCCACTCACAGCAGGAGAGCTGAGACTAGATGATTTTTAAGGACCCTCCCAATCTAAGCCATTCTGTGATTCTTAGATTATCAGCAGTTCTTATAGTAATTATATGACTTTCTCAGTGAGCTCTGGAAAAATAAATAAATAAATAAATAAAATCAGCAGAGATCATAGAGATCATAGCAGGCACTTTGATGTATGCTGCTGATTACTTATCAATCTTTTTTGGATTAACTGTGTATTGCTAAGGACACTATGGCCTTCTAATCTATGAGAAGAGCAGTTTCTCCTGTATTTGGAAGTCTTTTACTGATTGCAGTTTCCCTTTTCAACATAAACAAGTATTCCTGAGATCCAGAAAAGTAACACCGAAAGCAAGAATTCACAACACTTATGCAGATGTATTTTTCTGATTTCTTAATTCTATTTCTTTAGCAATCATGAAGCCTAGATGGGGGAGGAGATGTGCTTTAACTAAAGACTTACCCATACTTAGACTGAATTTTCTATTTTTTTAAATAATAAATAAATAGCCATTAATTTAATAGATTCTATATATGTGAAAGCATTCCATAGTTTGCTCAGATTTGAAAATGACGCCACTACTGAAATAATAATCATCATCCTAGTTAGTCTTTGGGAACCTCATTTTTTACTTTCTCTATATCGTTAAGTCACAGTTAAGCTCAAGTTAGTTAATATTATTGTGAACTGGGGATAACTTGAACTTTAGGACATTTAAAATAAGGGCATATGGCTTTTAGAAATATTAGATCCTTTGTTATTCATTCTCTTTAGTATTTTAGAAAAGATTTGAAGCTGACTCTTAGATTTAAGATTTCTTACAGATATCAGATTGCAGGCACAGTGGAAAGCAAAACAGTTATTGGGTGTTATCCATTAAGAAGAATTCAAATGGCAACTGTTAACAATCTGTAACGCCAGGGTAGCTGTGGGCTTTTCTCTATGTCATAAAAGGACCTCAAAGTTACCATAAAGCTTCATTCACTTTCAGTGTGATAGGTTACACATGTGATGGTTTATTTTACAAGCAAAATCTGCATGTAAGCTGTAAAGCGCCTGAATGCTTGAATTACAAAATGGAAAAATAAACAACTTCAATTACAGGATCAAATATTCCAGTATTGCTGCTGTTATATCACATGACTTTATTTTCCAAAAAGCATTTCAGAGAAATGCCCTAACAAATTAAGACATTCAATATGTTCTGAGAAGATCTATGATATTCCAGTCAGGACAATATTCTATTCAGTGGATATTCTTCATAAGCCACTCCAAAGAAATGCCTCACATTTATTTCAGTGGAAACTACAACAGATACAAAGAGCACAATAACACCATTTGATAGATCAAATTTCTCACAGAACACTATTTTTCAAAACAGTGATGCATTTTCACCACTGATGACTGCGTGCTGCGCTCAAAATAATCTGCACCAGCAGAGGTGATGCACTGTTGATGTCACCACTGCTGAAATGCACCACCCACTGCCTTACTGTGCTCACATCCACTGCTTGGTCTCCATAAACATTCAGCAAATGTAATGAGTGTCAGTGGGTGTTATTTTTCCAAGTGGAGGAATTTAATCACACACCTTTGCTTGACACACAGTTTCATGTCAGATGCCCTTTTTGCGAGACTGCCCCTCTCCTGCCATCTGTCACACAAAAACAAAATATAATGGGATATTGTCAGGAAAGTTCAACTTCTCTTGCCATACCACCAGCCTCTGATGTTGTGGGCCAACATAATAAAATAGGAGGCGTTACTTTTGGATCAGCCCCTATAGTCTGTAAAACCAGATAGAAAGCATTTACTCTAAAATCATTCCTGAATCATGTATCAACTTAGAATGTAATTTAAAGCTATTTAAATTTCCTACTTAGTTTAATTAAGCATTACTTTTCCAAAAGAAATTGAGTTTTTCATACTTCTGCTCATCTGAAGTTGTACTGTATGCACTAAAGTTGTTTGGGAGACTTACTACAAATTAAAACAGTTGCATTCAAGAAATCTTTGTAGGTTTTGAGGGAACCTATCAAGTCAGGTGTGGGAATACAAGAAAAACTGTTCAGAGCAGTGTCTGTGGAGCAAGATAAACAGCATGAGAACTAAGGACACCTCTAGAAGAAAGAACATCTCACAGCTCTGATTGGATAAGCGCCTGCACGAATGGTTAAAGAGTGTTTGTAGAATGCTCTGTGGACATGTAAAGGTGGATGGGAAAGTGGTAGAGGCAGATGGAACAGCTAGAAAAAGAAAGCTTGTGAAGGTCTATAAGTGATGTGAGAACTTGTAATAAAGTATTTGGGCTGTTCACATCCGAGTCCGTGCATCAGATAATGCAGTCAGGGACCATAGAGCTAACATATATCTCAAGATTTTACTGCACTGCATGCTGCAAATTTCAAGAAGATCTTGTTAGAGATGTTATTTTCAACATTAGGTATGTTTAAATGATTGTACCACAGAAAACTACTGTACAGCCATATTGCAAAGAAGTCTGCTTCCAGCTGTTTGGTTTGTAAATCAAACACTAATACTGAATCTAGACACGTGATGAAACTTAAACTAAGCAACATCTTCATTACTGAAAGAATTGGTATCTGTCATTGATTCATTTGAGCATGAACATCTTCACCAGTTCTAAACACCGTATTTAATTAGAAAATTGATTTTTTTAAGGATCTTTGTGAATATTAAGTTTTAGAATGTTACATTTTTCAGAAATGTAGGAGACTATTTTTTATCAATATGTTTTAAAAATTTTGTTACATAAATTATATTTTCTCAAAATCCTACTGAGCTGTGTAAATTTATCTGAAATGATTTTTTGGGGTCTTATCTTCTAAAGGTTTTTATTTAAAATACATTTTAATCTTATTAAATAATGGAGCATCAGTAAAAAATGAAGACATCTTATATTCTGCACTAAATTTATATATTTAATCAAAGCAACTCAATGAGGGGCAGGAACACATAAATATTAAAGACAAAAAATGAGGAAGAATGCCTCACTTACAGAAGGTCTGAAAATGAAATAGTATCATTCCAAAGGGAGAATTATATGTTTTCCTTAGTGCCCAATATCTTCAGTAATCCATGTGGTCAGATGTGAATTTTTGCATCCCATCAGCAGAAAAGTACCTAATTGCCCAAAATTCCCCCACAAGAAAATACTTCGCATTGATTTTGAGGAAATAGTGCCACCTACCGAGCCAACATCTTCCATTTCTATAGCACTTGAGAACTGTCATAAATACAGATTTAATCCAGCTTTTCAAACTAGAAAAATCTGCCACTCTTTGATATTTGAGTGATATTCTCTTGTTCCTAACTCGGATTTGTTTCTTTAATTTTTTTTTTTTTTTCCTATCTGCTCTTAAATTAAAGGCAAAACTGCTTGGATGTAGGCCATATCTCTGACTGGCCTCTCTTAATGTGCTCTCCAATACACAAAGCTCGGAGTTTAATGTGATATTACACATGCTATTGGAATATAAATAATGAAGGATATGGCTCCTGGCTCTCAGTTAAGGAAGGGAGTCCACCCTTTCCATCTGAAGTTTATTGGCAAATACCAAGATTTTCACAAATAAGTAAGCTAGGGGATTTGTTACAGCTTAAGTTAAAATAAAATGCATCCTATGCCTAGCATTGATGGATAGGTCAATTCAATGTTTAAGCTGTTTTCTTACCAGGTTCCCAGGAGACAACAGATGATCCAAGTAAAACAGAAATACAGAAGTTTCATCTCAGTTTAGAATATTTTATTGCACAACATTTACTGTATTCCTTGAAGTTACAAAATGACCTACGTCTTTGCTACAAGTCCAGTTAGGAAACCTATAAATCAATTAGAAAATAAAAAGTAAATGGAGTGAAAAATAAATATTGTTCTTAGGATGGACATTTTTATCAAAACAATTCACAGTCAGTTCAGGGCAAGATATGTGGTGGCAAAGACAACAGTCAATTCTTCAGTTATCCTTTCAATTTAGGAGAAAGACAAAGACCCAGTGTGAAAACAGCTGTGGGGTTTGGCATCCTTAAAAATTATTGAGGCACCAGAAATGAGTCAGGGTTACACTTTGATTTACACAGACAGCAGGGATGAAATAGTCTCTTCACTTTTCAGTGATTGAATTTGGTCTCTGAATTTATCATCATAAGTCTTAATAAAATATATATTTTTAAACAACTCAATGAAATATTTAGAAAAAAAATCATAGAGATATTTAAAGTTCTTGTTATTTTTTTCTCACGGCTCTGTAAGTTTTTGCTAGGTGTGCAGTTAATTTCCCTTAGCCTTTCTATTTCATTTGCAGGAATGTAAATTGAAAATAATTCTAATGAAGTTCATTTCAGCATGTGAAATCCTGTAATTATTGCTCTGAAGAGCACTTGATCTGTAGTTCTCAATTACAGTTCCGATATTTTGCTAATCCATCTATTTCTGGAGGTGTCAAAATAAGTGTCCAATTAAAACATTGCCCATGATTAATGACTGTGGTATTTCAGTTATAATTTGCTTCCACATTTTCTGCACTTAATGATGGATGAGGAAAGCCACTGAGCAAAAACTCCTGTCTTAACCAGGACAGAATGTAAACCTGAGTTCAGAACAAAGTGGAATGTTCACACCATTTTCAGAATTCATTTTCTAAAGAGCAAGAGAAAAAAAATCAACAAATTTATGTGGAATGAAAAGTTAGAAAAGTAATATTGCTTAATTTGGGACTAATTAACCATAAATTTATATTTGATCAGTTTATTGCAGCGTCAACTGGAAACTGTAGTTTTTCTGTCATTTGCTTTCACAGCAGAGTCTGAATTTAAGAAGAATATTGGTCTCAGGAGAAGAGTTTGGCATTTGCCTGAGTGAAACTCTTAGTAAATTAAACAAGAGTAGTATCAGATTCCAAATTACAGTTTACCACTTTGAAATTCTTGGTTGAAAACTCATATGGAGTACAGTATAACAGACTATGTTTTATTTTAGGTAAAGTGCTGCTTGGCAAGTAACAATTTGTCAAGTGACAAATCCAGATATAATTTTAAAACAAATTAGGAGGTCCGGTTCAGCAGAATATTTTCCCTTTATTTGAAGAAGGTGATACAGAATTCACCTCCCTGATTTAGGACTAGCAGATAACTTACAGTCTACATTCATATTTCAATTGAAGCACACTCTTAAATAAAACAATACAAGCTCATATGAATTAGCCCCCTCCCCCCCCTTTTTTTTTTAGATGCTTCACACTAGAGCCTATGCTGCAAAATTACTTCAAATAGCAGATTTTGTGATAGAAATGGAGGTCGCAGAATATAAAAAGATAAATAACAGGAAAATATGCTTTTAAAAAGTAGTGGTAGAACTTTAAGGTGTAAATACCAAGTGTAGAGACAGATAGATTTCAGGTCTTCTGAGTCTGGATGTAAAAACAGCGATTACCTGTTCCATTCACAGAGATCTATGACTCAAAATTCTCTCAGGACCATGAGAAATGTTGTCGCTTACTAATTTCTAAAAAATGCACTAAGGTGTATTTTTCTTTCTTCTCTAGTGCGTGTACATTGTTGAGTATTAGTTTCTACCTATGTATTTCTTCCTGTTGTTGGGTATCTTTCCCCCACTTCTAACATTTATCATATAGACAGAGCATCACCAGGATACTTCTCTTTCAAAGAGGTAATTAATCTTCTGTAAAAAAACAAAAACAAAAACAAAAAACAACATAACAACAACAACAAAAAAAAACCAACCAATTATAAACATTTCTTTTACAGAGTGGAATGGAATGAATCAGAATGGAGTGGGATGGACAAGCTAGACTGGGGATAGAAAAACTGATCCTGATTTCCCTAATTAATATCTAAGATAGTGTCATGGTTTTGTGATTTTTGGTTTTCAGTATTCCACATCATAATATCATGTGGGGCATTGGGAGTTTAACTGCTAATGCTCAAGTTCTGGGTACCTGCCCAGGAGAGAAGAAGAACTACATTCCCCAGAGGACTTTGTGGTCACAGAGAGGAGATAGAACTCCTGGCAAGGTCACCTGATATGCTCTTTTTCACCTGCTTTTCTTTGTCTGCTCTCCTCCCATCTTCCTGCTGCTCAGCTGGACTGTGCATCTCACCTCAGCTTTATGGTGAGGCCTATCCACCTTTCGGACATTCTCTCTCTCATTATATTTGATTTGTTAGTTTCAATTCTGATTATATTGTATTATAGTGTGTAATCTTGCATTCTGATACCATATTTAGTAAATTAGTTTGTTTCTCCTCATATCATTGCTGCTGTTTTTAATTATTTTGGGGTCCCCTGTTCCCTTTTTCTGGAGGCACAGATTTTGCGAAATCCCTTTGCCCCGCTAGTCATGGAACTGGGCCGAACCAGCCTGTAAACCATTGACAGATAGCCAGTATCACTGTTCAAATGAGAACATCAAAATTAGAATTTTAAGAAGTGCAACCCAGACAGATTTGTCTGAGAAAAAAGAAAGATGAAAAGATAAATATGAGCCTTATGTATGCTGGTATGAGCACTGTGTAGTTTGCGCTGTTGTAAGATTCTCAACTGATACTGGAAACAAGAGCCCATTAAATGCCAAGCTAGAACAGATTTTATTACAGATATTACAAAAACCAAAACAAAAAACAAGGAAAAAAAAAAAAAAAAAAAAAAAAAAAAAAACCTTCAAGAAGTGTTTAAGGAGTGGGGACTGTAGTAGCAACAAGACAAAAAAGTTCATCATAAGCAGTCATTCCCTTTTTAAATAGATTGCCCTGGTGTCATTTTTCAAATGTCACTCACCTGGTAAAGGAACAGAACCCTATGAACCTCTACAGCTCCTTTCTGGATGTGTATTTCTGTGAAGTTTTAATTCTTTTGGTATAATGTAACATGGTTATAGCTTATGAAAGTTCTCATTCTTATAAAATCTTCATAAAGCCATAATGATAGACTTCACAGTTTATAAAACCCAGAAAATTTATAAAGCTGCAGGGTTTCATCAGAGTGTAATTAGACTCTTTTAATTTAAGCTTCTTCCCAACTCTGGTCCTGAATAACAGTGTGGGTAGTCTGTTAAAAGGGAGTACATTGTTCTTCCTTGATTATGAAGGACATGAAAAATAACAATCTTGATCTGGAATAAAATTTCAAAGGTTAGGATAGGTCAATAATATTTGTTAAGCCACATCTTACAGGTTTTGCATGTTCACTGTGATTACAAGAGGTATGAGTTCTAATGAACACATCTGCATGTCTTCTTTCAGCTTCAATTTATACAGTTATTGTTTGGTATAAATAATAGTTTAGTCTTATTTATTTATTTATTTATTTATTTACCTATTTGTTTGTTTATTTTTAATTCCAAAAGAAAAAAATAAGACAAAAGGAGCATTAAAACAGACATAGAAAACTGTCTGAAAATGCTTAGGAAATGAAAAACATGATAAAAATAAGAAATTGAATATGTAAGGAGAACTGGAATGCAACCATCATTTAATGTTCTTTGGTACATCTCTTCACACTGCATTTGCTGCTCCATTTCTTGCAAAGAATAAGAGTGCAGATAAAAACTTATTCCTCATCATTCTAAAGGAGTCACAATTTATAACCACAGTGTGGCAATTTAGTCAAACACCACTATTTTTCAAGGCATGAAATGGGTTACACTTTTCAATACAACAGCGAAGAGGAAATTAAATAGGACAGAAATTTCTTCTGTTTTGCAGTGCATTCTTAACTCCCACTCACAAGTAGTGCTGCTTGATGCCAGAGAAGCACTAGTTCTACAACATATGGCATGTTCCAGCTCCCACTGAAGTCTACTGAGTTAGATCATGTTCTTAAAATGGGCTCTGAAAAGGCTGCAATGAGCATAGATCAGCTCCTTATGAAAAAGTTTCATTGTAGTCTGGCACTTCTGAGCTAACACTTCTCCCCCTGCCTTCTCTCCGAGGGTCCAATAGCAAGCTGACCATCTGTCTATAAAGGAGAAAGCTTTGATATGTATGAACAGTTAAGCTTTTGCTCAGCTTGGAAGCATGCTGGACATTAGTGTGAAATGCTCTTAGAAAATCTACCATGGCAGTTTTATGAATGGAGTCCACTGTAAATTTATACTTTGAAATAGTATTTATGGACAACACTTAATGATTAAATTGGAGTCAACTGGAGCAGGTATCTTGGAGAGGCTTCCTGGCTCATGAGTAGTGGTCTCCAAGTGAGCCAAATTTTATTTTTCACTTCAGAAAGTGATTTCTAGATTTGAAGATGTTTTTCTTCCACAGTGCTGATGGAGAAAAGTAAGCAATTGAACAAAAATAATAATAATAATAATAATAATGAACTAATAAAAAACCACAAGTGAATATGCACTAAAAATAATACACATTAATGAGTGAAAATATGTACATATTAATAAATACGCAATAAAAAATGCAACAAAAGAAACAGAAAAGCATTCTTTGTTCACGTCTATAACATCAGTTCATTCTCTGTTCTCCTTTTCTGGGAAGTTTAAAGAACTATGTTTATTCTGACCTTTGCATGGTAGTTAAATGAAACAGGCTTTACTTGGTCCCAACAGTGAAAAAGAGTCTGGGAATGAAGATCTTCTGTCTTCATTGTTCAGATGGAAATCTGCTGTTTCTCTGGCCTCATTTGTGGCTAGGTTTCCCTTTGGATTTCTGGGGTTATTAATCTCAGACATAATAAATAAATAAATAAATAAATAAATGATAGAAGCAAACCCGATTGAACATAGATGTTAGTGGTGTCTTGAGGCTTTTTTTATTCCTCAGTTACTCATGTTTTTGCCTTCCTTAGTTGTCTGACCCAAGTTCTTTACTCTTTTTTTTTACAGTTTTTCCAGTTGAACTTCAATCCACGTTTTCTTCTCTGAACTCCTCTCCTTTTCTCTCCTTTATCTCTGAACCGTTTCATACTTTTCTTCAACTTCCTTTCCATTTCTTCCCTACAGATGGCAAAATAATTTCCTATCTCCACTTAACTACTACAGACCAAGCCATTCAAGTGATCACGTAATTTCCTGTCCTCCACATACTCTTTCTGTAAGGATATTTTACCTACTTATTTTGCTATATATCTATTATTTCAGAACTGAACATTTATACACTAGTTAGTGAAGGTGATTGGAAGAATGAGAAGAACTATTTTTATTAAATCTGCATTAGAGGATATTTTGTTTTACAGAGTCTTTGACCTAAGTTTTTGCCTACAGACTATAATGCATGGTGCAAGAAGTGAATGAAGCATCTCCAAGTAAAGTAAGTTCGTCTTTTCTCATTCTCTTATTGGGAAAATAATATTTTCCCAAACTGTTTCACTTTGCTGATTCTGTGATAACACATGTATTCTGATACCTAGAAAAAAGCAGCTTCTACACCAGGAATGAAGGAAGCACAGAATCATCCTCCATGTGGCATTTGTAGGACACAGTGAAGGAAAGAAAACCGCATTTGTGCTCCAGTTTGCTCCAAATCCCATCTGTTGCTACATTAACTCCACAAACTGTTTTTGTACTCCTGATTATTTGAATATAGAGCAGATATCACTTTTAAATCAGCATAAGTAAACATTTCCAGTATTTTCTCTAGTTAAGTATTTTACAACACACCAGACTTACTTAACACTTCCTGCATCATAAAATTTTACATTCCTTAAGCTATAATATTGCTTTCATAATCTTAGCTTTTCCCTCAGCTGCACATATTGCATTACCTTGATAGCCTGTCATATTTCGTTATATAGAGAGACTTAGGCTGTCTTTCTGAAGACAAATTTATATTGAATTGCTCCAATCACAAACTGCAATATCACTGTTGGCAACAGCAATTTGAAGAAAGTAGAGGAATGTGTTTATTAAAAATGAAAATTATTTCCCATATGAACCTAAACTTTTACGAAATATTTTCTCAAATGTGTGGGGAAAAATAGAACACACACACACCCATTTTTTACTTTGTCCTTAATATTCAGCAATTAATATTTTGATGAACAGTCAACTAAAGAAACAAGGAGAATTGTTTCATATGTGGAAGGATACATTGTGTATTCCCTTGATGGAAAGATGGAAGGAATTCATAACACTGGAGGCTAACACAATAAAAAAGCCTGAATATTGTATCTCCTTATATCATTTATTTCTACCACCAACCATGTGTTAGAACCAAGACACGAAGGATCAGTGCCAGTCTCAGTACAGTCTGGAATGAGATTCTGGAATGTTTTCAGGGTCTAGCAATAGGGGAACTAGAGGTGCCAATTAGTAAATTAAATTAGTGTCTTAACTCTGCCATAGTTCCAAAGAAAACAGTAAAGTTAAATCAGAACTGAATTCAAAGCTTTCCCTCAAAACACAGACAAAATTTGATTGAAGCACTGGTAATAACCAGCTATTTTTCTGTCTGACTTCAGTCTAGGCTTTCATTGAGTGTTAATCCTCATAATCCTTGTATTTAAAAAAGAAAAAAGAAAAGAAAAGAAAAGAAAAGAAAAGAAAAGAAAAGAAAAGAA
>NW_024884697.1:9051911-9266638 GCF_019232065.1 Centrocercus urophasianus | reverse complement strand
AGAAAAGAAAAGAAAAGAAAAGAAAAGAAAAGAAAAGAAAAGAAAAGGACAATAATTTTATAGAATGTACAAATGATGTATTTCTGACCAGTGCTTTCTGTTCATATATGCATATGGTTTATTTCTTTTTTGGTTTTAGTAGACCCAAACATAGAAATAGTAAATTTTTCAGATAAGAGTCTTAAAAATATCAGTCATCACAGTTTTTTGAAAATTATGGTGAGCTAATGTAAGGAGTATCCTGACCTTCAAATTACTGATCCACATAGATCTCTCATCGTACACCTTATAGTTCAATAGTGTTATTACTGGGAAATGAGCTTTAGAATTGCCTTTCACTGGCAAAGATCAAGGACTAAATTTCAGTCTAAGGGCAAGCTTTAGCCACTCCTTTTTTCCTTTATATTTATTGTTAACAAAGATAGGCTTTCAAACCCATTAAACGTCGCATGCTTCCTGTATAAAACTGTAATAAACTCGTGCATTTTTCTGCTTAGATTCATCTTGCAGTTTAGATAGATCCTCTTCATGAAGTCACCACAGTACCTCCAGTACTTGAGTGAACAAGAAATTGATTTCTTTATTCATTTTTAGAGTGCCACTGTAGCTTGAAAGAGATTGTGAAAACAGATTTTGAATGTAAAATCTCTTAAAGTAAGTTTTCTACTACAAAGCATGTAGTCAGCTAATTTATTAGGCTGAATGGATTTATCTGACCACTGGGCAAGCTAGTAAACACTCAAGAAAAACAAACTACATAAGCAAATTGAAAAAGACTAACAAATAAAAAATTTATTTGGAAATATCATTCAGCCTAATATATCTATATAAATTCTGATTTTTGTTTTATTTTATTTTTTTTTCTAGCAAGAACAAAGTTAGGTACGAATGAAAATCTAAAACGCCCTGGTTCAATTAAGCACAATACAGTTTCTGAGGAGAATGTGTTCTGTGATTAGACTTGAAACTGATCTATACTCAAACACTTAAAAGTTCTTGATAAGACAACCAGTGACTTAAAAGCTGTTCAATTGTGGGAAAATATGCTTAAAAGTCGGAGTGCTACTTTACCATCAGATTGTCTTTGCCTTCTGGCAGTATAAGATGCAGAAGGGAAACAAGGTTGGTTAAACTGGAACAGTCTCTCTTGCAACTTTTCCAAAAGTGCTTGTTTGAAAAGATAAAATACCTTATTGTGACATTTCTAAAGACATGAAATCCGGGAAATCAATACAAAAAATACAAATATATATACATAGATATATTTCTTTTGCCGTAATGAATGGATTAACTTTCTCCTCCTCCTTCATTGCAGTAGGGTAGTATTTTTCATCCCTAATGAGATATTGGCAGCACTTGCAATTTCAATTACTCCTTTTAATCTGCAGGAATTTAATCTGATGCCTCAGTTACCCACCGCCTTATTCTATTGGAAATGTTTGTGCATTCCTTGATTGCTGTAAGTGATGAAGACCACACACAAAATAAAATCAGGCTAAGGGCACAGAAAGGGAAAAAAGGAAATATAACCCGATCCCTTATGCTTATCATGTTTCTTAGGCTGAGCAGTGCTCAATGTCGCTCTATTTCATAAATTAATCCTACTTGAAATTGCCAAAATCTATTATTCTGAATGTGAAAACAATGGTGACAGCAGTCTGATGTGTGTTCTTTGATTAGATTGAGAGTATTCATACTGAGATTTAGAATGAATAGATGTTCATTCTAACCAGAAGAAAAATTAGGAAAATGCCACAACTGTGGCTTCCATGTGAGTTTGCAAACAAGAGCCACATTTAATTTGCTGTGATTTTCACAAACCTGAGTCAACAATGGAGAAGCACCATTATTGAACCATGAGAGCAAGGATGGCACATGAGCACTTAGTGTCTGAGATGGCTCCCAAAGCATTTTTTTAAAAAAATATTTATTCATATTTTCTAAGCTAATGTGAACACTGTGCATATCCTTTACTATAGCTAGGATTAGTAAACAGATCTGCTAATTCCCAGAATGAGTTTTTTAAAAGGCTGTGTACAAGTCAGTAGAAACAGCTCATCCCTTTTAGAGCTTGAGACAGGCTAATATTTTCAGGAAAGGTAAGAATGAAACATCAGGAAGCAGTGGCATATATGGAGAAGTGATGCATAAAGGCAGCCTTTTGTTCAGAATTACTCTGCCAGAGAAGATTTCCATATAGTGCTGCAATTTAGGTTACTGGCATTGGCAGAAAGTTAATTCTTGAATAAAATACAGTCTGGAAGTTAACCTAGTGAGACTGACATATCAGTTTAAAATAAGAATTAGATTTTGCTCAGAAGTCTACCTGTATCTGGTTCCCCAATACTAAGTTGACAAGAAAATCACACACATTAAAAAAAAAAATAATAATCCCAAAACTCTGAGTAGGAGAGTTTGTTATTTCCAAACCTGTTAAGCCAACTAAAACCTAAAAAGGTCTAGGTATCTTCAGGTAAATGCCCCCAAACCCTTCCTCAGTTTGTGGCTTTCTGGGCCATTTGTATTCATTTGCACTCTTCTTTACCTTCTTTATCTGCTGTGATCCATCTGCACAGAAAATGTAACATACTGTCAACTGGTAAACACAGCTGGCTCTATGACAGGTCTGAAGACTGAGAGTTACTTTTTAAAAGTTTTCTTTCTGACAATATCATGTGAAGTTTTTCAGGTCACAGAAATAATTTGGTAAGGTTTATGGCTAGGTTTGGGAGAAGTGCTTTGCAGAGATCAACAATGGACACACTTGAGCTAATAATTCAATATGCAGTTTTTAAAATGTTGTAGCAGGTCAAGAATGTGTGTCAAATTATACCAAAGACATGCTTTCATCTTACCACTTAATATTTAATGTCACCTCATCTTTCCAGCTCCCAGAAGCCTTTCAGACATTTAATGTTCCTTTCCAATGGGTGGAGACAAACTGAGTTTTACAGGGGTCTACAAAATCTAAAATGGTCGTAGACGTGGCTCAAGATAGTATGGTATTTCATATTGTGGTCTTAAAAGCAAAAAGAATTGTATGAACATCTCTTAGGTATCTGGATGAGATCCCCATTAAGTACCAAAGTATTCTCCTGGCCTCTGTCCATCCTCATGGCACTCCTGAGGGCCCACTCAAACACATGCTGCTTTTGTCATGCCTGGCTCTGGCTGGTGCTGCTCTTCCTTTATCTGTTCTAATATTAACATATACTATACTTTCATAATAATAACAATGAACAAGACAGTGTTACTTAAATATTCCTTATTCCAAGCTGTCTGTTGCTTCTGGACAATAAAAACTGAAAATCTGTATCAATTTAGTAGTAAAAAATTGAAATTGCTGTCTGGAAAGCTGTAGATATACATTATAGGAAATGGAGAGGATTGGGTTTTACAGTTCTTTTAGGTCCCTAGTGAATATGAAAATCCTAGAGATCTTTTAGATCTCAAGAAAATATGGAGGAATGATAGCAAAAGTAAATTGTGTCTAAACTCATCTCAATATATTGTTTCAGAAACTCACTTTTATTTCATAAAACATCAAAATTTCTCTCAAGTAGGATTTTTACAACTTATATCATAATACAGAAGATAAAGATTTTCCAAAAAGAATTTATTTAAAATTAAATTGATAGGACTTATTTCCTTTCTGTGTTAAGGAAAAAGTACCAGTGTACTCTATTAAGGGATTTAGAGATGGCTTTTAAATTTATTTTAAAATGTTATAGAAAATAACATCTAGAGAAGGTAATGGTTGAGGATAAATATGAATGTATTTCTAAGCCAGTGTAAAAACATAAAATTTTACATCAGAATATTCTAATGTAGACTTACCAGTCTACAAACACACATGCTCCTATAAAAGTCTGTTATTATTTAACCACTTATGCTATAAAACACATATTTTAAAATACATAGAAGTCTCCAAAGAATTTGACAGTTAACTAGAAGCTGTATTATATCAGCATAGAGCCTGACATCAGTTGGAAATCTCCAATATTTTCTTAGCTGCGAAAATCATTCTCTGAGTTCTCTGCATTTTTTAACAATTGAGAGAAAAATCTAGCATACTATCTGCAAAACTGCAAATGCAATCTGTGTGAAGACACCATGATCTTGAATGGATTCCTATTTCTGTCTCTTTCAGCAGCTCTTTGTTATTCTTAGTAATAGCTCTCTGATTGCCAGAATATTTCAGCAGCAATATTTGAAATTGTTTGGAACATGTTACATCTTGATGTAGCAATTTATCCAGATCCTTGTACTTTTCTAGCAATGTTCCATGATTGTTGGTGCAGTTTCCATCTGAAGACTTAACTTTATTTATAACTCTTATCCTTTTTACCTTTGCTGCTTGATTTGAAAAACAATAATAGTAATTTAAAGCTATCATAATAGCAATAAGCAAAGATATAGAAACTTGTTAATTTAGCAGAAGCAGCAAGCTGCTATAAAAATGAATGTCTTCTCTTTCACAGAATTGTAGAATGGCCTGGTTTGAAAAGGACCTCAAAGATCTTCTAGTTTCAACCCCCCCTGTTGTGTGCAGGGTTGTCAACTACTAGACCAGGCTGCCCAGAGCCACATCCAGCCTGGCCTTGAGTGCCACCTCTTTCTGAAGTTACACAAGATTTTACAAATATGAAGAGAAATACTTGTCCATCCTGCTGCAAATACTGGAGAGTTCTCTAAAAACTTTGTAAGCAATAATAGGTAAAAACTTGCTCAGTCATCAGCTAGAACTGACTCCAACCTTATCCAAAGCCCTAGGTGAGCAGCTGTGAGCTTCCACTTGCACCACAAAACAGGAGCTTGTGTTGTTTTCAAAGAAGAGCCCTAATCACAAAACACTCTCAGTTCAATATCTCATCCACAGGCAACTCTGTTCATCAGAATGAACAGTTCACTGAATTCCGTTCAGTGCAATGAAGTAACATGAAGACAATGACTTTGAATTGTCTCACAAAAAGCTGAAGGTCAGAGAAAAGTAGCTAGGGATGCAGCAGATGTCAGAGCTGAGAGCTGGGCGCATCACTTCTACTGTACATTACTTAAACTAATGGGAATTCCCCAGATGAGGAGAGGAGGACAGTGAAGGGGATATAAGCACAGCAGCTTCTATCTGAGAAGGCAAATGAGTGTTTCATCTCTAAAAGGAGAGCAAAGGAAATTAGAGGATGTCTAATTTCCTTTCAGTTCTTACCACTTTGCTTCCCTAAAGAAGGGGTTTTTCTCTTCACTCAATAACTTTACAACTATCTTTAGCATAACACTTAACTCTGGGATAGCTTGAACAAACAAATGTAATGAGATGGATGAGAATGACAGGGCAATTGAAAACCTTCAAGATTTGAAGTAATTTCCTCACAGCAGCTGAAGAAGGTAGTACTTATTAAAAGAGTCTATACATAAAATGCTTCTTCTCTGGCTAATTATTGTTACAAAACAGTGCCAGGGAAAGAAGGAAGGTTAAATATCTCACTTAACAGTCCTTGTTGAGTGCTCCTTTTTTATCACACAGCATTAGCCAGACATTACTGGACAGAACTGCTTTCAAATTTATACAAACTGTAACTAAGACATCTTTATGCCAAATACCCATAGACCTATGTTCAGATCTTGCTAAAGGATCTTCAGTAAATTCTGCTTCTTGCAGCTGTTTCTTTCCCTTGAATACACCCTCTGTTACCCAGCTGCTTAACGCTGCTGTTGAACACAAAGGACATTTGAATCAGGCTTTGGTGTCCAGCAAGTCATTTATATTCAGAAGCACATTTTACATATTCATCCTTATTTCCTCATGCTGAATGCACTGTTACCATGACCCCATTACAAAATCTAGAGTGAAAAGTGTGGACATACTATGGAGATCATCAGCTTAAATGGATTTAATAGCCTATGTTTGGGAGAAAACAAGGTCACTCTGGAAGGAAAAAAAAAAAAAGATACAAAGAGCAGTTAATATTTTCCAAGCCTGGGTGGCCTTCCACTGGAAGATTTTTCATGGACAGACGACTTTGCCCACAATTTCTCGTGGTGTTAACAGCAGATGTGACTACTCAACTCTTCGCACTATACAGTGTGTAATGTGGTAGGAGCTTGTATTCCATACAAGGGTTTAGCTGTTGTATGCGTATTAGTATGTGCAATATCTGCTTGGGATGTGGTAGAATGAACTCCTTTGAAGGTGGATAACTGATACATGGTTGGCTTGACCAATTTTCCAGTGAAGCACATTAATTACATCTTGTTGAGAAGTAGGATGCTTATCTAAGGCTGTATCTGTACTGCAGGCAGTATCTCAAAAGACTAACTCTCAGACCAATGGAGGCATTTCTCTGTACTCTGAAAGCACAGTTTGGGTACATCTGAAAAACCTGGTATCTGCTGCTATGTACTTCCTTGGTTTGGAGACGATTATGTAACTTAGTCAACCACAGAAATTGGAGATGAAGTCTTCCCCTCATCAAATAGCAAACACTCCATTGTTTTTGGCACTTTTTCAGCAACAGCAGCTCTCCAGTTTTTCAGCCCTCCCACTCTCTACATACCTCCGTGGGCCGGTTGTAGCAAGACATGCCATCCTGCTGCTGCCATTGCAGAAAGGCACAAGTAAAGTGCTGACCCTGAGTTATTCATTCAGAGAGCACCCTAAACCTTTCAGCTGATATAAACAAAATAATTTCTATAAGGACTGAAGTCTTAAAGATTCATACCTTACATGGCTGAAAGTGCAAGAAATAAAAGGAAAGAAAAATTGTATGCAGGCTGCCATTCCAGCTCAAAGCAGTAATGCAAAAACCAAACACAAGTCACTCATTCAGACAGTTTTGATTAAATTGTTATTCTAGGTTTCTCTGAATACTCTTCAGTAGTTTTAATTCCTTTTCACTCTTTCTATTTTCCATTTGTTTTTCCTGGAATGCCAGTAGGAGCTGAGAAATAGCACTCATGATAGACCCTAGAGCAGGACAGCCTTTCAGCTTTTCAGTCTTGCAAGTCTGACTGGGGAAGATGCTTTGCATTGCTTTCACAGTTAATACCATATAGGGCTGGTTGTTACACAGTACACAACTCTTGGGCTAGTACAATATTTGGCATTTTTCTTTTGCACTAGAACTGAATGTATAAATTGCTGTTAACATCAGAAGCCAGAAATGAATTTACAAAACCAAACTAGATGGTTGCTTCTCTCTCATTTGTGATTGCAGTACAGCTTGTGTAGAATGGTACACTGCAAACTTCCACAATGTTGCAAAGTCAAAGAAGCTCAGGCAAATGTGGCAAATTTAAAGCAACTTGTTAAACCCGACTGTAAGCTGGAACTGAGCTGATACTGAACCCAAACAATATCTGAATGAATCACTATGGAGGTATAACAAAATTTATGTGTACTTTGGAGACAAAAACTGGCCCAGTTTACTGCTCTAATTACTTCTGTCCGAATATTTTCTTTAGATTCTAGCATCATAAGACCAGTTTTATTTCTTCATTTCTTCTGTAAGTGCTTATTTATGTAATTATCTCTTACTCTTCTCAGAGCAAAGGCAGTCAGAACAGATCTCCCTCACAGTCAGGTGATGCATTTATAAAGAATTTGTTAAGTTCTGGTACTTCTATTAAGGAGTAACTAATAATAGTATAAAAGCTTGAGCACAGATTTTACAAGATACACTCATCTTTTAGCATACTCTAGACCTTGGCCAGAAAAGAAGCAGATTTGTGTCAAGTGTTGGCAGTTGCTCTACAAGCACCCATCAGCATACCCAAAAATAATTCACTAAAAATAATTCACTTCTAGTTTAAGGTACTTCAAACACAGTTCCTGTCGCAGAGATGGCTACCTTGGTTACAGATTTCCAGAGTTTGCACTTTACATTCACCATCAGAAGAGACAGCTCAGTGGGATCAATGTATATAAATTCCTTTCTGAGAGAAGAGCACGTGTTCAGGGAAAAGGAGAGAAAACAGTGCCAGATTCATTATCATCATCACAAACTCTTCACAATATTAGCTTTATGACAGTCTTAACTGTGAATATTTGTAGATGCTACGAAAAATCCAATTTTCTTATTCCTTTCATTTCTCTTTTACAATCTGTTCCACTGATAGCTGGAAAGAAGGAAAAAGGGTTTACTGACCAATTGTAAACTATTTTCATTCAAAACTAATCTTGTTTGTAGCTGATGTTGGGATGCTTATGGTGATAATGGATTACTCTGCTTTCTGATCCTTTCAAAATCATCCATGTTGTTCCCAGCTGTCATTGGTCACCCAAACCCTGCAGCATAATTCACAAAATACATATTAGTGTTGCACCAAAAAATCTTTAATATCCCATTTTCTACATGAACAAATAGGACACTCAATTAGATTAGAGAGCACAGAATATGCTCTATGTATTTTGAACATGCCTTTTTTCTTTCTTTCTTTCTTTCTTTATTTTCTGGAGAGAAACTACCTTGATTTTTTTTCTAAAACACTCAGAATTTTTGTTCAAGTATGTTTGAGGTTTTTTCTTGACTGAGGATAAGGGGAAGATTGTAAGACAGGTTTATTAACTGTCTAGAATATTTTATATTCCAGTTTCTCTTGTCACCTATACAAGTAATCACATGAGTTTTCAGCTTAGTTCCAATACTTGCAGCCAGACCAATGTCTGCTTTTTTTATTTCAGAATGTCTAGGCTCTGGCTGAGAGAATTCAGAGCTCTGCTGAGCATTCATTGCTTCCATACAAAGCACATACAAAACACATGCTTCTCACATCTGCCAAGAAAAAGAACTATTTGTAGCTCTGACATACTATTTTTCTCTGCTCTCCTAATGCACGAAGGGATGTCCTACCAGCTTCTCTCATCTGCCCACTGCATTACCTTTCTTCATGTCACACCGTTGGCCTGTAGTTCAGAAGACTTGCTGTTTCAGTAACTAGACACACTATCAGAGGAATTCATTTTTATTGCATTATGTCTCCTATTTACACTGAAAACCTGGCGAATGGGACAGGAACACAGCTTTACCTGATTAACAGCTGGCACTGTATCTGGATAGCATCAATACACAGCAGTACAGGGCTACATTTCACAGGAAAGAGATTTTATTAAGGTAGAGGAGAGCCAGGAGAAGCGCTGTGTGTTTCAACAAAGACAGATCCAATGCTCTGTGTCCAGCACAGACTAAGTCTGAACATTAATACAGGTAGGGAAATGGCAGTTGATCAACAAGCTAAATATGTTAGCAGTGAGTCCTTGCAGTGTGTAGTCTTACTGCACATGGGGCTATTTCATGATGAGCATAGCCAGTAGGCCAGGGGAAGTGCTTATTTTTCTTTGACTTGGTGCTTCTAAGACCAACTCTGGAATACTGCATCTGATTTCACGCTCACCCCTGCTTTCTTCTTTGATAAGATTTGTTTACTTGCCATCTGGCATGGTGACAAACATTTCCCAGTTCTCTGATACTTCACAATGAATGTGAACATATGCAAAGGTGACTATTCTACACCGAGTATATGAACCTAACTCAGTGTCACAGTAAAAGAACTGTAGAACTTCAGCAGTAAAGGGATAGAATTCATATATAAATTCTCGTGATTTCAGAGCAATTCTAGAAGTATTTTAGAGTTTTTTTGGACCAAAGAAATGTTCATTATTTTTTATGTGATTAAAACATCAAAAACAAGGGGAGGATTCTGCTGTCCTAAAGCAGATCATACAGACCTCTGTGATAGACACCGGAGGTGAACGGGCAAGGTCCACTTTACAGTCACTGAAAAGAAATACAATAAACTGATTCAAATGTGGGGAGTCAGAGGCTATCCCAAGTTGTTCCAAAGAGACACCTATTTCTCTTCACTACCGATAGAAGGAGCACAATGTGAATATATCTACTCTGCTGAAAATGCAAATCAATTAGTAAGAATTATATTTGAATGTAAATATCTTCAGTTAACTTGCACTGGATTTTTGAGTATTTTTTTTTTGCTTATTGTTCAAAAATTTATGTAGGACTTCCAAAACATACTGGCAGTTTTAGATATGTCTGCTGAAGCCTCTCACTCCTGACATTGATTGTCTCTAACAGAAAGCGCAAAAGATATAGCGAGACTTCCACACATACATAAACATAGCTCTGGCCTCCCATTTCTTTTCCTTCGTACGTGTAACTATTTCTCATCCACTATCTTTCACCTTACTCCTTACTCAACATGAGGTGAGCGTTCATTTGCTTCCCTGCTTTTTTTTTTCTACCTGATCTTTGATTCACCACTTAAATGTCTTTTTAATATTTTTAATGGAAAAAAATAGAACTTTGATGATATTATCTGTGTTATTATGGAGTTGCATTCTCTAAATTTATTCTACTGTCTATCAGGTAAAACAATTGTTTTTAACCTCCTAGAGACCACTTACATATCTTTCTTAAATATTCCTATGCAAACTTTGACAAAATCACAGACTAGTTGAGGTTGGAGGATCACTCTGAAGGTCATCTGTTCCAACCCCTATTTAAGCAGGACTCATGGCCCAGGACCATGCCAAGATTACTTTTTAGTATCTTTGAGGATAGAGACTCCACATCATCTCAGGAGTCTTTCAAGTAATATTGTATCCTCCTCTTCAGCATCCCCCCAATGCTTTATCTCTGTTTTTCTTGATAGTTTGTCCTCATAGATGGTGGGAATCTAACCTTTCTTGGCAAATTTCTCCATTTAATTTTTCTCTATGTGCCTCAGAGGATTTTTCTTCTTTTTTTTCTTTCCAATATCTGTGAACAATTTGCCAGATCCCTTTGTTCCATTCTGTTCTCACTGTAAGTTCTGTATGTAACTCTTCAAATACAAATTAAACTACACGCTCTGAATGGACAACTTGTAATTGTTTCCCCTCCATTTGTTTATTCCTATATTTGCAAATTTCCTAGACTCACTGCTACTTTTCCTCATGTGTATTGTCAGAAAGTATTGTAAACTTGGCTGATGATAGCCATAATCACTTAAACTCCAGATTGCTACATCTAACCAACATCCATTTGGTCATGTATGTACCTTCCATATACCATGCTTAGGATATGTCCCTTAGAAGCAATCTTCAGCTGAATTTCTTGTCCAGTCTTTCACCATCTTTTACTTCTGTTATAAAAACCTCTTTCTCTGACTTTTACAAATGTAGTCTTACATATAAAATCAAATATGAAAGCTACTGCAGTTTTCATCCATTTTGCTTTCTTGTGATCTTCCTTGCTGTATGCACCTTCACATCAGCTTGCCTTCATTTTAAGGACACTCTATCAACTCTATTCAGTACTGAAATACTAGCATTGTCTCCAGCCTTCAAACTTTCTGAATTTTAAGGCAAGAGACTTTTATTTGTTTCCTCATCATGTCTCTTATTTCATGTAACAGTCATACAGATGTTGTGCTATTTACTTGAAATCGCTCCTTAAACTTTCCTTCCCTGACAGAGAAGGAAGCTAACCATTGCAGTGTTGGTGATACGCTGCTGTTAATTTTGTCTTATGACTTTCTTACAGTCTCAGCTTTGTCTGACTGTATGTATTGTTTCCTGTACTGCGTTCAAATACAAACTCTTGTGATAAAGAACAATATATATTTTTTAATATTTAACAATGCTGTGTCTTGCAAAAGGATTTGGTCCATGAGTCAGACTTCAGTAATCTATTATTAAGAGCAGTACAAGTTGTGAAATATAATTGTGCTATTTGCATGTTTGCATACTTGCAGTCAAATGTATTACTAAATGCATTAATCTCTTTCTGATATATTTCTGTTAATCAATGCACTAGAAAATATATTGCTGTTATTGTAGTCTTCAAATATTTTTCTGATGTAGCTATAAAATATGTTTTCTGTGGCTCTGGTACTTAGATGATACTCAATGTTGACACCTAATAAGTCAATAGGAGTTGAAATAAGCATTGAGGAATTATCAGTGTCGGTCATTGGCTGGAACTGTGTGGAAGTCTATCAAACTTTGTTAGTTTTTACTCCCTGAAGATCTAGCAGGCAGTCTGAAAAGAAAAAAAAAAAAAAAAAAAAAAGAAAGAAAGAAAAAAAATGTGTTTCATGTGGACTCTTTACAAATGTATCAGTTCAAACAGAGTCTGGCAGTGGATTAATAACGTGAGTCATGGATGTGACAGTCACTGGAACCTCGTTACAGAATCAGACTGGAATGTAAGAACAGTAAATCATAAAATTGTCTGAAAATACATTAGATCTTATTGAAAAGATGTTAGGAAAGCAGTTCAAGATTGTGACATCTCTTGAGCTTCTTCTATCAGGTTTATAAGATTTAAAGGGAAAGTTAAGAGTGAGAAGGAACTGGTAAGGAAATATTTTTTGTTATTTCTACTTTTAGATGACTATTTAAAGTATATATTCTTCAAAAATATTATTCAAATCTGTATGGTTTCATACATGTTAAAATTCATAAGTTTAAGAACTGTGGTACCCAGAGGGATCATAAAGTATGTTCCTTTTTTTTTTTTCTTCACATAAAAACGGAGTAAATCTCCAAGCTGGATTTTATCCAGTGGTTCTTTTTTCATTCTATTTTATTTTTTAAGAGCATGCTTCAACTTTTATGGTAACTTAAAATCAATTGATACATTACGAAACACTGAGTTCATTGCATGGTAATCATTGGTGCAATCTAGCATGCAGTGAGATGACGTATTTCAAGTGAAGAAAACTGTAAAACATGGAAATAATTATTTAGATAGCATGGTAGTCTACTTATCATTGTTTGACATTTATTAGGTATTTCTCAATTCTGTATTTTTGCTAAGTGCCTTCATTTTTCACATTTTCTTCTTCCAATGATGTTCTCTAAAGGAAAGCAAGTTTTCAAAACAACTCTCTCTGTATGACTAAATACTGTATAGAGAATAGAATGTTTGTACTCAGTTTAGGCTATGCAGTTGAGAAATGTCTGTAGCAGTCCAAAGACTATAGTAGAGCAGACCAACTCAGACAAACTCCATGAATCACAGATTTATCTCCATTCTTTCAATTTTAAGGGGTAAGTGCTATCAATTTATGGCAATATTTGAGACTGCTCTTTTCTTTCTTACCATCAGCCAGTTGTTAACCTACTATTAATTCCCTTCTGACTCACAGAGAACATGAACTGTCATGAAAATTACAGTTATTTCTAAAAAAATGCAAAACTCTTTGGAAAATATATTTGTCAATAATGCAAACTGATGATCCTTGATTTTCAAATGAAGAATGT
The DNA here is from genome assembly GCF_019232065.1 of Centrocercus urophasianus. NCBI lineage: Eukaryota > Metazoa > Chordata > Aves > Galliformes > Phasianidae > Centrocercus > Centrocercus urophasianus. Next base: position 9,253,377 of record NW_024884697.1, on the reverse strand, counting down.
AAAGTATTTCTCTTTCAACAAGGCTAGGGGAGGAAGAGAAAGAATAAAATCCTCCTGGATGAAGAGGAAAGAAAATATGATATGTTTTAAAGACAAACATGGAAGCAGTGAGCTATTAGATTTGGCCATAAAAGATCTCCACAGGGAAAGAGGGCACAAGACACAAATACACTTAGAACAAGAGGTGCTGTTATTTCTAAGATTCAGTGACTTGCAATCCCATAGTATTTCAACTAGAAGTAATTGGGTTCATATCAATCTTTTCCTTGAAGGTACAAATTTTAAAAAAGCAGCAACAATTATTTACACATTTTGACCTTTCAAATGACTTCATCCATAATAGAGAAACAATGATTAGAAGAGATATAGTCAGTTCTTAAAATATCATTTTAATTTTAAGCAGTTACTTAGAATATATTTCCTTGATATTAACCTGTGATTTGAAAGCAGCGCTTTTAATTTTTTTTCTGGGTTAAATATAAGTTTAGATGATAAAATTTACACTTGTTTAGGTAACTCAAAACAGAAAATTTACTTTCCATAACAAAGTAGAAGAGGAGGGAACTTGAAGGTGAAGAGCTGTACATAACTCACAAGGCAGCATGTTAGAAAGTTTGTAGAGCATCTATTTGCAGTAGGCTTGTTTGCAGCCAGTGCTCCAAAGCTTCTACAAATGTGTGAATAAAGTACATTCTGATGTCCTGTTGTGTGCAGACCCCAGAAGGAGATTGAACTGAAATTTGACTTTCTCATATAGAGGAAAAGAACACTGCCATAACTGTCTCACCATAGAACTAGTAGATGAATGAGACAGTTACAAAATGGGATTCTTTCACACCACGTTGTGGTTAAGTAGTGCCTTCCCTGGGACTATCTGTGAATGCAGCCAGGAATTAAGACAGGCAGTTTTATCAAGCCTGGATTCTCATGACATTCATACAGTTCTCTTGCACATTGTTTCTGTAGTATCTAACCCAATTTTCATTCATTTCTTTATTCATGAGGTTCCTCCTCTAATCATCTAGTAATATTTTTTAAAATATTTTGATATGTCTCTATCAGCCATGAGTAAAACAGGCCAATAAGTGAAAAAATTATTTGGTAGCAATGGGGAGCTAGAATGCAGATAAAAAAACAATTACTATAAAATACATTTTTGAAAGCAAACACTTGGACACATAATCTAACTCTCCCTTGCACCAGGGTACGTTCACAAATGTTGGGTACACTCTTAGAGCACTGTTTGTCTGTGGGACACTCCAGTCCCACAGAGAACTAGTTACTAGGGGTAAAAAAAAATAAATCTACAGAGGATCTTGAACTTCATTAATGAATGTATCATAGTATCATAGATTCATAGAATGGCCTGGGTTGGAAGGGATATTAAGGATGATCAAGTTCCAACTTCCCTGCTGCAGACAGGGTTGCCAACCTCAAGTACTGGATCAGGTTGCCCAGGGCCCAATCCAACCTGGCCTTGAACACCTTCAGGGACAGGGAATCCACAAACTCTCTGTGCAACTTGTTCCAAGACCTCACTACCATCTCAGTGAAAAACACTCCCCTGACATCTAATGTGGGTCTTTCCTCCTTTAGTCTAAAACCAATATCTCTTGTTCTATCACCATCTACCCATGCAGAAATTTGATTTCCCTCCTGTTTGTAATCTCCCTTTAAATATTGGAAGGCCAGTATTTCTCTTCTTCAAACTGAACATTCCCAGTTCCTTCAGCCTGTCCTTGTAGAAGAAGTGCTCCAGTCCTCTCATCATCTCTGTGGCACTCCTGTAGACCCTCTCCAAAAGCTCAACATCTTTCTTGTACTGGGGCCCTCAGATCCAGATGCAGTACTCCAGATAGGGCCTCATGAGTGGACAGTATAACATTGTTCCTGCTGGCCGCTCCTCTTCTGAGGCTGCCCAGGATATCATTGGCCTACTGAGCTCCAAGCACACTCTGCTGACTTATGTTTTTTATCTACCAGGACCCCTATGTCCTTCTCAACAGGGCTACTCTCACAGTTCTTTTCCCTGAGTATATACATGTCTAAAATTACCCCGAACCAAGTGCAAAAACCTTACACTTTGCTTTGTTGAACCTCATTAGGTTTACACGGGCCCAACCTTATGAATTTATCAAGGTCCTTCTGAATGGAACTCCTTCCTTCTGCTGTATCTGCTGACGGTGCACTTGACCCCATCATCTGCATAATTGATAAAGATATTAAAGAGTACTGGTCCAAAGATAGACCCCTGGGGGCACTGCTCGTCACTGGCCTACGCCTAGATGTAGAGCCATTGACCACAGTCCTCTGGCTGCGATCTTCCAACCAATTCCTTATGCACTAAATAGTGCACCCTTCAAATCCATCTCTCTCCAATTTAAAGATAAGGATGTAGTGGGGGACCATCTCAAAGGCCTTGGAGAAGTCCAGGTAGATGAAATCAGTTGCTTTCTCTTTGTCCACCGATGATATCACTCCATCATAGAAGGCCATCAGATTGGTCAAGCATCACCTGCCTTTCGTGAAGCTGCTCTGGCTGTCTTGTATCACTCACTAACCCCTCCCGCACCTTAACACGTCTTCCAGGAGGATCTGTTTCATGGTCTTCCCACCTCTTCACAGAAGTGAGGCTCACTGGCCGGTAGTTCCCAAGGTCCTCCCTTTCTTACAAATGCGAGTGAAGTTTCCCTTTTTCTAGTCACCAGGGACTTTTAACATGAATTTCATACCAATACAAAGCAAAGAGGTTTTAATTCCTACTTTGCCATCATATCAAAGAAATTTTGAGGTGATAAATATCCATATCTTTAGACAAAAACACATACCTAGAGCAAAACTGTTGCTTCTGATAACTTATAATACACTTAATTCATGTCTGAACATTGACAGTGTAATTATTAAAGAAATAGTCATCAAACCTGATGAATGTAAGGAAACATGAAAATACAGCATTAGAATTTATATTTTGTGAACTCCAGGTATTCTAGGGACAATTCAAGGACCTTGATAGTCTTTTTTCAAATGCCAGCAGCCACTCACTTCTGAGATAGTTACATTTATTTACATCAAGGTACAGGAAATGATCTTAATGCACTCCAAAGTAGACCTTGATCAATTTATTCTTTGAAATAGAGAATGTAATCAACAGCTGAATGATGCTGAGGAACACTATAGGAGTTAGCAGGGTAAGGTTTCATGTTTATGTTTGGAGAATTGCAATTCCTGCATCACAATAATGTGTCTTGGCTTAGCATTGACATGTAGCATCATCAAAGCTGTTGCAGAGTTCTCAAGCCTGGCAAAAGCAAGAAAATAATATTTTGAAACATACACTGTAATGAGTTCTATTAGAAGTTTAATGGCCTCTTCATTTGTTTTAACAAAATAAATACAAAGTTTATTTATTTTATAGTGTGCTTACGTAATCACATTTTGGATAAAACTGCAAAATTGCAGTTACATGTGAGTGGTGTTGCCTCTATGGGATTAATTGCTCAGAACAGATGTAGAAGATCTCCCCAGCCTGGCTTGCAGTTGCTGTTCTGTATCAAAAACCTGTCAAGAGGAGCCAGCCAGGATTGCCCTTTGCAGGAGATGCTCAACTTTAAGCCCCTGGGCCCTGTGGATGTTAGAAGAATGACAGGAGACAGACACTATCTGAGGAGAAACCCAACTGCTTTTCCATATTGCAGCAACTGCCTCCAGAACTGTCTTTCACCATCCAGCTTCCAATTTATTGTCTGGCCTCGTCGACTTCCGTATGATTTGAGCATGCAGTTGAACTTAGAAGCATTATTATTTCTTTTTTTTCCCAGACTGAAGGTAAGGGCATGACACTATATGTGAATATTTGTGACACTTAGAAGACAGGTAAAATATCTCTCATCTCCCTTCTTCCCATCCCCCATCCTTTCTTGAACCCTTTGTTAGCAAACCAATACACAAAATAAAACTCTGTGCTATATAATAAAGTATTTACTGACAGTTGAGATGTGAAAGAGAGAAGAGGAAAAATAGCTCTTCTTTCTTCATGAAATATTTAATTTCAAGAAGAGCCAAACAGTTTTACAACTTTTGCTCCTGATTAGAAACAGAAGACAATTTAAAAATATATATTTATTCTTCAATTTTGATAAGGAGTTAAAATGTAATATTATCACAAACTTGTTCATTAGTTATATTTAATGGTTAAATTCCTCAGTTTTTCTTTACTCAGATTTATAAATTCTCAATAGCTAAATTTGTTTACTTGAATTGTATGAGAAGAAGATATTTGTCTGTGTACAGGTAACTAACAAAATTAATACAAAGCAAAATGAAAAACTGCTTTTCGTCTGTTTGTTTGTTTGATCTTAGTCTTTAAGTGGCATCCTTTACAGTGATTGCTAATAAATATATGATTTTGAAAACACCCTAAATAAGAGTGAGATTTTATTTCTCACTATTCTTCACTTATCTACTAGTAATCACAAAAAGTGTAACAAAGTTTTAAAGCCAGTCTTTTAAAAACCTGGGTTTCAAAAGGGAGCAACTTGATACTTACCTTCTTCAAAATAAAGACTCTAGCTGATTCCATTAGTTGTAACTGAATGTCTCAGAGATACACATCATTAAATAATTATGATTTATTTTGTAGTTTGCTATCTCTATTCCTGCTTTTTAATGCCTCTGTTCTTATAAACTAGTATGAATAGGCTTTGATATAGTTAATTAATATTTTTTCTTAGTGTGCAATTTATCTCGATTCTTTTCCAAATAAACAGTAACTTCTCGGCTTATGAACAATATGTATTAGGAGAAATCTTAGGTTTATCACTCCAGCAGAATTCTGAGGCTTTGTCATTTATACATATCTAAAGAAGGTATATAGCTGCTAAAATTAATGCTTAAAAATGCTGCCAACAGTGTTTTGAGACCTCTGTATTTCAAGTTTAAATCAGTTTCTTATATGAAATATTAAAAGAAAATCTTATTGGAAAGAATTATTCCTATTCTGACTTCTTTGTCTCTGTTTCAACACGTCTGTTTTATTCCTCACTAAAAATTGGTTACTAGGAGAGAGAGCTGCTTTTCTCTTATGTGTTGTAATCCATCTCTTGTTGGGCAAAAGACCTCAACACTGTTAGCCCTGTACAGAAGGCTCATTTTTTGGGTGTTTTTATCCGCTCTTTATAGTTCTTGGAAGCTTCAGAACCTGGAAAAAAAGTAATTGAAAAATAAGAGGTTTTCTTTTTGGAAACATTAACAGTATCTCACTCTTTCTCAAAACAAAGACTTTTTTTCAGCATTATTAGACTGACTACCTGGGCCTATTGCTATAGCTCAGCCTTTCTTCTTTTCTTAAAAGTGCAGACATGGTTTTATTTCTGTGTATCCTGAGTGCAGCTCTAGATGATGGCTGCTTGCTTTATAATTCAGTATTTGAATAGTAGGAAGTCTGATTCCAGGCAAGAGAACAAAGCTTAGTCTTGTGCTTCTATAGAGAGCTTTGTCCAAAAAATCTAAAAAGTAAGTGAAGTTTCTACTAGAAGATATGGCAGCTAGAGGCTTCTAACTCCATTAAGCTGATATGTTGTGGTTTTTTTCAGTGCTCTGCTATGTGACTGTTCTTGCTTTGCCTCTTTGCTCTCTATGTAAGAGATCCTCTATCTAATGCACTAAGTTGTTTTGGTTTGCAGGAGTTTAAAGAGGTTTTTAGCCATGTGTACTCTTTTTAACCTATTTCTCTCTTTTTTCTCTTTTTTTTTTTTTTTTTTTTTTTTTCTTCCCATGTCTGTGCAGGATATCCTTCCGGTTTTGTTCAGACTTGGTTTTCTCCCAACTGACTTTTTAAGGAAAACTCATACCAAAATGGCTGGTTTTAACTAGTACCACATTTTCAGCATTTTTTTTACAACTCCAACTACTTACTATTTTGCAGCATAGCTGGCAACCAGCTGGCTAGCAGCCGATTTTATATGTGGAACATCGAAAACATGCACTTCTTCAGGATCACAACAGCCCTCGTGTTGTATACATACATTTGCACGGGAGTCGCATCCTGTATTTCATGCATGCATTAAAGAGTGCTTGAGTCACCTCCTGTAAAATATATATCACTATGCTTGTGTTAACTCCAAGCTTCGGGTTAGAGTACATTGCACTATAGACAGGCTTTCAGAAATGCAAAAATAAATGGGTTAGGCCAGATACTCAACAGCTTAATAAATGAGACAGCAGTGTTGCATAAAGGAATAGAGAGACAAATCTTAATTTTCTTAAATTGACTCTGCAGGTCTGTGAAAGGCAAGTGCTACTGCTTGTCTACCACTTTATTTACAAGGCCATGGGGCCCTCAGAAAGCTGCCTGAAATTAAAAGAATTTATTAACACTGCACATACTTTCTTTGTACATGATTAATAACTATGGGTTTGAATATATCTCCTTTCCAGGCTGTCACACATTATTCACTGACTTCCAACCACGAAGCTTCAACCCATGAGGGAAATAGTATGAAACTTTAAAAATGTGCTACAGCTTTGATTAATTCATTTTATTGAGGTGATGGATGTAGAAGAATTAAATCAGGCTTTAATTATATCTTTTTATATTTTATTCTCAGAAGAAAACTAACATACTAATAACCTCACCAATTTCTGGGAATAAGAGTGGGATTTATTTCCTGAAATTCTTAGTACATAGAGCCATAACATGACTTGGGTTGGAAGGGATCTTAAAGATCAAGTTCCAATCCTCTGCCATAGGCAGGGTTGCCATCCACTGGATCAGGGTGCTCTAGGCTCCATCCAATCTTGCCTTGACAGTCTCCAGGGACAGGGCATCCACAACCTATCTGAGTAGCCTGTGCCATTTCCTCATTAGCCTCTGAGTAAAAAATTTTCTTATAACATGTAACCAAAATCTCCCGTCTTTTAGTTTAGGGTGATTCCCCCTTGTCTTATCACTATAAGAACATGTAAAGAGTTGTTTTCCTTCCTGTTTATAAGCCCCCCTCAAGAACTAGAATGGTGCAATGAGATGTCCCCAGAGCCTTGTCCTCTTCAAGGTAAACAAGCCCAATTCCCTCAACCTTTCTTCATAGGAGAAGTATCCAGCCTTCTGATCATCTTCATAGCTCTGAGAGAGGGCTCAGTGAGGATGAGAATGTTGTGGTTTTTTAGTCTACAAAAGAGAAGATTCTGAGGAGACCTTATAGTGGCCTTTCAATACCTGCAAGAAGCCAGAAAAGAAATCTTGATCAGGGAGCATAGTTGCAGAACAAGGGGGAAAAGTTTTAAACTAAAAGAGAGTAGGTTTACCTTAGATGTTATATGAAATTTTTCTTATGAGGGGGTGAGGTTCTGAAATGGGCTTCCCAGTGAAAGTTGCCCCATTCCTGGTGGTGTTCAAAGCCCCATGTGTGGTGTCACTTTACATAGCATGGAGTTGAAGCTTTATGGTCTTTGAGGTCCCTTCAAACCCAAGATATTCTATTCCATATTCTAAGTATTCTTATTTGCTTACAGGATCTAATGTCTAATGAAAACATCAGCATTCCACTTGTGTGTAGTGCATGGAGGAGAATCATAACACTTGCCCAAAATTTAAATTATTAAGTGTTATTTTAAGAAAGACCTTTAATTAAGTTATCTTGCCTTAGAGGTGACAGCACAGCAATGGTTGCAATTGCTTAGGAGTGTGAAGGCAAATGCTTTCAGTGAATTTTCTGCAAAGGATCTAAATATATGAAATGTTTTTTATTTGAATAAAATATTAAAAAGAAATTCAAAAGAAATCTTAATTATTATATACCTATATTCTAATATGTCATCTCTGGGCTAGCTGGCACACAAGATATGTAATTTTCATTTGTGTATACTTTCCCTTTAAACAAATATGATTTACAAATATGATAACACAAGTTCATGAGATATTTACTTGCTGAGGAAACCTGTACTAGCTGTGCTCATTCAGTGCTCATCATCTCATCTTCTACATGCTGAAAAATCAAAAGTCTACAAGAAGACTTGCTGTATGTGAAAACACAGAGACCAAGTAACTTCTGGCTCTGGTGAAACACAAAGTGTATTCATCACTTCACGTGAAATCAGAGACGACGAGTAGTAGCTTCTAATGCATTAAATAAGGAAGTACTAAGTAGAATAAAATCATGCTATCTTTCAATATGTCATTAAAAAGACTATTATTAGTCTATTATGTCCCACTGAAATACAAATGCATTATAAAAGTAATATGAATAAAATAAAAAAGATTTAGTAAAATTCTATTTATGCAATTCACTGCTCAGCCAATTTTCTGGACTAATAGAATCAGAATCATAGAATCATAGAATCACCAAGGTTGGAAAAGACCTAAAAGATCATCCAGTCCAACTGTTCACCTATTCCCAATAGTTCCCACTAAACCATGTCCCTCAATGTTTTTCAATGTTTTAAACAATGTCCCAAATGTTTTTCATTTATAGAATTTTTCAGGCTTTTAAATGTTTTGCTTCAAAGCAAATCTGGCCTCTTTCTTTTGCCTACTTTCATTTCTCCTTTTCTCTTTTCCCCTGCAGAGGATCAAAATGGATAAAATCCACAGTCAGGACCCTGCAGAGGGAGTGTTGATACTTCATTAATCTATCACTTTAGCTGATGAAAATGAACTAGAGAAAGTGACAAAGTGCAAACACCCTGTGGGTAAGGGATATTGTTCAGCAAGTGCTCTTGAACAGACAGTACAAACATTAAAGCTGCCCCAGACTAAGTTAACAGTATACATCAAAGTTGTCAGCTGGAGATGATTGTGCATGAGAATAATTACTTGTTCATTGGTCTAGAAGAATAACAATAGAAGTGTTCAATAGATAAACCAGAGTGGGATGTACAAGAGACAAGTTCAAATCCCTCCATATGTCAGAGGCCACACTCATCTCAGCTGGTTTAAAATTCATTTTAACTTTCTCTTCCTATGAAATATTTTTTGGGAACAAAACAAAATGTTTTCTAAATTCCAATTTCATAAATTTCCACAAGCTTGCATTTTCTTGTAAAAAGATAAACAGAAGCATACACTTTCTAATTTATTTTTCAACATTCATGAAATAATATGAAATAAACTGCAAGTATGTTCAGTCACAGAATTTTTTTCTGTCCTTTGAATAATGGTGAATTTCCACTCTTGGAAGGTAAATGTTTAACTGCCTGTTCTAAACTGCAATGGCTTTCATGCTTAACAATTGCATGGCACATCACCTGTGAAAGTAGACATAGGGAGTACAGGGGAGGAGGAATGGTGTAGCCCTGTTCTTGTCAGACAGGCTGTTGCTTCAGCTCATCTGAACATGCTTTGTCTTAAAAAACAAATGAAATACTATGTTGTGCTTTACCCATCATGAGATAAACACAGTGACAAGAGGTGCCACAGTATTTCCATCTACCTGAAAAATATACTGAAGATTGAATGGTACATTCACTTCATTATGTTCATATCCGGTATTTGGTCTCCATAAGTGTTCAGAAAGTGTCAATGAATGTCAAGGGATGCTAATTTTTCAGCATGGAGGAATTCAACAACACACCTTTGCTTCATATGCAATTCTACATCAGATGTAATTCTGACAGACTGCCCCTCTGTTGCCATCTGTTGCACGACAATAAAATGTAACAGAATATTGGTGGGAACATTCAGCCCTCTACTGACATACCCCGACATTTGCCTCTGATGTTGTCGTCCAACATAATAAAATAGAAGGCATTACTTTCAGAGCAGCCATCACAAAATAGCATGCAATCACTGTGACCAGATCCTTCAGTTAACAAGACTGTTTGCACAGTAGTTTTTCTGAAGCTCCTTTGTAGGTCTGGAAGGCAGTTACTAGCAAGAGGAAGTTTTGATGTTTCTATTTACAAGTATAAGAAATATGATGTTTGGCACATCTCCTAAATTCAGGATCTTGCCTGACTGTGAAATATTGTGAACTACAAATGAGGCTGTTTCCAATGAGTGGCCTGTACTACTATTCTCAAAGTCCTTGTAAAAAATACTCCTGGAAGTTTATACTTGTTTCAATTATGAGCAAATGAGATACACAGTCATTTTACAAATATATAGGAGCTAACTGCAAAATTGTGTGGCTCTGTGTGGGTGCTGGAAGGCTGATGCAGACTCAGATCCCTGGGACTGAAAAGCCCGAAGATGAGATAAATCAGCATAAAGAGTGGGGAAACATCCATAGCAGCATGGTATACAGACATGCATCTTAAAACAAATGGCTTAGTAGAGGGAAAATACTACAGGTATACAGACTTGCCCGCAGTCCATGATAATACTATCTGGGGAGAAGAAAACATTCTGAGGCAGTACTGACTGTATAGTTATATCTGAAGATATTTATATCTCAATTAAACCTTTCAAATACATATGCTAACACAACCCTACTTTCCTTTTGAATGAGAGCAGACTCAGCTCAGAGTCTGTTATCCAAGTCTGTAAAAGCATACAATATGAAGTATTTTTTTAATGGAAAACACTCCATAAAATAAATCTGTACTGTTTTATTGTTTTATTTAGTTGCTCTTTTTAGAAATATTTTCCATTGTGTTTTATATATTTGGAAACTAAATAAATGATAGATTTAATTTTAAATCAATCTGAATATTTTTTTAGAGGACTGAGTACTATAGTGTAATGAAAAAAGTTTGTTTAAACTCTGTATTTGTAATTAATTGTGTCTTTGTATCTCCTTAATAAAGACATTAAAAAACATGATTAACATTGTGAGTGATTTTAAAGTGTTCATGGCTTAAATATTCTGTTTAACTTCTGCTGATTTTTCTCTGTGGTTTGCAGTGGAACTCAAACAATATATATAAAAATTCCATTACAGATTATTTTCTTTTATCTCAAGATTTGGTGAACTTAATATTTAGGGAAAACATGAGTTAATGTGCACAATTGCACTTTGTTATTAACATTAGATAATTTTGTGCTGTTATCTTTTTGATGGTCTAAAAAGAGAATGTTTAATCACACAAATCAACTATTCCCATATATCTGCAAGCCCAAATAAATTCTTGGATACCAGTTTGATGAGCACTGAAAGCAGTTCAAGTTGCATGCAGAGCAGAATTGATTGTACCCTTATAAATTCTATCAACTACAAGACCTATGGATTTTGTGCATAAAAAACTAAAGACATGAAACAGATAGTTAACCACATACACCAAGGTCAGTCTTCTACTTTTCAGAGATTTGTTATTTTAGAAGCAGCAGAAGAAAGATAGGATAGCTTCCTCCCCACCTCCCTGCATTTTAAATAAATTAGAGCTGTAAAGCTTAAAAAAAGCTCAACAAGAGACTCGAAAAGATGGCTTTATGTGGTGATTTTCTATCACATTCTATTATTATTAAAAATTTTAGCCAAATCAGCAGAGATACGTAAATGAATGAGACATATACAGGAATCCTTGGCACTATGGTTTTTGGAATTGCTGACAAAGGAACAAAGCTGTAAGATTTTTTTAGTAGCAGCACTCCCAGAAACTCAGAAACTCTTAAAGTCTTCAGATGAGGCACAGAAGGCAACAACCTCTGGAAGTAAAGTTTAAGAATCAATGAGGTAGTTTCTGAATGATTTAATAATAAAAAAACATATTTACTGAAAGTCTCCAGCAACAACTATCAGTAAGATTGATCTAAAATGAGAATCAAGATTTTATTTGGCAGGCATTACATCCAATTCCCTGGATTATTTCGCCAGTGGGAAGAGAGTGATTACAGCATATGTCACTGACACAGGTCAGGTGCATGAAAACAATTTCTTAAATGTATTCTGAGCAAGATGCTGCACATATTATTTATTATCATATGTTCGAAACAAGCAATGTATTTGCGTATGACTAATCAGTATTCCAGAGGTAAATTAGACTAGGAAAGGGTAAATTAGGTTGAACAATGTTTTACAAATTTTGGGGGATGTAAATTAGCATATGAAAGGATATACAACGTGTCTCGTCAATGCATACATTGCAGGATGGGATATGAGGGCTTGCAAGATGGCAGAGGGTCTCAGGCCAGCTGAGGGGAGTTCCAAAAGCTGTCCTCCAGCATCCTGATTTTAGAGCAGTTTTACATGTGGTTTGCCATGAGAAGAAAAGAGGGGGAGGGCGAAGGGAAGAGGGGGCAAACTGTTACAGATATACAGACTGAAATATAAACAAGGGTATGAAAAGCATGTGGCTTGTGACTTTGAAGAAAAACAGAGAAACTTCTGTTGATGCCTCCATGCTTTTTCCAAAGGTGGCATATTCTCTTTTCTCTAACAAATTCTGGCCATAGTTCTGGCCCTTGACCTGCATATAGTTAGGCACAGATAAGCAGAGGGGAACGACAGAGGCACAGCTATGGACTTATCTGGCCTGAACGGCTGAGGGCAGTTCTCATTATCAACCAGAGGACGGCTACAGGACTTACATTCCATCCCATTTTCTGGTCTTCCAAGACCTCTCCCCTTCTTCAGCAGGCTGTGCGGAGGCCATGCTCCTCAGTAGAGGAGACACTGGCAAGGATGGAGCTCTGGAGGCAGGAACAGAGATGCTCTCTCAGTGTCTCACTTCAAAAATTGATGTGGTACAGCTTATTTGTGTGCACATTGAAAGAAACACTCAACATCTGAATGAGAACTTCCATTTGTGATTGATAAGTTTATCTCTAGAGGTGAAAATAGAAAGTACCCAGTATAACATAAATTTTTCAAAAAAATATTCCTTTAAATATGATCTCCCTTTTTATTTGTTTCTAGAGTGCTATAGCTTTATATCATGTTTAAAATAATATGCCAGAAGTCAGCACCTCATCTTTAACATAATTTTTTTACATGTTTATCCACCATCACTGAAGAAAGATTTGGATTTATATTTAAATCCAAAGAGAGAATCTCTAACACTGAAAGTTATCCATCTCTATATCGTTTTCTACTGAAAGGTCCTCTTTAGGAAAAGATTATATTTGCGTCACTCACAGCTAAGATGATGTATGATCCCATACTCTGCTTTATGTAGGACTGCTGCCTTTATTCAGCAGGCACATGTGGCATGCCTTCATGTATGGTTTCAAGTCTATCTTCATACGCATCATACAGTTTGATCAAGATCTATATCAAGTTGATATAGATAAAGATATAAATATCAAACAATGGTTCATCAATCTTCGTTAAAATCTCACTTCCAAGAATATATAAAACTATACTGTAACAATTACCCACCACAAGGGAGATTAAATAAATAAACAAATAAATTAGTGGTTGTTTTATGTGCTCAGTGAATGAAAAAATTAATTCGATGTGTGGTTAAAGCACCTCAACTGACCACTGAAGATACAAAAAATTGGTGTCTAAAATACATTTGTCCAGCCACGATCCTGAAAAGGTATAAATGGTACCTGCTACTTGACAAATGTTTCACTTCTCCCTTCAGAAGGTTTTAAGGATGCTTTTAAAACTTCATACTCTCCTACCTATCAAATCTCAACTGTTCATCTCCTCTCTGATAAATCAGTCAGATTAAATTTAATAAGAATATATCCTAAGGCTCTTATTCCAAGAGACTCTCACTCCTTTCCATTTTTCATTCTCAATTCACTGAAATATTTCAAATCACCATTCAAAATGTTTAAAAGTGTTCTGCAATTGTTATAGTTTTCACATCCAAAAAACATCTTAACTATAATGCTGAGAATTACATTATATTCCTTCTTTTCACCAGATGCACTGATTCCTTAAGGAACAGTATAAAAGTGTATGCAATTCAACAAAAGCAGCAGATATTGCCAGACACTTAACTGCTTATCCTTTTGAACCACAATATGAAAACTGATTAGTTTTTCAGTATTCCTGAAATCCCTTGTTTGGTTTGTGCATCCATCCAAATATATGAAAAATCAGTTACTGATAATATAACGTACTTACTATACCTTTGGTCCTGCTGTTTTGTTGTTGTTGTTGTTGTTTGTTTGTTTGCTTGTTTGTTTTTCTTTTCTGACCTGTGATTTTTAATTATTATTATTTCAACTTCACTAATTTAATCACAGTGAAGTTCAAGGTAAGTACAGAGCACGTATTTTTTAAATGATGTTTCTAGACTTACGTGAGCCAAATGGAATAGAAGCTCTAATCCAGCTCATTAGTGACCCCAATTCTGCTATCAAATTCATGAAAACTTTGTAAATATACATTTAAGTTGTGTTATGACATTCATGTCTAGAAAAAGGGACTTGATCAGTTCATATGAAAACTACCAGAGTAGCTCCATTAATCAGATTTTGTTTCTTTGTCAGATCTGAATGTAAACAGTTGAGCAAGTGTGAGTTTATGAAACGTGTTTATTATGCTACCCTTTTAACCTCATGAACTGTTTAGTATATTCAATGTAGAACTGCATTAATCACTCTTTTCTAGGCAACACTCAGTGTAAAAACTTTGCATTCCTTGAAATCTCATAATAAAAATAAAAATAAAGAAAGAATGTAGTCAATATATCAAAAAGTTCTGGACAAAAGTGATTTTATTCTTTTTTTTTAGTATACTCTGTGAAGGTAAGTCAGTGCTGTCTAGAGTATGGTCTCGTAGACTGCACCAGCATTGTCCTTAATTTTTTCTTTATTGGCAAAAAGACATTGGCCAGTGCACTGTTGAGCCATTGCTTCCCAGTTTAGACAAGCTCAACAGTACTGAGAAAGAGTGGTGGAGTTTAGAAGGTAATTCCAAATACAGGCAAAGCAGTAGTAATCTAATTGGCACAGGCGTATAATAGCAATAGATGGATGACTTGGACACCTGGGTGCCATTAAAACACTTTGTTGTGGGGAAAAAGACAAAAGTTATGAAGCACTCAAGTAAGTTTCCCATGAAATTGTCCAAGAAAGGTTGATAACTCTTCTCTGCCAATGTGTTACCTGTTTTCTGACAATGTGTCCGTCATCAATGCTGTATGAAGCTCATCACCACAGTTATGTACTTTCCTAAGGGGCAGTAGATGAAAGTTTCAAACCTTCCCAAGCTAGAAAGACCTTTAAACTTACTCTTCTTCTTGTATTCTAGCCTTTAAACAGCTAAGTAGCTTTTTCCAAGTCTGTGCTGGAATACGACCAGTTAGAGTGCTGGTGAGTTACTCTGCATCCTTACTACAGAGTTGGCTCATGAGTGACGTGGTTGCACTGTTCTTTCCCATCAAGCAATCTAGATGTGTTTTTAAATTAACTTAATTATGTATAATTGCAAAATATTTTAGGATAAACTGAGATGAAGAGTTCCTCAAAATCTGTTTCTCTTTACAATTAACATGTGAATTGCAATGAACCAGTTCATGAGCCTCATCTTTCATTCCATTCACCTGGCAAATACTCTTCACAGTATACGAAAAGTTATTCATTAGGCTGGTCTCAAGGAGGAAACCTCAAAGTTATTTTACATGTACAACAAGTAGCAAAAGGTAAACTCAATTTATTTTATCTTCTTATTCATACACTGTAGCTGTCCAAATGAGATGATAATCTCAATATGAAGAGCACTCTGGCCTGTTTAGCAAAGCTAGAAAAGAGATGGATGAAAAAAAAAAAAGGAATAAGAAAGTCAAAAGTGTGAAAGAAGGCAGAATTTTAATGAATGAGTGGATATACAGTGTATATATTGTATAAAAGCAGTGGATATTTGGTACCTTCTGATAAAGGATTATACATATTTATTATGGGAAACCCAGATATAGGAAAGCTGGTTTGGAAATTAACCAGCCTTGAAAATGTCTCAGCATCAGAATAGACACAAAGGAGTGAATCAAAGTCCCAGAGTAACTTATCTCTCAAGAAAAAAATGCATAAAGTGAGAAAAAACATGGGGTAATTTTTCATTTCGTAGACAACTTTGCCAACTTTAGGCACTGTAGGAAATCCTGAACTAGACATTTCATTTAGGCATGACACACATTTACACCTATCCAGAATAGGATGAATCTATCTCAGGTGAATTTGTGTAAACTGCTTTTTAAATTCATTTATGCTTGCAATCATAATCCCTCAACAGTGGATCCTGCAGTTTAATTATGTGCATTATGAAAATTTACTGCTTTAAAACTTTCTACTTGGTCATTTTTGTGTCCTGAGAAGTAACAATAACTTCTGTGTATTCCCAGTTCTGCTATGAGTCTACACACCCACAAATTCTTTCACAGTTAATTGCTTTCCCAGTGTGTATGTACATATGTGTCTATGTACAGACTCTAATGCTTATATAAGCAGTTCATAGGGTCTGCAAATCTCTGCTTTTGAAAGCTGTGTTAATTTCATGAATTTGCAGTAACTGAATGCCTGACTCTATTGCTTTCGACTAAACGGAAGCAATGTCTAAGATTTTGCTTGCACTAATTAATATTGTTATGAAATATATGGAAAAGTTTTACTGTGGACATATACTTTTTATGTAGTAAGTATAGCACAGTTTCTCTAACTTGATTTGGACCAGTGATTATGTAATGGCTGGCTGATGAGAGGATACCACACTTGGACACAATTGGATTAATATGCATTTACCTCTGAGTCCACCAAAGCAGTGGAGATAACAACAGCATATCCAAAGTACATAGTTTTCTCTTCTTTACTATTTTAGACTTCTCTAAATGCCATTCCACGCTGAGTTACCATGTTTTGCTAGGTTTATTACAGATACTAGATTTAAACTAAACACAAAAAATCCACTAGATGGCATTTGTTAGCTATAAGTGAATTAAATCAGATCCTAAAAAAAGAACTAAAGGGAAAAGATTTTCCTACTAACATCTGTCGTACGTATTATTTCAAGTGAATAGTTCTGTTATTTATAAAGGAAAAAAGGTAATATTAAAACTGGATTGTAATCCAAAACATCACAGACATAAAGGATTTTAGGGAATAAGTAAGCACGGTTAATCCTACAGCAGAATTCCTGGAAAGGTAAAAAAAAATATGCATTTAAACCTGACTGATGGGTGAACAAAAATTTCCTCAGAGATTTTCAAAGGTAAGTTGTGTTTCACTTTCCTGGCAGAGAAAGTGTATTCCAGCATGTCCAAGAGTCTCAAAACCATCCTTCTTCCCGGTAGGTTTCATTTCACCAGGACCCCACCTACACTGAATTTGGTCTCAGACCAACTTCTTCCATCTAGCAGCATCTCTGCACCTGTGGTCCAGTGATCCCATCCTGGTTGCTGAAGCTATGTGGGCTCCATCAATCATCTCCCAAGGATCTGTAGTGCAAGAAGCACTGCAGGTACATAAACAGCTTTCTTACACACGCAGATATGAGTATATCTGGGTTTACTCACTTCCAGCAGTGAGCCAAATGTTCCTCTTAGTGCATTTTCTGCATATTCCTGTGTATATAACTGATAATATATTTTTTGTCTGTTTTGGGGCAAAAGTAAATAAATACATAAGTAATAAAAACATAAATTAACTAATTTCTAAAACCACTGTTGTTCTTCATGCCTCCTCAATCAAAGAGATCTTTTCAAGAATAATAATAATAAAAAGTCCCTCCTCAGCTTTCCTGTAGGCCCCCTTCAGGTACTGGAAGGCCACTATTAGGTCTCCTCAGAACTTTCTCTTCTCAAGACTGAAAACCCCAGCTCTCTCAGCCTGTCCCCTGCAGGGGAGATCCTCCAGCTCTGATAATCTTTGCCCTACTCTGGACTCATTCCAACAGCTTCCTGTGTTGAACTGGACACAGTACTCCAGATGGGGTCTCACAAGAGCAGAGTTCAGGAGCAGAATCATCTCCCTTGACTTGCTGATCACACTTCCCTTGATGCAACCCAGGATACAATTGGCATTCTGGGCTGCAAGTGCACATTGCTGGCTTATGTTGAATCTTTCATCAACTGTCACTTCCAAATCCTTCTCAGGGCTTCTCTTAAGCCATTCTCCACCCAACCTGTGTTTGTGCTTGGGACTGCCCTGACCTAGGTGCAGGACTTTGCTCTTGGCCTTGTTGAACTTCATGAAGTTAGCATGGATCCACCTCTCAAGCCTGTCAAGCTCCCTCTGGATAGCAGTCCTTCCCTCTAGCGAGTCAACTGCACAACTCAGCTTGGTGTCATCTGAAAACTTGCTGAGGGTATACTAGATCATACTGTCCATGTCACCTCCAATGTTGAATAATATCAGGTTCTGAGTTACACTACTTATTATTGGTCTCCATTTGGACCTTGAGACATTGACCACAACTCTTGGAGGTAAAACAACCCAGCCAATTCCATATCCAGTGTGTTGTCCATCCGTCAAATCCACTTTTCTCCAATTTGGTGATGAGGATGTAATACGGGACATTGTCAAACACCGTGCATAAGTCATGAGCAGCTCTGTTGAGAGTCACGTGCAAGAACTCTCCCCTTCCCTTTGGAGATGCTTTGATGCTAGAGTGCTCTTGCTTGGCCCTAGATGTTCACTCTGCTCATCTGAATCTGGCTCACTGACTTGACTTTCTGGATGGGCCTCACCATGCTCTGACAATCCCAGGCTATCTAACCTGGTTCCCCTCATCAGGTCTGATCCTGAGCCCCTCTTATCCATTACCCACTCCTATGAGTGGACAGCCCAGCCTCTTGTTAAATTTCTCTGTGCAAAGAGGGCACAGAACTATAAACTAATAGGTCACGCAACACGTGATTTTTCTCTGCAAAAACAGGATAAGTAATCCCATTGAAAACATTCATCACAAACCTCAACTGTAGTTTGAAACACTTACTTGAAAATAAGCCTTCAAAGGCTTATAAAAGTTGTTTTTTGCCCCATTTCCTGGCCTTGCAGCCCAGTGCCTCCAGACTGAACAGCTCTGCCCTGCTAAAGTAGTCATGTGGTTGTAGTGTGGTGTGAGGGCGAGGGCTGGCCCAGATTGTGATCTTGGGAGCTGCAGGGCATTTCCAAATCTTCTTGTTATGTTTTGTTTTCAGCATAAGGCTTTTCAGCTGTCAGGTGTTCTTTCTTTCCAACAAAAATACAAGATTAAATTGTCTGAAGAAAACAAGCACATTCCAAAAACTTTCCTTCTAAAGAAAACTCAATATCCTGTCGGAAAAATAGCTTTGGTGGAAAACAACCAGCAAAAACCTTGTGCAGTTTTATCCCAAGGTCAACCATTTCTTTTTAAACCTAGCCCATGTTTGCAAAGCAACAACCTGCAATTGTTCAATGTAAGGCAATGAAAAATAAAATGGGAATCTCGTTCAAATGTTCACTGAAGGGACTGTGTCAAATGTTAACACAGAATAATTTATCAAGCATCTGTTTGTTTAATTAAGACGACTGAGACACAATTAGGCAGGCAATTCAGTTAGCACTGCTGTTTATCTGCTTTGGGCATTTTGCCAATCGTTTTAAGAAACCAAAGAAGTATGTGCATATCAACAGCTTATAACATTAGCACTAATACGTTATTTAAAATGGAAATTACATTCAAAGCCTATTGCAAAACATTCAAGTGTGTTTAAATTATGGCATCCTGATACTATGTATAAGACAGAGCTTATACGTGATTTTTATTGATATAACTTATTTTCACACTGAAGAAGAGAGCTGAAGAGCTGACTGCTATCGATGCTGACTTTAAGAACATTGAATATTCTTTGGTGATCATCATGTTACATAGTCCAATGCCTGTATTTCATGTATTACCATTAAAGAAGAATTGCAGGCTTCTTACTGAAATGCAAAGGAAACAACAATGAAAACTTAACTGAGATTTTATCATGATACTATGCACACATACGTAAAATAAAATTGAAGAAAGCCTTCTTTGTCCCTTATTTCCAAACATCATTAACATAATGGAGAAAAGGCAATTGAATTACACAATGGGTGGGAATACACATAAATGTTAACAAATGAGTGCTCAGTGTTCAGAGAGCACTGCCTAGCCATTTTTTACATAGAGAGGGGTGATAGCTCAGGCGCTAAAGAGATGATATTTGAATGTCAATAGAATTCAATGATGAGGCAGGTATGTCTGTAATTTGTGTATTTAACAGTGGTACTGGTCTTTTTAATCCAAGCTTTTGAATTTCAAGCCATCTGAAAATGAACTCCTCATAGAAGGAACCTGCCCACTGTGTAAAGCAAACCTCAAATGTTCCCAGAGCTGTTTATTCATTCTTGGAGATTCTTGGAAAAAAACACCATCCATAGTTCACTACTGTCATCTGGTGGCCACCTTGAAAAGAAATCTCATTTTTTTAAAAGTTTTTTTCATTCATAGTTAAAAGCTGGCTGATGAGACCTGTGTTATTATAGCCAGTCTCACCAGAGGATGAAAATCCTCTCTGTGTTTTTCAGTTCACTTCCTTTTCACTCTGTTATTCTCTTCTGTTTTTCACTCTATCACCCACCCATATCTGAGCAGATTCCAATCCAAGTCCATAGAGGAAAACAGTGATCCACTGCTTACCAAAATTTGTGAGCTCTCATCAATAAGGGAAATCTGCTCTGAGGTATGTGGGGCATTCTCACAAATGTGCAATTCTCCTGCTTGTCTTACTCTCTGAGCTGTACTTAAGGCTGATGTAAGAAAAATAAAACCATTGGGTTGTGACTACGAAGAGAGCAACTGAGATTTGAGCTCCATGAGAAGCAGGAGAGAATTTAAATATGGTCTAGATTTAATTCCTGACATCTGTGCTATTTATTCTTATTTCCCATAACTGCTCCTAGAGCTCAGCTACTCTTTGTTGACTCTTGGGAATTAGTAAGTTCAGAGATGAACATGATTAAGATATAAAAGGGATGGCTGAAAGCTAGCTAGCACATGCCTCTGACATCTGCACTTACTGGAGGAGGAGGAGACACTGAAGGGCAGAAGTCAAGTTTCTCCTTCACTTCATTCTTAAGAGAGCCAAGAACAAATAATGGTTCATTCTTATTCATGGGAATGAAAAATAGGAAGAAAGGTAGAGAAAGACAGAAACACCAGCTATGTTTGTGAACTGTATGTGAAGAACATTCAGCAGATAATTATTTGTTTGTGTGACGGTGGCAATATTCACAATGTTACATTTATACATACATTTAATATAAATAGAAGATAGTTTCTTAATTACAGCAACTGTATGATGAAGCTGATAAAAAGGAATAACTATATAAACAGTTCATGCATTAATGTTGCATTTTACCTCGGCATAGAACGTTTTCATCATGTATAACTGAAGGCTGTAGAAAGATAAATCCTAGTCACCAAATTGCATGACATCTATTTCTAATATTTTTTTCCCACACAGAAAACAGTAACTCCCATAGTGGACACTCCCCTCATGGTTTCCTCATACACATTGTGTTTGTTGGACAATAATAAGCCAGGCTTTATTAAACGTCTAAGTTTTGTATTCCATCCTTCAAGGAACAACAGTACCATAAATATGTGTCTATAAATCAGGTTTACTTTAGTTATTTATATTAATCTACTTTAAAAAAAAAAAAGAGCTGCACAGTAAATATCCAAAATGAATCAAGAAATTTATTTAGCAAATCCTGAGAACTTTCTGCTATAGTACTTCTAAATAAAGAGCTACGCAATAGTTTCATCACACACATTATTATTATGTAAACTATGAGGCCCTAGAAGTACTGCAGTTCAGTTTTGACCCAAATAAGACAAGAAGTTAAAATCTTTAAAATTAAATATTTTGAAATACGTAAGTTCCAGTTATAACTGAAATAATGATGTCAAAAGGAATCACTTTATTCTCATTTGAATGCTTGAGTTGATTCATGCAATGCGTTCTTATAACAGCTGTGAATTTTACTGGGCCAGTTTTCTATCTACGCACTCTCTTGGTACAAAATGTTTGGAGTGCTACATTCTTATATTCCAGTCCTCCTTCTCTGTAAAGGTTGTAAATACTAGACTGTCTAAATTTTAATTGCAACTGCTGTGAATGTTTACATTTCAAAATTGGTATGTATAGAAAATTGATACTAAACATACAACACTATTAGAAAAAAAAAAAAAAAAACACAAAATACACTTCTAATGTAATGTGTTGCAAACATTTGAAAACAAATGAAAAGTAGTTTTTTGCCTTTCTTTTACCCTTTTTATGTGTACCTATTTTCCTGCATAACTAGCATCAGACAGAGCCTTGACTAACTTCCCCCAGAGACTACATCTCTCTGAAGAGTTTCTGTAGGCCATACAACCTCAGTGTTTTAGGATGCAAACTTGAATACTTTCACTACAACCTTGTACTGCTCCTATAAAGTGGGACTGTGATGTTTTTTGTATTTTATACATGAGAAAATAGATTTGTTGTTACCAAGCCAGTACTACAAATTCCAATCACTGATGCATAAAGAAGTCTTCTTTCTTTGCTTTCAAATGTCAGTCAGTCCACAGAACACTTAAACTTTTTTAGGATGGATCAAGAAAAACTGAGCTTGAATATAGAGTTTTCAGTGAACAATGCAAAAAGTTATGATTAAGTTCACGTCTCATTAGTGCATGGAAAGTATAGTGATGCCTGGTATATAATGTATTTCCTTTTTAAAATATTAATTGACAATGATACAAGACTTAAGAAATGAGTAGTTCTAGTGCAGTCAACATGCCTATTTGTTTATGTGCAGGTAAGAATTTTTTTTAATCTTACAGAATTAGCATCTCAATTTTTATATCTTCTGATTTCTATTTTCTCCTTCTTACTTACAGGAATTGAAATACGTAGAAATTGAAATTCATAAGTAAATACATAAATAAATATAATATATAAATAAAATTTAAACAAAAATGTTACTTATTTGGGAAAACAAAAAGAAAAGCAAACATACAAACAAAATACAAACAAAGAAACAAAAGAACCATCCACTACAAAAAATAAAACCATTATAGGCTATACAGACACAAAGCTAGGACTGCCATTACATTTAATAGTGTATGAAAACAATAAATGGCCCAGTAAAGTGAGCTTCAAACTAATAGATAATTATTTACCAGATTAAGCAAAAATAATAAAAAAAATAAAATAAAATAAAATAATGCTAATATGAGTTTTCATTGCTGGCACATCAGTAGTAAAAATCAAGGAACATATATGTATAAGCATGATCCTGAGCAATCATCTTACCTTAGATCACAGAACAATCCTCATGACATGATAGTAGAAATTCCCTTGATGCTTTTGCAAGACTAGGTTTGTTACGCCAAGTGTCCTGGAGAAATGCCACTACATCTGGGGTTATAATGAGAATAGTTTTTCTGCTGGTACTCAAGTGAATCCAAGTAATAATTTCTATCTGATTATGTTCATGATCAGTGTGTGTTCAATTAATCCAAACATCAGTTCAACTAAACCTATGAAATCAGCTTAGAGGTACAATTCTGTTGCAGATTATGTGTTCTTCTTAAGTGTTTTAGGATTTAAATGCAAGAAAACATAGGACAGATGTAATAACAAATGCACACAGTAAAAAAGGAAAAAAAAAGATTTACAAAAATGCAGTTTGTCCATTTAAATTAAAATTGTCCATTTTATTTAAATTAAATTTTAAAAAATTATCCTACTTGTTCAGTGTTTTTTATATTTTGTGTCAGTCCCTAAAGGCATTCAGATTTATGTTTACCTGAATATTTCATACTTTTAAATAAAATTTACTTCTAGTTGTACAGGAAAAGTTTTAAGTAAAACCCCACATTTTTACCTACAAAGGCTCCAATTTGGATTAATACACCTCAAAAATTTGCTATCAGTGCCTACTCAACCGTTTAACTTTCACAGACTTCTTGTTATCATTACAATAGTCTTTTCTCCAAAGTCCCTGATGATGTCACCTTAACTGTGCAGTCATTGTGCCAGCTTCCTATGTAGCAGTGACTCTTTTACAAAGATCATGAACACAGACACAAAATTCTACTAAATTATCAAGGAAAATAGTTTATCTGTCCATACTTTCTTCATGCTTCAAAAACAGAAAAAAAAACAAAAAACAGAAAAAGTCAACAATAAGAAGTCCAAACAACACCCGCTTTGCCTGTAGAAATGCACTCAAACAGAGAGCTCTTCTAAAGAGCATTTTTCTAAAACCAGTGTCCTTTAAAATACCCAGTACATCGGATGTGAAATTAGAGAAGCATTAATATCAGGACTATATTGCTTCATGCTTTTTGTTGTTGTTCTTTTTTTCTTAAATAGAACTTTACATTTCATTAGAAATACATTGCAGTTTCAGTTGCAGTCACAACATTGCTTTATTTGATCCAAAACTATTTCATGCTCTGGCTTGCTCTACTGAAATTCAGCCCTTTAGCTTCCAAGGACTGACCTTCGTAAACAGCCTTATCTCTGTAACAAGCCAACCCACAAGCTTGGATACATTTACTGGAAATTTTTGCAACTTTGGTTTCAGCATGAACTTGCTTTCTAGGCTGATTTTGGTGACAGCATAAAAGAGCTAAATTCAGAATTGCAACCGAGGAAATGAGGGTCTTAACAGCAAACAGCAAAGTTGTCTTAATTTAAAAAGATATCATGCTGTGCAAGAAAACTGTTAGTGAGCCTTGAAATGTTAAGAATTATGATACGAAGTATAATTTAAAGGAAGGAAAGAAAAACTCCCCTGAAGGAGAGAACTATTTAAAAATGCAAGGTAAAAATGTTAATAATTTTGTGTTCTTCCTGTTCAGACAAAACTCCGTGGAAAATATCAGTGTGTAGTATACAAATGATGAGGAAAATACAGGAAGAAAAAAAAAAAAAAAAGAGAAAGAAAAAGAAAAACAAACAAACAAAAAGATTTAGACTGTAAATACATGATGCTCTATTCTCATGGCTTTCCAGAAGATGGTAGTGTAGCATACTGTTACAGACTCTTGCAAAGCTTATCCAGTTTTCCAGTATGGTATTCATTGTGTTAATAGAAAAACTAAATATAAAAAGAAAGTAATTTAGAATAAAATACCTTAAAAAGTTGCACTGAGAAGATTTAAAATGCAGAGTTGTCTTCGTCCATTTCTTTAATTTTAAATTTGGACATGATATTAACAGATGTCAAGATATTAATAAAGAAATAAACTACAGGAGAACTTAGAAAAAGGATCAGAATATGTTTTGGATTCCGGAGATTATCTTAATGTGATTGAGGAGAGAACTTTTAAAAAAATCCAGAATGCATTGTCCTGTGGAAAGCAAGCACAGTTAGTGCTTATAGTTACAGCTAATGCTAATGCTCCTCTGAACATTTATTATGTTTTTTAGAATATAAATATTATGTTTTTTAGAACAGGGAAGGTCTAAATCTCTATTTAATACAAGTAAACAGGATAATAGGGTATAAAATCAGAAAATGTGTCTATGTCAAATATTTCAAAATATGAATGTATTTCAAAATATGAAAGTATGGTGGCTGCTCCGAAAGTAATGTTTCCTATTTTATTATGTCAGCCCACAACATCAGAGGAGGATGTTGGTGGTATGGCAGTAGAGGCTGAACCTTCCTTCCCACATTACATCTTGTTTCCATGTGACAAATGGCAGTAGAGGGGCAGCCAGATGGAATGGTATCTAAAATGGAAGTGCATATGAAGCAAAGATGTGTTGTTGAATTCCTTCATGTGGAAATAATTGCACCCATTTACATTCCTTGACACTTGCTGTAGTACATTTATGGGGACCAACTAGTGCATGTGAGCACAGTGAGATGATGGGTGGTGCATTCAGCAGTGGCAACAACGACATGAAAAACAATGGTTCTGGATGGTCATGCACAGTTGTCACATCACAATATGAAGAGTGTCTCAATTAGTTCATCCATGCAAATCAGCTAAAGGTGGTGACTATGTTGAAGCATACTGCTTTGTACTGAGAATTTTCTCTGTTAGTGCTATTATGCTCTTTGTAGTCAAAGTAGTTTCCATGGAAAAAAAAATAGGAGACATTATTTTCAGAGCAACATATGTAATTGGAAAAATTCTGCGTCAGAAGTTGTAGTATTTACTTGATTTATGAGTTTAAGCCCTCAAGAATCTTGATAATACATACTGAAACTGCAAGTTCTAAATCATTTCTTGCCTTATCCAAAGAGGCATTTGGACTTCTTGTGAAAGCAAAACAAAGCAGACAATCAATTAAACAAACAAACAAAAACAAATAAAACAAACAAAAAAATATAAGAATTGCTTCTGATATAAAACATATAGTGTATAATGTATAAAAATATACCAACTAGAAAATCATTTAGTATGAAAGAAGTTGAAAATTTTCTTTCTTCGTACTTTTTGTGTCAATTAAATCACAGTAAAACTGTCTAAATCAAAAGTCCTAATTTCAATTTCAAGCTATATGGGGATTTTCATATATTTCTAGGTCATAAGAAGAGCTGAATATTGCTTAATACTTTTCCCTGAAGATATGTAGGTATTGCAAGTTAACTTTCTGTAATTGTCACCCAAAGTACTGTCCTCCTGAAAAAGAGATCAATCTGAAATACTTTTAGAAACTTGAGTTTATTTAAGTGACATGACAACTTCTCTCTAGACTCTGACAGATAGTTCTCAAACCTATGCATTCTCCTGTGAACGTCTGTCAGACATTTTAATGGCAATATCGTAATTCCACACATCAAAGGGTTGTTAGTGTTACTGGTTTGTGATATCCTAGTCCCCAGCAATAAGAAAACTACCCAATCATACAGAAGGGCCTTTAAATATTGATCCACATATGTTAGCATACTTAAACTAATGAAGTCCTCAGCTCCCTATAATAATAAGTATTAGGACTACAGTAAAAAAATTGCAACCATGACTTTCTCCAAAGACAAAATGGAGTCTTCCATTCAAACCAGTCAGTTTTTACCAATAACATTGCTTTATCACTTTTTCCCATTTGTCACGGGCAGTTGTAGTTTGAGATAGCTAGTATGATGAGCCATAGTGAACCCACAGAAGAGCCTTGCCACAAAACCAAGGCCAGAAGAATCTTTTTTATTTCTATTCCAAACATCACAAAAATTACCATCTGTCATTCAAACAAAATCTTCTTCATTGCAAAATGCAAACACACAGGCAGTGATGTTTGGTTAGAGTGACCCTGTATGACAGTTTGATTTCCCGTATTTTTTCCATATGTGAATAAATGTTTGTATTCTTTTAATTTAACGTCTTCCAACTGAATGCCTCTGAATGTTGCAAAATATAAGTGCAAAATAATCCTGGCCCCTAAAATATCAACTATATCCCCAGTAGTGCCAATGAACGCTCTAAACTTTTGTTTTTAGAATGCTAATTTCCTGCATATGTGGCTTATGTGGAAAGCACTGTATTTTTCTCATAAGTACATCATCATACTTCTTCCAAATTAAGAACAAAAATAGTTATAGAAGATATATGCAGTTCTGATGATCACTGTCACTGATGATCACCCTTCCCTCCCCTCCCCTTTCCCTGATCATGATCACAATTGCCTGGGCAACTAAACTGATCTTTTATCTCATATAACAGAGGCCTAAAATAAAGTTTCCTCATGCTGAGTGAGACATCTTTTGTATTATAAAATTAATATATACTTTTTAAAAAGTTATTATTGGTTTCTTGAATATTCACCAATTTTTCACTTTACCATTTCAAAGAATTGTCCAAGGAGCAAGATTAATTTATCCTCTGCTTATTTTAGCACATCCTCCCATCTATCCTTTCAGATTCACTTAGTTAAGATCTACTTATCTACACACACTGGATAAGGTGTTCATTAGATTTCACAGAATTGTAGAATGGTTTGAGTTTGAAGAGATCTTAAAAACCAGTTAATTCTAACTCTTCTGCCATGGGCAGGGATACCTTTCACTGGTTGCCAGGATACAACCCTACCAGAAATGAAGTATCCACAACTTCTCTGGGTAGTGTGTTTCAGTGTCTCACCACTTTCTGAGCAAAGAATTTCCTTCTTTTATCTAAATTTCCCCTCTTTTAATTTAAAACCATTATTCCTTGTTCTATCGCTACTTGATAAGGAGTCCCTTCCCAGTTTTCCTGTAGGCCTCTTTTAAGTACTGGAAGGCTGCTATAAAGTCTTCCCAAAGCTTATTCTTCTCAAGAAAAAAGAAAACCAACTCCCTTAGTTTCTTTTCATCAGGGTTTCAGCCCCTAATCAACCTCATGGCCCTCTTACTGACACTTCAATATTTGTTTAGTTTCTCTGATTGTATCTTCCATACTGTTTGTCTTACAAAACACAAATTATTATGTCCTATTCTCTGTGTGATTGCAAAGTTGTTTCATTTTTCTCTGTTCTGTCTGTGTTGTGTGTATACCACCTTCTTCAGTGTCTAATTATCTCAGATTCACTATTGCCATTCTTTTCAGTGAGGTTTTTGGGATATTTTATCTTTATTGTCCAGGAACAGTCTCCTAAAATTACCATCTTACTTGCACAGCACTAATGTGTGCTGCAAAGTCCGTACCATGGATTAGCATCCCAGTTCTGTGTTGGTGGGCTGAGCAAGCAGGACAGGAGGTACCAGACAAAGACTGTAATTGTTATATAGTCAAGGACTAGTTCAGAGAGTTTTTTAAATAACAATTCATCAGCAATCAGTATGGAAATAATTGATTAAAGGTGAACAGAAGGCTGAATTAGCAGTCTTTGAATACTTATTGGAGATGCCTGAAACTATGGAAGTATGTGTGAGAAAGAGAGATTCATTTCAATATTATGTCACTGAACAATGAAATTAAGAGATTTAGACTGTTACCATCTGTTATGTCTGGTCTGTAACTGTCCTGACACTCCAAGGTTCTTATGACTGTGGCTTCTTAATTCCATTTTTTGTCTTAGTGCCTTGATTGCTTAGCTGGTTATCTCACTCAGGATTGTATTATTTTTTGAAATTTAGATAGGTCATAACAAAGTGAAGGCCTGCTTGGGAACAGTGTAACTTGAGAAAATAACCAGAAATAAATAATATACACAAAGAATAAACTTGATGATTTAATATGAGACTGAGCCTTATCCAATTCCACTGATCTGTCTGTGAGCCTTTTACTTAACTCAGTGGATGAGTAAAAACATTTCTGCCTTGCTCCTGAAAAGGAACATTTAAAAAATCTGTTTAGTGGAACTGAATGAAGCAGATCCAAAGTTATGATTCATGTATACAGGTGCCGAGTAGTGAACTCTGACAAATCCCAGACTCTTCACAAGTTGGCCTCCAGACTCCCTAGGCTATCACAGATATCCCTGTTTTGAGCTGCTGAGGGCTGAGCTCCAGTTGGAAAATATCATCAAAGTTCCCTGAATGACTAGGTTCAAGAATCAGAGATATTAAAAGTGAAAGAGATAGAATTTCCTAATTTTTAAAATAATTTCTTAAGACATTACCACTTCTCCAAAACATTTCTTCAAAACCAACTCCAACCATCATCGTGGAACCAGACACAGAGTTTTGAAGAGGCTATAAATCTCATGGGTCAGAATATCCAGGGTTTTTATTAATCTTCATTCTTACTAGATTTTTTAAATATATAAGAGGAGCTTTAGGTTATTATCTCACTTAGAGGAAAGCAAAACTACTTCCATTCTTTCAAAGAATGGGTGTGGAAACTCAGGCCTGAACATGGAGGTATACCAATTACTGCATAACTTGTGGCAAAGCACAGGATAACATAATTCTACATTTAGCCACTGCTGTCACTTGCTTCTTGCTGCAAGATGAGCATGTTTTTCTGATTCTGGTTCAAGACGCTGGTTACCTTGAAGATATTTAGGCTGTTTTTCCTTTTGCCAAATATCCACAAGTTTTGATACCTTACTGTCTTCCAATTTCCATTTTTTATTTTATTTTTGCATGAAAGTAATCTGACAGCCGAAGAACCACAGATGGTGCTTACCATGTTTTGCATGAGACAGATTCTACTTGTATACTGGCTGAATTATACCAGTAATATCATAGAATCATAGAATGTCTTGGATTGGAAGGGACCTCAAAGACTGTCTAGTTCCAAACCCCCTGCTATAGGGAGAGGCACCCCTGTCTAGACAAGGTTGCTCACAGCCCCATCCAGCCTGGCTTTGAACATCTCCAGGGAGGGGGCATTCACAGTTTCACAGGGCAACCTGTTCCAGTGTCTCACTGCCCTCACTGTAAAGCATTTCTTCCTAATATCTAATTTAAATCTATCCTCTTTGAGTTTAAAGCCATTTCCACTCATCCTGTCACTACAAGCCCTTATCACAGAATCACAATATCAAAGAATCATAGAATCGCAAGGTTGGAAGCGACCTGCTAGTTCATCTAGTCCAACCACCCTCCCACTCCTATTAGTACCACAAGCTACTAACCCATATCTCTTAGCTCCTCGTCCAGGAGCCTCTTGAACACTGCCAGGGACGGCGACTCTACCACCTCCCCGGGCAGCCATTCCAGTGCCTGACCACCCTCTGAGAGAAAAAGTTTCTCCTAATGTCCAACCTAAACCTCCTCTGGTATAACTTCTGGCTGTTTCCTCAGGTCCTACTATTTGCCTGGGAGAAGAGGCCAGACCCTTTTACATCACAGCCTCCCTTCAGGAAGTTGTAAAGTGCAATGAGGTCTCCCCTGAGCCTCCTCTTCTCCAGACTAAAAAGTCCTTCCCCAGCTTTCCTGTAAATACTGGAACGCCCTGCAATTTACCCCATAGTCTTCCCTTCTGGAGGATGAAGAGCCACAAATCTCTTAGCCTGTCCCCATAGAGAACGTACTTTAGTCTTCTGATCATCATCCTGATCCAGTGTCACTGTATCGAAGCACCATTGAAGCTTTTGGAATCACTGATCAGAAAGTTTCTCTCTAAAATGATGGAAATGATCCATATATAAAGATAAAATAAGAAACGATCTACAAAAGCAAAGAAAGGCCAGGAGACACTGATAGCTGACTAGCAATATACATATCCTTTCACAGACACACCAGAAAAAGACACATTCATGAGCTGAGCGATTTAGGGTGTTTCATTAAAATGTTTTACTGCCTGAGAAGGAATCTACTGTTATCCCCCAATTCTTAAGTAGAAAGGCAGATGAAGAAATAATTCAAAAACAATTTCAAATCAAATTATAAACACAACATTAGTATTCTGTGACATAGTAGTGCAAGCAGTGACAAGAAAACGAGTATGATATCAAACAGAACGTTAGAAAAATACATGAAGATAGAATATAGATATCCATACAGAAATTTGGCAAAGATACTGGTTCTTACAAAAAATTGGTGTATCATAATCAAACAAAAAACGGTTCCTGGTTTATGTCTTATCCAAGACAAAGAAGGTTCCAAGATAGTATGGCCTTACTCTTACTGGCTAATTTTCATGCTATAGAAAAGGAAGCACAGTGTTGAACTGACACATTTTCTTCCAACACAGTTACGGCAATACAGAGAACTTACTCTAGTTTCTTCTTAATTTTAGGTAACAAATTTTGCATCTAAATTAGGAGTGCAGTTGCCATAGACTTTCCATATACTTAGTGTGGAATAAGTTTCCACATAGAAAGATTCAGATGGTGGGAACATAGTTCTATATTTCTTTGAAAGTCTTCTTCCTCTCAAGTGTGGTTCATTCAAGTAGGTCTCACCTTTTGAAAGACATTTATTCTTATTTTATTCAGTGATAAATAAACTTTCATAGTACTGCAAACAGACTATGATCTTATATCAGCAATCTGAGCCCATGTGGTTAAATTCAAACAAAAATTTCACTTACTGATCTCTTTACAAATGCTGAACAGAATGGACAAGGCACTCAAAAAATAAGGTGTTAACCAGGATTTTTCATGATGAATAGGAGAAAAAAGAACAATGCATATTTTTTCTTTTAGATCATCAAGACACTTTCAGATAACCTGCACCAAAATTTTCACGTGCTCAGTGGCTGGGATGAACAATGTCTGACACCATTTCAAAGAAAAATCAAACACTAGAGATAGCACCTGTTGCAGGCACAATAATATTTATGCCAATAGCAGGCATTTTTGCAATCAAATGTGCTAACAGGATGGCTCTTGAGGTCAGCTGGATAGCTTTGTTTCCATCTAATTCAACAGACAGTTCAATCAGTGGCTGCCAATGTAATACCATTATTTGCTCAAAATGCATCCTGCTGCAAAGTTTAGGCAACTGCCAGAGAAAAAATGTGAACCAGTTATTTGTGTTGCCTGGAATAATGAGGTTATAGACTAAAGAGACCTCTGAACGTCTTGTAGTCCAACTCCCCTGCAATGAACAGGAACATGCACAGCCAGATTAGTTTGCCCAGGGCCTGATCCAGCCTCAACTTGAAGGTTTCCAGGGACAGGGCATAAATCATACTTCTAGGCGACCTGTTACAGTGCCTCACCACTCTCACT
Source organism: Centrocercus urophasianus (assembly GCF_019232065.1). Lineage (NCBI taxonomy): Eukaryota > Metazoa > Chordata > Aves > Galliformes > Phasianidae > Centrocercus > Centrocercus urophasianus. The sequence continues at coordinate 9,221,010 of NW_024884697.1, read as the reverse complement.
GTAGAAGACTTTTTCCTTATATCCAACCTAAATCTACTCTTTTTGAGCTTGAAATAATTTCTCCTTATTCTGTCACAGCAGACCCCGCTACAGAGTCTGTCCCCTTCTCTCCTGTAACTCCCTTGTAGATACTGACAGGCCAATCTCAGGTCACCTCACAGCCTTCTCTTCTCCAGGCTGAACAGCCCCAACTCTCTCAGCCTATCCACGTAGGAGATTTTTTCCAATCCTTGGATCATTTTTGTGGCCCTCCTCTGGATACACTATAACAGATCCACATTTCTCCTGTACTGAAGACTCCAAACATGGACACAATGACTCCATGATTCTACATATTATTTTGTCTCTTTTCCTTGTGTGTTCTAATCCCTTAATGGTAAACATCTGTTATTTATAAAACATAGTTTATTAGTCTAATATATTTTATTCCTACTATTATGCTCAAAATCTTGTTTATTGAAAAAGAGGAATCACAACACATGCATTAAGCAGAGAATTTCTTGTTAGCACAATTGAATATTAAGTGTCTAATAAGGATGCACTACGAGATAAAATCAATTTTTTTTTACAGAAAAAAAAGCAAAAGAAATATAAAGTTAAAAAGAACAATGCTATAAAGAAAAAGTGTTATTAATTATAATGATGCAGTATAAATTGTTATGCAGAAACTTCTTAGGTTCTTCCCCTTTTCCTGACATTGGACTCACTTGTCTTTTGCTCATCCAAATCTCAGTCTTCTGCTGGGTGGTGTTATGTTGAATTGTTTGGTGTCTACTCAGGAAAGAAGATGATGTTTCTAGGAATAGTTTTGTGGGGTTTTTTTTTCTTCTTGCTTTATGATCTCCTTGGGCTGTGTTTGCTAACAGAGTTTTAACACTTTTTCTCATTCTGTATTGCTAAATCCTAATTTACTTTATCTACTAAGTTTTGCATATGTTAAATGCTTCTTGTTAACTAAAACTTTTTTAGATAGCATTAGATTTGTATTTCTTTAACTGAGAACTTACATGTAGTTTACAGCTGTGGGCTCTTGGGATAACAACCTATGCCCCATCTCTTCTCACACCAGCCCTGCACTCCTCTGCACTGCATCTTGTCTGTCTGCTACTGTCCCAAGTCTCAGTGTCTACATGACATTGTTATGTTGACATTGAATATAATCCAGTTTTGTGCAAAATAGTTACTTGGGACATCTCCCTTTCTAAAACTGTGGTTGTACCATACATTGATAAGTAAATGTAGAATGATCCACCCATGGTCATCTATCAGAAGAAAAATGTATATATCTTGTTGCAGCTAAACTAAGTAAAAACAGAGCTCAATCACTGAAAGGAAAGTTCAGACAAGAAAATCTGACAAATCTTGGTTTCTCAGACCTTGCAAATTCATGTACAAAGTCTATTGCTATAGTAAGCAATGATTTGCTCATATCTCACGTAGTCTGGTTAAATAAAATAATTAGATGTACATGTCTTCTAATACATCTATTTCTGAAGTTTCAGATCATAATTAAGGTGAAAACTGACTGTATCCAAACACAAATTGTCCTCTAAGACAGTAAATTCTGTGTGGTGATAAGTGATCTGCTGGATTAAACCGCAACAGAAAACTAGTAGAGGATATTAATTACTTTGTTTTTGCTTTACACCCTCTGGACGGCTAAAACATTCTCCGGCAGAATTGCCGATCACTGATAATAGTAAAAGTGTTGGTTTAAGATTTAAGAGTACTTTAGATTTTCAGACACTGTGAGTAATGATCTCCATCCTGGAAGATACTAGAAGTTTGCCTCGTGATTTATGTGAATATCAATATTTTCTAACATATTTGAACAATAGCGAGCATGTAGTGGGAAGACTTCTTTTAGGGTGTTTTGTAGAAACATTAAAATTTATGTTACATTAAAAGTAAAATTTTCCATTTTCTTCAGTCCACATTTTCCACTGCACTGCACAAAAATGTCCCATTTCAGTGGTAACAACAAGCTGCACCATCCCTTGGTCAAAATCTACTATTCTCCTGTTCCCTTCTACGATGTTTTTCCAATTATCTAAGTTTGTACATAATATTCCAGGGCTGTGAACCAAATTATGCTTGGCAGATACTATGTTTTACCACAGGTCAATGAGTTTCTTATTATCAGTAGAATAATGCACTAATTTTGCTAAACACAGCTCACGTGTGGTCTATATTCGGCAGTATGTATCGCCTAATTCTGGAGTATATCTTAATAAGTATCTGTCAATGGATAAAAAGGAAAAGCTGAATTCTGCTTTTAATTATCTCTAATTGCACAGAACTAAAGTGGTATTTATATAAAATCAACCTGTGATGAAAGTGTAAATTACTACTTGTCTATTGCTATGTGTCACTCCAGATTAATTTTCAAAGGCAACCGCCAGTGATTAGCTCCAGGAGATGCATTGCCAGCCACTGTTTTAATGCTAAGCAGAGAGCTAATTTTATACAGAGTGAGATGGTGTCTGAAGGAATAACCTGTCAGACAATTATGCCGGGAATCTATATGTCCTTATAATCTGTTCCCAATTAAAAGAAATGAATCAAATCAAGACCACTCTGCTAGTCTTTCCTTGTCATGATATAAACAGGAAAATTGTTTTGAATACTTAGCTTATTAAATGCTCCATTAAACGATTTAGTAAGTTAAATAAAACTACCTATTAGTCTCTGTGATTTCCCTTTATTTTAAAAAATAAAATATAATATGGTCAATCTATATTTACATAAAGATTGATCTAGTTTGAATTAATGATGTGATAGAGTAAAGAACAACAAGTAGGCCATGAAGCTGTGAATCATAGAATCATAGACTGTTTTGGGTTGGGAAGTGTCTTAAAGATTATCTTATTCCAGTCTCTCTTCCAAGGACAGAGACACGTAGTAGGCTATGCAGCCCAAAGCCCAAACCAATCTGGAACACTTGAACACTTGCAGGGATGGGACATCCATAAATTTGTGGGCAGCCTGTTCCAGTGCTTCATCACCCTCCAAATAAAATATTTCCTCCGTAATGGCTGGTCTGCATCTACCCTCTTTATTTTCATGCTGTTACTGCCTGTTCTATTACTATGCTTCCTGATAGAGTCTCTTACAAAGAGATGATTGTGATAAAATCTACTAACAAGACATCAAAATCTGCCCTGAATTTTACAGCTGCCAACACAGGTTAGAAGAATCAAAATAACTCTGTTCATGTGGTCTGTTACACGTCTGCCCTGACAAATGCAGAAGGCACCTGACCACCAAAAAGTCCAAGCTAAATAGACAAAATCAGTTGCATTCCTTTTATTAATAACAAAATACATAATATTATACAGAGTTGGACTTCTCAGATCTTGCTCACCACTTCATTCTGCCACATCATTAATTTAAACTATATCAGAAATATCCAGACATAGTTTGTTTCTTTCTACCCATTCTACAAATAAAAGGCAATGCAATGATAAAGCATTTTACCAAATAAATCCAAACAAATATTTCTTTCCCCCGCTTTCTCAGACTCTTTTTTTTCTATTTTGCTTAGCCAAATTTGAAAAATACTATAATCACTCCCTATGATGAAACTGCTTTCAAAACTGATACTTGCTAAGAGTGAAGACAATATTCTGGTGCCAGTGCATTTCTCCAGCTGAAATACGCAGATTTAGATGAAAAAGAACTTTGAAATATATTTCAAAGCGTGTATTATTCACATTGCATGCTAGGTAAGTGTGGGTTTTTTTAAGTAGTTTTTAAGATAGCTGTAATAATAAACTGACATCTCATTCGACTAAAAAGTGAATAGGCAGCTCACCCAATGTGTACATGTTGCCATATTGCCAGCTTTTCTGAACAGCTGTTTTTCATTTAAAGAACATATATAACTAATTTAGTTGCTTGCAACTGTACATTTTTCTACACCTATGACTGCATACACAGCACTCACTGAATTGTTCTTGGCTATTTAACTCAATAACCTTATGAGTGATGGCAGTATGTTACAACGTGAGAAGAACAAGCAACAGCTAATTTAAGCAGAGCTGAAAAGTACTGATCTGAACTAGCAGGGCAGTGTACCCCTATGCTCAGAATAAGGAGGAAAAAGAAAAAGCAACTAAACAAATACAATGGTAACATTTAATCTTCAGGAGCTTCAAGAAAACTCATTTCACTTCTTTAAAATTCAGACATCTGATACAATCTCATCACCTAGATTTTATATAGATATGAATGTATATTCAGAGACTGATTCATATCATCCTAAAATCACCATTTTTAGGATGCTCTATTACTTTCAATTAGTCTTGTGCCTGTGTATCAAATTTTTGTCTACTAAGCATTGCAGTTATATCCCTAGTCAAGCACAGACATCATATCTACTCAATCTTCTCTTCCCATCTATCATTCTTCCAGATGGATGATCAAGAAGGTAGAAAAAATTCCTTCCTTCAGTTTGGGGATCAGTGATCTGCCAGGTGGAAGGAGTTCACATTCTCCAGAAAAATGCTGAGGTATCTGGTAGCTTTTAGTTTTTACATTCTGCTCACATGTAAGTGACTTGAATATTCTGTTTTGACTGTCCAATTGCATTATTTGTCATCCAGTGAATAACTCACAAGACACCTAATAAGAATCAAAAGGATAGGTGACAGCAGATCAACACTTGATACAGCTTCAGCAAGATGGACACGTAGAGTATCTTTCTTTCATGTTAGTGTGAAAAATTTAGCATGTATTTGAGAGACTTCTGTGTGCTTTCATTAGTGAGTTATTCAAATATATATCTGGTAAAGATATACTAAGGTAATTTAAGTTACATACATAAATACAAACAAACAAAATTCCGTAACCATTTACCATTATGATATATTGCATGCTATCTGTGAAAAGTATCATCGAGGTCTTCTATTTTCAGCTGTATTTCCCTGAAATTCTTCTAATAACTTCAATTTTTCTTTTGTGTCATCACTCTATTTTCTGTAGAGTCTTACAGACAAGTAAATTAACTAAAAAAATTACCTTCTTCAAGTTTTGTCTTGGAAAAGTGATTATGAGCTCATCAATATCACTGCTACATACTTATGTGAGAAGCAGCCAAACCACTGTCCTTGTGGTTTGGTTTTTCTCATCAAAGTATTCCCTGGTACTTCTGTTCTTAGATTTATTAATTTCAAGTTTTTGCAGCTCACTTTCTTAGTTTGTTTTTTTTTTTTAGACATTTAGGTTTTTTAGACATTATTTAAACTTGGCTACCTCTGTACTACTTAAGTACTCTTTCTTCAGTGATAATTAGTTATCTGAAACATAAATAACCTTCCACTCCAGGTTAAACTGGTGTCAGCATGTTGTGTTGGCTGGAGCATTGCTTTTGTTTGTCTTCACATGTTTCAAGACTAGTCTTTCCAGCATGCTGTGGGATAGTCTGTACAGACCTCCACATGTTCTCCTCCTTTGTTCAAACTCAGCCTTCCAGAGAGCACTTCATTGCTAAATGGAAAGTTTTAATTTGGCTTTCCCTATTTTTAAAATATACATGTACTTGCCTTCCTGGAAGTCTACAATATTTCACTTGTCTCAAAGGACTCTTGGCAGACTGCTTCAGTGTCAGTTTTGTGTTTAACACATGACTTGGCTACAACTTCTGTTTGCATGATTGGGATGAGACTTTAAACACTTTGAGGTTAAAGGATTCCTCAGTAGTGGGTGGGCATATTGTGTAATTTTCCTTTATAGCAATTGTATTTTCATATCTGAATTCTACTTAGTCTGTACTAAAGATGTTTCCATCATCATGATAGCTTTTGATTTTTCTGGGTGGCAAATTGATTAAATAAACCATGGAAGAAAAATAATGTATGTAAGTATGCTTTTCCCATTACAAGATCACAAGATGTCTACCAGATAAAGAACAATAAACTGCATGTAAACGTGTTAACAATGAGACAATATCATTTGGAGAGGAGTTTCTTTGTTGTTTCTGTTTTGTTGTTGCTTTTGTTCTATAGTTTTGTTTCATTTTGTTTTGTTTTACTTTTTATACCATTACTTATGGTTGTGAATAATACAACGCAGTTAACAATATTTGGTCACATTTAATCAAATCCAGCCTTAAAAAAAATATCATAATCTTATATGCATAAGATACACGTAAGTGAAAATAAGTCTAGATGGAACAAAACCGGCCTGTTCATTCCTAGTCTTGCCTCCTGTTCTTGGTTAAATTTCATCCATTTAACTTCATTTGCATGTACACTTACAGCTCTTCCTAATTTGATCCTGGTAATGAAGCTTTCAGTAACTCCTTTTGTAGTAGGTGCATAAATCTAAGTTTTGTAGTGAGTTTATAAAGTGACTTAAGTCAAAATGGATATCAAACTCATACTTTTAAATTGTATCTATTGAATAAAATCAGAAATTGCAAAATTAAAACTATTTGTCTGTATCAAAAACATACTTGTTTAATAAACAGGAGAGGAATAATGGATTCTGGTCATGTGGCTAATCATAAAACAATAAGTTTTAAGTGATCTCGAGAGGCACACCCTATCAAGAAGGTAGGTACGGCTTCCCAAAATCCTACGATACTGGATTTTGAAGTCTTCATGTAAAATAGTTCTCTTATGCATAAAAATAAAGGAGAGGACAATATAAAATAAAATACACTTTGAGTACCTCAGTAAAGACAATTTTTAACAAAAATCCAGTGCATAAATTAGAACAATACCATGCTACAAGTATTTAAACTGAAATCTGAAGCCAAATGAATTTTCTGTCTATACGTTATTGATAAATGATTGCCCATCAGAAGAGGGGTGGCCATCAGGGACAGGGAGGTGATTGTCCCCCTCTACTCGGCTCTTGTGAGGCCCCATCTGGAGTACTGTGTCCAGGTCTGGAGCCCCCAGTACAAGACAGAGAGAGAGCTTTTGGAGAGGGTCTAGAGGAGAGCCACAAAGATAATCAGGGGGCTGGAGCACCTCCCCTATGAAGACAGGCTGAGGGAGTGACACGGAGTTGACCAGATCAATCTATGTCCGTGACAGGGGCGACAGGCCTCTGCCCTCCCCCCCCCACCCCAGTCCCACAAAAAAGGGGAAGGAAGGAAGGGAGGAAAAGAGCAGCGGCAACAATCTATGGAGGAAAACTTATTTTACTATAATATTGGAATGCAAGATAACACAATATATACAATTTAATTGAAATTGAGATAAATAAATCAGACAAGATGAGAGAGAGAGTTCCCGGGACCGATTCAAACCTGAAAAGCTTGGAACGGCCAGGAAAGCACCTCCAGCACCCACTGCAAGGCAGCAAGAGAGCGACCCCCCACCCGGAAGGGCCAGATCCCGTGACTGCTGTAATGTACAGGGATAGGTACTTGGAATTGGGGCTGTGACACTTTAATGCCCCGTACACTACATGATGTTTTGATGTGGAATACTGAAACCCAAAAACAAAAAAACAAAAACAGAAAAACATAGAACCATGACAGGGAGCTGGGCTTGTTCATCCTGGTGAAAAGAAGGCTGCGGGGTGACCTCATTGCAGTCTTTCAGTACCTAAAGGGAGCCTATAAACAGGAGGAAAATCAACTCTTTGAAAGGGTAGGTAACAGCAGGAAAAGGGGAAATGGCTTTAAGTTGAGGGAGGGAAGATTTAGGTTGGATGTCAGGGAGAAATTCTTTACAGAGAGAGTGTTGAGGTGCTGGAACAGGCTGCCCAGAGACGTTGTGGATGGCCGGTCTTGGAGGTGTTCAAGGCCAGACTGGATGGGATCCTGGGCAGCCTGGTCTAATACCAAATGGGGAGGTTGGTAGCCCTGCCTGTGGCAGAGGATTTGGAGATTCATGATCCTTGAAGTCACTTCCAACCCTGTGATTCTGTGATAAAGCTGATCAGCAAATACAGGAAGACTTTGCGATCATGACTGTTGTGCCTGTTAGACAATCAAAAGCCCAGTGTCCATAAGTGTGACAGACTGTTTGACTGACATCTAGAATTTGAAAGAATTGAATTTAAAATATATAATCCTTCATGAATTGAACTTTAGTATAAACTGTAACTATATAATTATCAAACTACAAATGGCTAACCCTACTCACAGATCACAAAATCTCCCTGTCACTAGTCTGTTTTGCAGTGCTCACTAGAGAGAAGTAAACAACTGGAATCCCCAAAATGAAGCAAACGTTTATTATTGTGAATCATAGTCCAGCAAGCAAAGAAGAATATGAAACAAATTTGAGTCTTCATTCTGCCATCTTTGTTATTTTTAAAGCATGAACTTATAGTTAAAATGGGAAGATCAGACTATGCCAAGATCTGAATGTTAGGAATATATAAACATCTTTAAATTGTGGACCTTACTAGCACCATTAGGGAATCTGGAGTCCCACTCATCTCACTCTCAGTGGTTTTGTAAATGCATATCAGCATTGCTACAGTCACATTATCAGTATGTTCCTTTTTATTACTGCTTTTTTATTTTTTGTAATTTTTTATTTCCTTATTTTTTATTCAGACAAGTCTACTGTGTTCCTAAAGTGGTGACACCATCACTTCTGTAACAAGATGACTTAAACAGTCATTGGATCTAGTTAGAGAATGATCTAATGCTGAAGCATGGAAGTCAATAAGCAATTTTTTTTTTTTTTTTTTCTGTTAATCTGTAAGTGTCATTCTAACATAGAAGAGAAAACACACACGCACACACAAATAGACTTTAGTGCCATAAGACTGTAATTATGGGTGGGACATTCTAAAGGTCTGAAAAAAGTTATTCTGTGTCTCAGACTTTGGTGGAGTACAGAAAAATATCCAGCATGCCTTAAATGGGTCACAAAGAGTGGAAAAAAATAGTTTCAAAAGGGACAGTTTTTCTTCCTAATAACTGAATTCTACTTCTGCAGAACTGCCGCTGACTTTGCATACCAGAATAATGGTAGATATGTGTGAACTGACTCTTTAGGTTCCATAATAATCGTTTCTGATTAAGAGCAATGCAAGTAGTCAGATCTGACTTAATGGAGCTGTCTAAGGTCTTTTGATGTATTTTTCTCCCTCAGGCTAAGCAGAACCTGGCAGAGCTAGCTCAAGTGCAGAGTTCTAGACTGTCACTAAAATTCAGCAGTGACATTCCAACTGTATATGTGAAGTCTGAATGAAAAAATTACCACTGACATAAATTTCCTTGGATACACAGTGTGACATCTGTAAGAGGAAATTGGCTTCCAGCCCAACACTAAATATTTTAATTTAGAACAAAACCTGAAAAAATACATTTCACTATTTTTCATTCAAAATGTTCTACTTTTTGATCTGAAAATTTGTCAGGAAGGACACATGGAGATGATTTACCTCTCTTCTAGGTAACTCCTTGTATCCAAGTTGTTTCCTTCCTCTAGGCAGTTGCTTGCTTAGGGCTTTTTCCTTTTTGGAAAACTTCAGAAATGCATCATTCTTGACAGTTCTTCAGTACAGGGACAGGACAGTTGTGGAATTCGAGTTTCTCACTAGAGATCTCTAAAGCAATTTGTCTCTCTCCATCTGCAAACTACCTCTCTTACGAAGTTTGGTTGCAGTTTGTTCAAAGCACTCTTGGACAGCTGAGACATGTTGTATAAGGCATGACAGCACATTAAACATGGATCTAGAGAAGAGACAGTGAGGAGAAGAGGATTTGGAAGGCTATAAAATTGCTAAATCATTTAATCTTTATTGTCACTATACTCACTTTTCTGCAAAGGAGAGAAGGGGCAGAAAAGGAAGAAGAATTTGTAAGCTTATTTGAGCAAATAACTACTCCTGTCTTAAGTACTGACAACATTTCAGTGCTTCCAGGATCAGTGCCTCGATGTGTAGTCAGTAGTTACTAACACATTCCAAGTACAGCTTTTGGTGGAATTAAGCTAGATGGAGGATAGATTGCACCAAGACAGAAAAATTAAGTTAAAATGTTCATTTTAAGAAAAATGTGATTGAGCATTTTGTATTAAGTGTTCTCAATTTCCATTATAGTGTTAAAAAAGAATGAATCATAGCAACAGAAAATGTCATTTAAAAGTCTGTAACTTAACAAATGGTAAACCGAGAAGTAAACAAAAGTAAGAGAAGTCATGACTATTTCAGCATGAAATACAGCTTACTTTATTGTACATCAGATAAAATATGCTCATGCTATAGGGTGATGTTTTCATTTATAAACCTTAATTATGATTAAAAAAAAAAAAAAAAAAGGTTTTTTTATTTGAGAAATCATTAAAAATCACAGGAGAAAAAAAAAAAAAAAAAAATGGGCTGCATGTCATCTATTCCAGGCTCACGACTAGAGTAGATCTAGTTTAGATTGCTTTGGTATACTTAGGTTGTGAAGGTCTCCAAGGATGGAAGTTCCCCAACTTCTCTGAGGATCCTGCTGTCCATGCTTTTATTTGGTGTATGGTGTATCCATTGTGCACTGTAACTAGTCAGAATTCATGCTGTTGAATATGACTGCTCCTTTTTGTCTTCTTGCTTTGCATCCCTTAGAAGATTTTGGTTTCCCGTTCTCTACAGAACACTTTTAGACATGAAGACTGCAAATAGGTCACCTGTTAGTCCTCATTATTAGACTGAACAAATGCAGATTTCTCAGCTTCTTATTTTGTGTCAGTCACTTAAACCAGCCTTCCACAGAACTCTCTCCAGCTTGTCAATCTGTCCCTCACATGACAACACAAAGCAGGACACCACATTCAAGCTGAAAACACGAGTCCTGAGTGGAAAAAAGTATATTGCTTCCACTGGGTGTACTCTTCTGATGAAGTCAAGTATGCAATTAGCCTTAACTGACACAAGGCACTCGGCTAAGTTGTGCTCAACCTGTTATCTAACACTTTAAGTCACTTTCAGCAGAGCTGCTATATAGCCACCCACTACAATCTGCATTGTTCCATCCAATGTGCAGGGCTTTGCATTTGCCTTTGCTTAAAATTGTAAGGCATCTTTTGTCCCAGTTCTTCAAATCTCTTAGGTCTATTTGAGCAGCAGCTGTGACCTCTTCTCATAAATACTGCTATCTGCAATTTTTTCTCAAGTGTAAATTTGGTTTTGACAGGGACAGTTCATTTTCTTCATAGAGGCTCTTATGATGCTGTGTTTTGGATTTTTGATGAAAACAGTTGTGATAATACAAAAATATTTTTAGTTGTTACTGATCAATACTTACACAAAGCCAGGACTTTTCTGATTCTTATGTTGTCCTGTCAGCAAGGAGGCTAGGGGTTTACAAGGATCTAAGAGGGCAAACAGCCGTGACAGCTAGCCCAAACTGACCAAAGGGATGTTCCATACCATAGGGGTCATACTCAGCAATAAAGCTGTGGTAAAAAAAAAAAGTGTGAGGGGGACAGATGTTTACAATGATAGAGTTTGTTTTTGCAGGAAACCTCATGTGTGATGAGCCCTGCTCTCCTGGAATTGGCTGAACAAATGCCTGCCAACGGGAAGCAGCAAATTAATTCCTGTTTTGCTTTGATTGTGTGTGCAGATTTGCTTTACCTGGTAAACTGTTATTGTCTCAACCAATGAGTTTTCTCCGTTTTACTCTATCATTTCTTTCTGCCCTCTCAGTTGGAGAAAGTGACTGGGTGGTGCTGAGCTTCCTGCCAGGGTTAAGACACAGTGATGTTTTACATCACATCATCCATATCACTGGTGATGGTTTTAAACAGCAATATCCCTAGTGCTGACTCCTGAGAAAGGCCATCAGTCAGCAGCCAAAAAATTGACATCACTCTTTGAGCCCAGCAGTCCAATCAGTTTTCCACACACCTTATATAGTCCAGCTGTCTGTATTTTCTCACTTTGGCTACAAGAAGACTGTGGGATATGAACCTTATTAGAGTCAAAGTAACTGACACCCACATCTTAACTAATTTCTTCATCATAAAAAGCAATTGTGAAGTGTGGGAACCAGCAGGTAATTTTCTGCTGCACGAGTCATTTTCCTGCTTGTACTTGAGTACTTGATGCTGGCAGTTTCCTGAAGTTGACCACTACTTTTTCTTTTTCTTTTTTCTTTTTCTTTTTCTTTTTCTTTTTCTTTTTCTTTTTCTTTTTCTTTTTCTTTTTCTTTTTCTTTTTCTTTTTCTTTTTCTTTTCCTTTTCCTTTTCTTTTTCTTTTCCTTTTCCTTTTTCTTTTTCTTTTCCTTTTTCTTTTCCCTTTCCTTTTCCCTTTCCTTTTCCCTTTCATTTCCCTTTCCCTTTTCCCTTTCCCTTTTCCTTTTCTTTGACAGTCCTTTAAAAGCATGTCTTCTACATCTTATAGCCATGAGCTCACATGGTCTTGTGATGGTACATCAGCAGCTGGTGGTAAGCGATTAGAATAGCCTGCTATTAACATTCTTCATTAGTTCCAAATCAAGCCAACTCATAGTTTACCCCTCTTAATTCCAATCATATTTCTCTATGCAATCCTAATTTTCTTCTGGGTGTACCCTCCCCGCTTCTGCCCTGCATGTATTTTTCTTCTTGTAATTTCTCTAGAGATCCCCATTTATCTAAGTCAATATTCTGCTATTCTCATAAGTAACAATTTAATATTACAATAGACTGTTTTTCACAATTTTTAGTCAGGGGCAGATGTTCAACAATGGTTAATCTTCTTAAATCCACTGAGTTGAATAATTATGCACCACCTCTGAATCTGATCATCCATTCATTCATTTTTAACCAATTTTAACTCACAGTGATAAAACTCTATGCTTCATGACATGCAATGCAAAATGCACTTACAGTGTCTTTTACAAAATAATTTGGAATAAGAGCCCATACACTGATGTATAAAAGAAATAATATGAGGTGCTACAAGATACATGATTATGTCTTGCTAAACTGAAAAATACATTGATATTAAAAATGTCTTCTCATCTTGCATTTAGCAACTGTTTATGAGGGTAGATAGTGGGTAGAACAAGGGGGAAATTAAGACAGGGGAGGTTTAGGTTAGATATGAGGAGGAAATTTTTCACACAGAAGATGATGACACACTGGAACATGTTGCTGAAGGGGGTTGTGGATGTCCCATCCCTGGCGGCATTCAAGGCCAGGCTGGATGTGGCTCTGGGCAGCCTGGTCTGATGGTTGGCGAAATTGCACATGGCAGGTTGAAACTACATGATCATTGTGGTCCTTTTCAACCCAGGCCGTTCTAATATTCTATGATTCTATGATTCTATAATTCTATGATGATTTGTGTGTGTGGGTATGCATGTGTGTATATGTTAGAAAAATATCACAATGTCATGGACTACAAGTAAAATGTTTCTATTTTAGTTAGAACTTGAATATTCAGTTCATTTTATATTCATGGTGTACCTGTATAATCAATCCTTACTGTGTACACATATGCCAACTCCATCTTAGGAAGTATAATTACATGTGCTACTGCTAATTTTACTTCCTTAGTTTTAGTATTGCTTTCTGTTTGTTTGGTAAAACAAGACTTTCTTTTATTAGAGTTGAGAACATACAAATAATCACATTATAATGATGGCAAAAGCAGTTTAAGCAGTTTTGTGTCTGATGAGATCAGGCCTGGTATTCGAGTTTTATCTATGGCAGAATACTGAGATTTTGTTTCGGTTTTTGGTGTGATTAAAATCTTTATGTACTTGGCAGAATGAATAACTACATTTTTTTGGGGAGTAGTTAATTATGGAATAGGACACAAGAGATCTAGGTACATGATTTAACTAAATTTTGTTTGAATATACAACTTTGTATGATTTTAGATCATCATTTATTATTATAACTAGATATACAATTGAAAGATAAAAGAAAAAAAAATGAAGATTTTATAATGGGTTTACTCTGTCAGATTAAACTGTGCAGATTTTCAAGAAAAGATAGAGTCTATACGTGGCTCCAAGTAAAACTCAAGAGAGTTTCCCAAACTGCCTCCAGAAATAGCACTTTGAGCTTATTTGAAGCTGGCCAGGCCTGATCGACAAATACAGCTCTGCTACACAGGGAGTCTGGGTGGCTACTATCAAAAGCATTAAACAAGTTTGTGCAGGCAGTGGAAGCATACACATTCATACAAATCACTTTTACAGTAACTGTGACAGAAATACTAACTAAATTATGATTGTCATCATGATTAAACATACTGGGAGACAGGACAGTGCAAAACACAGAAGAAATCTGACAAAAATAGATAAGAGGGCGGGTAAATAAAGAAATAATCATTTGTAGCTTCTAAGCAGCCCTGAAAGGAAAATTCCTGCTTGCTTTGCACCCATGTGTACATTTATGTGTTTTTCCAAGTACATCCCAACTCCTGTACCAACAGTGGAGTGCTACACCTCCTGGCACAGCAAAAGCCTGTAGGTCTCTCTGGGGAGAGATGATGCGTGACAGCTGCTGAGCCTGCTCAGCCTCAGCCCAAGGCTGAGCACAGTGCTGTGCTAATGAGCCTGAAGTTGCCAGAGTTTTGGCAGCTGACCTTAACATTGTGACCTCTCTGCCTGTGCTCCTCATCAAAAAGGACCCCAACATGCCGTAAATTCTTCAGCAATTGTGCTGTGCCCAGATCCATTTAGTCAGCCTAAATCAAAGCAATCCCTACAAAGAAATGTGCTGCTTTGAACTGATGGATGATTTGTTCTTATTTATATATAGGAGTATACACCCAGAATTAATAATCTTAAAATATATCTGAAATTTACATTTGCTAACAGATCATTAGAGCTGGGGTATGGTAAAAAGACAGAAATAATTTTATTGATTCCCAGTGTCCAGATTTTGTATTGAGATTCTCTGTCCTTGCCTCAGTTGCTGAGAATTGCCTTATTTTCATAGTTTTATAGTTTATGGTTTTATAGATTTATAGTTTTACATCTCTGCTCCCTCCCTAAAAATATCTCAGTTTACCTATGTTTTTGTTTTTTTGGTTCTTTTTTTGTTTGTTTTTTTTTTAAACTAGATGTGGGTGTAGAGTATTATTTCTGGACAAATGGCTTGGAAAGTGCCTAAAAGAAGATGCATTGGTGGTTTGATCCAGTGACTACTAAGTCACTCGAAAGAAAATGATTGCACGAATTTAATGTTTTTGTCATTGGTATCACTTAGAATCACAGACTGGCTGAGGTTGGCAGGGACATCTGGGTCCATCTGCTCCAACCACTGCCCAAGCAGGGACGCCCAAGACCATCTCCAGGTGGCTTTTGATGATCTCCACAGACTCTCTGGGCAACCTGTACCAGAGCTCCATCAGCCTCGCAGTAAAGACCCTCCTGTGTTTCAGTTTGGGCTCATTGCCTCTTGTCCTGGCACAGGGCACCACTCAGAAGCACCTAGCTCCATTCTCTTTGAACCTCTGTGACAGCATCCTTCCATCAGATACATAGCTCATACATCTTTTATCTTCACCTATGTTTTATTAAGCTGAAATCATTAGACTGCTAATGTGTAAAATGTATTCATTTTTTCCATAAACATAGATACAGACAGTCATTATTTTACATAGCATAAATGTATATCATTAGAATATGTTAGAATCTGGGTTATTTACTTGGCATAGATAAAGATTAGATAAACATAGAATTCTTTGCTGGGCTGAAACTTAACCATATGCATGAGTCCCTAGTTTGTCACAGCCTTATAAAGTTGCACTTACTTTAATTGAGTTATTTGTAATACTCAAATTACAAAAAGAGACGGAAAGCAAAGAAGAAAGAGAAAATCCTTCACACTTATGTAGATGCTTGGCAGGGGCAATTTTGCAACAAACTGTCAAATTCTGGCAAAATTATAATATGCTTATAAAAGGCCATATATCTTCAAGCAGTAGGTAATGCTATATGAATTTTCCTGCTGCTATAATGGCAATCCGTATGTAGAATATATTATGTAAAAATCAGTAAGATTAATAATATGTTATTCTCCCCCTCTTCTACAGTCAAAGGATTCCATTTGTTGTTAATGGTAATACATTTAATTTAATTGATTAATTTGGAGCCAGGTCAGAAGTTAGGGACATTTAGGAAATGATCAGCTTGTAATTCCATATGCTAAATATTAAAATAAAGTGCCTCACACTGGTACTCTGGTAGATGTCACTTCACAGTGAATTAAAATTGCTTCAGACCTCAAGAATCAAAGAAGAATTCAAAATTATTCTGCTATATAGTCACACTCACGGATATAATTAAAGGTCTGTCAGCACTTTCATTACATAAAGCCATTTTTAAGCAGTTCATAAGTTGGCTATGACATTGTGCTTAAAGCTGGAAATGGGCTGTGAGTTTCCTGCCTGGGAGTGAAGTTTTGTTTCTTATAAATGTAATTGGAATCAGATTATATTCCTGCGTTTTTCATCCATGGCAAAGGGGTTAAAGAACATTATCTGCTTTTTATATTCCTCCCACGCGTTCAAAATAGTTCTGTACATCATTTTGGTACCTTGAAGATAATTAGGTTCCAAAATTATTTAGGCAGATCCAAGGCATGAGCTATATCACTGTCCCACAGTCACACAAACTAGTTAAGACACTACTCTGGTACGGTTTTGGACCGTGACAGTTGGAACCTTCCCAATGTTCAGGGTCACCTTGGGGAATGTCACAATCCCAGGATGGTTTGGGTGCAGTTATGCCATTTTGGACATTTGGGGGAAGTGATAACTCATACATAAGCTATGCTAAGAACAATCCCATGTGCTTTTCTATTTGTTTAAAAGTGTCAAATAGATGTCTGTTTTATTTGCTAGTATAGACCTAGTGTTAGCATACTTCACAGAGTGATCCAAAATGTTTCCATTTCAGCATGTGCTCACCATGCTAGCTGGTAATTGTGTAGAATCATTTTAAGATGCCAATTTGGTATGAATTTAATTCTAAGTAAGAAGTCAATTTTCATAGCAGTCTCAAAAGACAAAAAAAAATCTCAGTCATTTCTACCAGTATTTATCTAAAATGTATTAATATTTAAGCTTAGAGCTTACTGAAAAACAGAGTGAGATTGTTGCAACTTTTTTAAGGATGAAAGTTCACAGCTATGCCACTAAACTGACTGTTGCGGACTGTGGAGGTGATAGACAAGACAAATGCATGCACGTTCTCTGCCAATGAATCCTTTGAAAGGAAAGTGCTTGCTCATTCCTATGAGAAATCATGAAATTGCTGAAGAGGTTAAAGGAGCTCAGCATGCCCATCCACCATTCAAACAAACCTCTTCCATTATATGGAGTATTTCCAGCCCTTCTCTCATCACTTTGAACAGCATCCCAAGTGAAGTCACAAGTTGCTCTCATGAGTGAAAGATAAGCAGTACAGACTTTATTTATTTATGTGCAAGTGTCATCATAAATCAGGCAATATGACTGAAATACTTATTTTAATTTCATTAGTAGATGGAGTAGTTTTTAAATCAGAAAAATCACAAAGCATTAAATCCACAGGGAGAACATTCCTGGAGTCTGTTCTACCTCTAGCCTCACTCAGGAAGGTAACTAGGAGGACTTGGAGTCATGCTGTTTTGGGAAGGTCAATACTATATGCTTGAGGAAGACATTCAGAAAGCTATCATCAGCAGGGGTTTGGTCTTTCCTATAAATATACAGGCATGGTAATACAACTTTTGACATGTTGTCTTCCTGAAAAATAATAATTAAAATTAATATAGTGTCACCAGTTCACCTGAGATAGCTATTTCATTTGAGCAGGCTCTCAGGAGACCACAAACTTTATTTCCATAAACATTATGTGAGCACACATACAATCACAGTTTATCTCCTGACCATGTGTTGTAATTAAAAAGGTATTTAGTTGCAGCTGTCACAAAATCTCCATATTCTATGAAAACAGATTATTGATCTGAAAGGATCCTGCCTACCTGGCTGAGGAAAGCATCCCTGGGAATCCCCAGCTGTTTTTGACTTTGTGACATTATGAACATCTGTAAAGAAACTTATGACTTGATAAAAAAACGAGATGCCAAATGACAGAAGTTAGCATCAGGGAACAAACAAACAAATGAAAAACGAGGAAAATAATAGATAATACTGCTTTGTAAAAAGGCTATAAACACTTGCTTCTGTTCACAGCACTGAACATCCATGGCACATCTGAGCTGTGAGAACTGAAGAGATAAAAAAAAATGTTTTCTCTTCAGAAAGACCATGATAAGCTGAATTCTACCCTGACTGACTATCAGCACTGACTTGGAGAAGCAAACAGCAGTTGAGAAGGGACAGTCTTCATTGTAGATTGCTTTGCTAGAAAAGCTAACTAAACAATTAAAGAAATATAAGGATTTGGCTTGAGACTTTCACTCTGAGTTAATGGAAGCCCCAGACCTAGTGAATTATGGACTCCATCTGCTGCAACTGACTCTCAATGAGTTGGAAGCAAATACAGTCTCTGTGTCTTACGCAGAGAAGCCATGTGTTTTTCTTGTTATTTTTCCAATTTTCACAAGTATACTTAATGCAAAATGCATTGTTGATGTGAGCCTGACATTCAAGACTGTTGCGAGGTGACAGAACACAGAAAAAATCTGAAAAAAAGGGCTTATTATCTACATTATTTGAAATAGCGGGTACTTTTGCATCTGTAAAAGGCATTCTACTGCTATCACTGCCCTTATGGAAGCACTCTCATGAGAAGCAGCAAAGTCTTCATAACACAAATTATAATAAAAAAAAAAGCCTAAATATTATATTATAAGGGATTAAATACATATGTAGATAAATCAGATGGGTATTGAAATTTGTTTTGAAGTATGCTGTGTAGAGCCATAAAGAAGTAGAACATAATACTCAAGGAACTACTGAAGTGGAAAAGGCCTGTTTTAATTATTTGAACATTGACTGTAGCATCATATATGCCAGTTCATATAGGAAAAAGCACATGAAGCCTACATGAACAGCTACACAAAACTCTTTTTTTTTCAGATCTTGTCAGTAATTATTTAATCTTTTGCCTGTTTAAGAGATTAAAATTAAGCAGTAAACACATAGCTTTTTTCCAGGTCTACAAAGGTGATTTTTTAAAGCTGAGAAGTTCTAAAATAGTCTCCTTCAATCTATGCAATCATCAAACATTCAAGCATTTTTTAAATTTATTTATCCATTTATTTTACTCTGGGCTAAAATGCACAGATTTAGTTTTGTAGTACACTTCTTAGATGCAGTCTAAAGTATGGAAACAGAAATAATTTATCCATCAACCTTGTTTGTGTGAAGGGATCTGGAAATATCTTAACATAAATCATGTGGCTTTATCTGCTATACCTGCAGTTGTGATCTAAAAAGCTACTGAAATTAAGCTAGTCTCCATTGCTTACTATACCATGTGAATAATCTTGTCTGTGCTCTGGGTTTTAATATAGGATTCATTCTAAAAAGCTTTTTGTCCTCAGAGTTTGTGTTTACCACTACTGAATTCCTCAAACTGCATTTTTAGAAGGAAAAAAAATCAGTAAGTGCATCTGGGATCTGATCCCGGGACTCATTAGGAATGCAATGGATCCATGCAAACTGGCCTTTAGAGCCTGGAAAAAAAAAAACCTTGGAATAAACTTTACGTCATAGGAAAATTAAGAATAGCATGACTTCACTGTTCCATGGCCTAATACGTCTAGGAACTCTCCCATGTGACAGTTGAAGCAAAATGGACAACAGGGAAACGGTCTGCACATGGCCAGAACGGAGCTATTTTAAGCTCACTGCGCTGTGGTCATTAAGCTCTGAGGGAGAACAGAGAACATGAAGAATAGAATTTTTTTTTTTTCTTCTTTTTAGATTTCCTCTATGCATGTACTTTATATAGATAACAAACTTTCACACTGAGGGAAGATGTGTCATATGAAACAGTTCAGTAACATTTTAAAAAGATGTTTTGACCCTGTCTCAGCTCCCTTATAACAACCACGGAGATTGGGCAGTGTTTTCCTATTAAGTCTATAACATTATACTATGCATGGTAATATGAATACTACTATCTAAATTGCATAAAACTTCAGTTTAAGCTTCATGGTTTGGTATTCCAGAATAAATAAATAAAATATATTGTACATTCTATCTTAAAATAAAGCGGGTCAAGCCATTATATGATAACTGTATAATACAGTTACCTTAAACAACAATTACCATAAATAAAAGTTACCGTTTTCCAACTGTGAGCAAGTGTAAAACAATAATTAAAAAAAGCAACGTAAACATTTGACCTTAATAGTCTGATTTGCCTGCTCTAAGTTTCTGTAAGTTATATTTATGTAAGACATCATAATTAGGCCATTACTGCTGGCCATAATGTGTTAGATTTGTTTCACCAACACATTTTTAAGTGAATGAAGATTATCCTGTTTGCTCTGAAAATTTCAATTTTTCTTAAAAAAATATTTCTGGAATTAAAGGAATTCCACTTGGAAAATGGGAAATTTCCATTTGTTTTATTTTTTTGTATTACAACATTTAACTAATCAGACACAAATACAGGGCAAATTATTTTATAACCATGAACATGTGAAATTTCATACAGTCTGTAAGTATATTCAAAAGTAAAAAGCTAAAGTCCTTCACTGAATAAGCCACAATTATACTTCCTGTCAGTAAATCTAATCCTATTCAGGAAAAGTAATAATTTGGCCCAGTAGAAATTATAAAATCTAAATGTGCTATTCAAGCTTCAAAATTATACTCAACCAATGACATAAGTGTTTAAATCAGTAAGTATCTAGCCTCCCACCCCTCTAGTTTTTATTTCTGGACTCTAATAATCCATATTTTTATCTGAAACACAGTATCACCATGCAGAAAAACAAAGAATATATACACAATACATCCACAAAGGACTTTAAAGTGAGCTAAGTATTAAGACAAGCTATAATCATTGTTGTTAATGCATTGTAGGTCACACTACGAGCTCAGTTTTGGACATACAGTGAATGTGCTGATTTTCATGGTCTCAGATATCCATATCCTAAAAATGATTAATAAAGATGTAGCTCAATATAATAAAGCTACATTTTTTCTTTTGTGTGCTATAATAGTTTCTGAAATACAACGGAATATATTTTATTATCTATCTTCTTATGCAAAAAGCCTTCTATGTATGTTCATAATATCACAGTTACATTTGTATCCTGCATCTCTGACAAATGCTGTTAATCTAAGAACTCTACTACTACCCAGTACAATTTCCAAAGAATTGAGTGATTTAGTATTGTGATTAGATTATGATTTAATATGATTAGATTATTCACTTTCCATTAATGGCTGTCTATGTTCAACACAGAAAGTTATAATCCATTAAAACATTTTGGTAGAACAACTTTTGCTTCAGATTCTGACCTCAGTTACGTAACTGAAACTCCAGATTTATAGCTGCTTCTGTATGCCAGCAAAAATAAGGGAACAGTAATTACAATATTTTATTAGTTGTAAGAATTTGAAAAGCACACCTTTAAAACCAAATAATATCTAACATCAAGAGGCAGAAGAATTTTTTTTCTTAAGTCTGAATTAAAAGAACTGTTTTGAAGCAGAAATTGAATATAAAATTAAGGTTATTTCTTCTCTCTATTAGAGAAACTCTAACTCTTCAGCCATCGGGAAAAGAAGATTTCCTCTTCTTCTTTTCACTCCTGAACTCCAGAAGCATGATCAGGATCTAAATTTTCATCTCTAATATTCCTTGTTACTTTGTTATTAGCATTTAGTTGTAAACTCTTAATAGTTTTAAAAATTCCTGTCTTGAGAAGAAGTGAAGTTGAAGATGAAGAGATGAAGATGAACTTGATCAAATTATTGTTTTTTTTTTTAATTCAATCTTGTTGTCTGTCCCACTCCTGACCACCTGACCTGTTTTTTTTTATTGCAGAGGCTCCCCTTATTTTACAGTTTGCAGCACGTGCTATGAATATCACTGGCCTGCACATTTGAATTAATTATGTTTTCCTGAGAAGAAATGGGACAAGAAACTAAGCCAATTATTAGTTGTTAACCAACAGAAACACATTCATACTAGTGGTCCCAAATGTTCCCTGGCCCTCTGTTTAAAATTAATCCATCAGAAAATCACATGGAGGATGCTCAAGACCCCCCTCCAATTATTTAAAATCATGTCATTAAGCAGACAAATGCTGGCACTGCAACTCAGCAGGCGCTAATTTAACCCATATGCTTTGGGATTGTTCCTACATCCATTTGTCCTGGCCAGAATTTATGCAATATTTTTTTCTTTCCTATAAAGCAAAATTTGTGTTACAAGCTAACTATGCAATTTTTATTCTAAATGGAAGCTGTATAAATATGAAAAATCTTCAGGTCAGAAAAGCATATAATAACGTTTTGGAAACTTAATTTTGTAGAAAGACGTATTCAAGAAGTTCCAAAAATCCGAACAGTGCAACAAAGGTCTGCGAGTTCAATGACCATGGAATTATGTTCCAAAGTAAAAATAATCAGTATACACTCCTATAGATATGTTTGTGTTGCTGTTGTTGTTTTCCTTTACTGGAAATACACTTCTTCTAAAAGTATTAAATATGTGCCATCATCTCAGCCTCATCCTTGAGGGCTGAGAGCCATATTTACGGGACATGGAGAAATAACCTGTTTCTCTACATTTCTCTTCCTTTTTGTGATAAAGCTCTCATTCTTTCCTGCTTTGTCATTTTCAGTATCTTTCTATATTTCTGTATTTTATCTTCTCTTACTATTTCCTAATCTTCCTTATTTTCAGTACATTTCCTTTGAAATCTGTACATGAAATGGACAAAATAGGTTAAGGCCTAAGACCATTTGGTTTTATGTAAGCTGATGTCTGTATGCTCAGTGCAGTGTAATTAATTTATTTATCAGCTTTTCATATCATCAGTCATTCAGAATCGCTTAACATCTGTAACTAGGACAAGAAAACATTGATTAAATTATGATGAAGTGATTAAAATACGGCTTTTTCAAATTTGAAAAGTATAGTTTTATAAAGTACTGAACATTTGTGTTTGTTAAAATACTAATGAAGAGAAAAAGTAAGAAGAAGATATAAAGGTTTCTTAGCTGTCTGTTTACTATGTGTTTAAATGTGTTTTAGATCAGTATTCCCAGAAGGATGATACAAGAAGTAATTATCTACGCAAAAAATGCATCCTCATCATTTACGGCTTTGATCCTCATTGTGAATCAGTGTATGATTTAGGAGTTTTATTTGTTGATTTTTCTTGTTATAGATTTTGTCTCTGTAACAGCAACTTACTACCTGGAAATGTTAAAAGTGCATAAAAGAAATGATATATATGCAGAAACAATAACCTCCTTCTTCAAACATTCTTCATTTTGAGCTATTCTTTTGTATGTAAGTTGCACTTATCAGTAGTCATTTGATTTTTGTTTTCGTAATGGTTCATCACTGTAAGAGTTAAGTATATAATTCTATGGCATACCTGCGTATTAACAAATGTTTCAGCCAACTAAAAACTAGGTCTCTGCTTACAAAAATTTCTAGGTACATATGAAGTTCCAGTTGAGGTATTTTTCTTCATTTTTGCAATCAAATTGTAAATTTTAAGCAACTCCCACTTAAGAAATACCAAAAGACTATATTTCTAAAGCAAGCTCATTCCTTGAACTATGCAACTTTTACACAAATTTGTTGTCCTTATCAATATAAAATGAGAATGGTAGTAAACATGATTAAAGCTTTGTTACAAAATCTGATACATGAGACCAAAGACTTGGTGCCTCAAAGAAGATCTTCCCTCTGCCACAGGCTCTGGGTTGTCATCTCAAGCTAAGCAGTCCTTCAACTGCAGAATTTTTCTAAGATCTTGCAGTCTGCTTTCTATTAAAGTCCCTAAATCCTTAACTCTCAAAGGCTGTCCCTACAGTCTAGCCTTACAGTCTATTAGATGACTACTGTGGTGCTCAGGGACATGATTTAGTGTTGGATTGTCAGAGTAGCATGGTTAGGTTGATCATAGAATCATAGAATGGCCTGGGTTGAGAAGGACTATAGTGACCATCTAGTTTCAACCCCCCTGCTATGTGCAGGGTTGCCAACCACCAGACCAGGCTGCCCAGAGCCGTGTCCAGCCTGGCCTTGAATGCATCCAGGGATGGGGCATCCGCAACCTCCTTGGGCAACCTGTTCCAGTGTGTCATCCCCTCTGTGTGAAAAACTTCCTCATAATATCTAATCAAAACCTCCCCTGTCTTAGTTTAAAACCATTCCCACTTGTCCTGGGCCGTACTCCAGATGGGGCCTCACAAGAGCCGAGTACAGGGGGACAATCACCTCCCTCTCCCTGCTGCCCAGAACACAGTTGGCCTTCCAGACTGCAAGCAGATGCTGCTGGCTCATGTCCTCATTCACCTGGACCCCCAAGTTTTCCTCCACAGGGCTGCTCTCAAGGAGATCTATAAGTAGGTGGCATTGCCCCAACCCAAGTGCAGCACCCTTCTCTTGGCCTTATTGAACCTCATTAGGTTTACACGGGCCCACTTCTCCAGCCTGTCCAGGTCCCTGTGGATGACTTCCTTCCAGTGTATCGACTGCACTTGCTGAGGGTGCACTTGATGCCATCATCTGTGTCACTGATGAAGACATTGAAGAGCACTGGTCCCAAGACCAACCCCTGTGAGACACCATTTGTGACTGGCTTCTACCCTGACACAGAACCATTGATCACAACTCTTTGGCTGCATCCAGCCAACCAGTTCCTAATCCATTGAACAGTCCACCCTTCAAATCCATACCACTCCAAGTCAGAGAGAAGCATGTGGAGAGGGACCACATCAAAGGCTTTGCAGAATTCCAGGAAGGTAATATCCATTGCCCTTCCCCCGTCCACCGATTTTGGACTTGATGATCTCAAGGGTTTCTTCCAACTTGAACAATTCTATGATTTTATGATTAGTCTCTTCTCTCCCTGATTAGTTATGCCCTTCCATGCTGATATGAAAATACAGTGACAGAGGAGTCAGAAACTGGAATTGAGAAAGCAATTGATGTATATGTGTAGTTATATCCATAGGAAATTCCCAAAGCTGGACTGGTTGAACCAATGCTATGGAAAGCTGAGAAATGGGATTTTATCAAAGTTGTAGGGAGAGCTGAAGAAACCGCTCATGCTAGCAGAAGATGAGAGGCTATAAAGGGGCAGATTAGATATGTTACACATTGCATATTAATGTACTTCTAGAGTTCCCAGAAGACACTAGACAGAAAAGGGAATGCATTTATCTGGGATTTTTAATGAATTTTTTTCACTTGGACTCAACAGCTCAGATTTTTCTGGGAAAACTCGATGCTGTCTTTCCAGAAAATTGGCTCTACAAGAAGCGTTCCTGGTCAGTTATCAAAATGTGATATTACTGAGAGAGCTGCGCAGTCAGGAGTTTGTATATATTGACCAGCACCAAAATTACTCATAAGCTGATCCTTTCATGAAAATACGAAAGTTACCATTTGCTTTAAAAAGACTACACTGAAAAAGCACATACTTCTACTACTTGTACTACCACAAGACAAACTCTAAATTACCACTGGATACTTATTCCCCTTCATGTGTTCTCATTATATATATATGTGAATAGCTGTCCAAATATTCATCTGTATAACCTGGTTTCCTCAGGTTGAACTTCAGGGGAAAACACAGATATGAACATGCTAGATGAATCAGTTAAAACAGGACTAAAATATGTAAAGCCATCAGAGAAATTAATATAAGAAGTCATATAAACTAGAAAGCAAAGTTATATTATAATGTATACAGCTTTTCCCAAATAATTTATAATTTTCCCTTCTTCTGAGCAGCTATAAAGAGTTCTTGCATTCTTTCTTGTGCCCAGCAAGATCCAGGAAAGATGGCATTGCCAGCTCTGCCTCTGGGGACACATGACATGACACGTGTGATACATCATACCTTCAGGGAGACTAATATTTATGACCAAGTAAAAAAAAAAAACAAAACTCATTGTGGTTAATATGAAAAATTAGGCACTCCAAGGATGTGAGTAATGAAATAGGTTCCACTAAATACAAATATTATTTAATTCAAAGCTAGTTATTTAATCATCTAAAATTCAATTAAACATTTCCCTCTATGTGTCTTCCTCTCCACTGCCATTTTGCAGGCTCTAATAGTGTGCATTCCACACACTGAATTATCTTATATTTGCCACAGTGATACTCTGATACTCTCTGATAGTCTTCTGATACTCTCTAGT
Organism: Centrocercus urophasianus; assembly: GCF_019232065.1. NCBI lineage: Eukaryota > Metazoa > Chordata > Aves > Galliformes > Phasianidae > Centrocercus > Centrocercus urophasianus. Next base: position 9,194,798 of record NW_024884697.1, on the reverse strand, counting down.
ATTTCATGTTTTTGACAGAACCCATTTAGAATTGCCATTAAATATCTTATGATTCAGTTTGAGAGCAACAGAAAGTCTCCCAAGTGCGTGCATTGGAGTTGTATCAAATCTTTGTTTTTGTAGGGTATGGTTGTCCAAAGCATGTCTCCTCAGCTTCACCTCTGAGGAGCTTGTAGTGAAAATGTACTTTAGCATATAATTCTGAACTGAGAACATGGTTTTATAAATATTAAGTTCAACTATATATTAACTGCTAAGCTACAAGGTAAGTGTCATATACAATAAGAGACAGCGGAAACAGAGTAAATTTTTTCTGAAACCTTGCCACTCCTATTGTCTAACATTCTTACCCTTTTCATGGGATTTTTATTGCACAATTTATCTTAAAGCAAAATTCTTTTTTGAAATCAGTAGAAAGAGATAGGGAGAGTTTAACAAAGAAACAATATTTTTTGGAATAAACATTCTTTATAGATCATTTTGTAGTCTTACTTTACAGTCAGTTTCATAATCCAGAGCTGGTTCAGAACTTTTATAAATCATTCACTATCTGGATTCACTAAAAAGAATGCAGTTGTTTTAGCTAAAGAATGCAGCAAAGAAAAATGAAAAACAAAATGGTTAAATGAACAACATGGTTTTTTTCCTCATGCCTTTTTAGAAAGTACTCTTGAAAATAACATTCTGTGAATTGATATTAATCATATGAGGACAGATCACAAAAAAAAAAAAAAAAAAAGAGATTAGTGATCCAGTTCCAAACTTCAGAAGGACTGTGAATCCTATTGAATTTTCATTTCCATGCTTCCAAACCATTTTTATACTGTAACATTTATTTTTGATAATGCTCAGAACTATAAATCATTTTATTTTACAGCCCTTGAGTCTTAGGATTTATGAATGCAGAAGAAAATCTGTTTCATATTTGTATGCTCTACTGTTTGGAATTAAATGCTAGCAGAAGAAAATCTTTCCTTATACAAATGTGATAACAAAAGAATATATGAAGGTGCCCTTGCTTAGGTATGACTAGTCAGACTCGATTGGGAAGATCTGGTCTGTTATTTTACTTGAACTTTGAACAATAAATAAAGTTCTTGGCTTAGAAAAAGAGGAATGATATTACAATATATTTGAGTCGTATGCTCCATTCTGTTTCTGTTTTGTAACTGCAATTTACTGTAAGACTCACAGGAAGGGGATCAAGTGTTCCTAGTTTTACATGACTATGTATGAACTTTACTCACAGTTTGTTCTCAGCCTGGACATCAGTTCTCTGAGGTTGTTAAGTCCTTTTTTGTTGCTGTTGTTCAGTCCAAAGTTCTATTGTTGACTGGAGTCACTGTTTTCCATTACAAACTACTGTGCACTTACATTAAAAAAATAATCATTTTCATCAACAAATTCTCAGACTCTCATCTTTACATGCAGAGGATCTTGCTGTGTTTCAAATACAGCACAGAAACATCTACTAAATATATCTGCTTTCCCTGCATAAGCATAAAAAACTTCCATCTAGCAATGGAAATAAATTAATAAAAGTTTTCTTTTGTTTCAAGAATATTTAACCATTTAAACAATTTTGAAGAAAATGTGTGCAATTTACATAGACTTCAGAGAACCAATCAGAGAATTGTTTGAGTTGAAAGCAATCCTCAAAGGCTATTGTCCAACTCCACTGCAATGAACAGGGACACCTACAGCTAGATCACATTTCTTTGAGTCCTGTCCATCCATTAGATTTGTGCTCCTGACCCTTGACCAGTTTCGTTGCCCTTCTCTGGACACGCTCCAGGGCCTCAATGTCTTTCCCGTAGTGAGGAGCCCAAAACTGAACACAGCACTCGAGGTGCGGCCTCACCAGTGCTGAGTACAGGGGGATGATCACCTCCCTGCTCCTGCTGGCCACACCATTTCTAATGCAGGCCAGGATGCCGTTGGCCCTGTTGGCCACCTGGGCACACTGTCGGCTCATGTTCAGAAATTTTGTTGAAACTCATGACGTTCTCCTGGATACTTTGCTCAAGCCTGTCTATATCTTGAGCGTATCAATCACACCACACAGCCTGGTGTCCTCTGCAAACTTACTGAGAGTGTGCTCAGTCCCACCAGTAGATATAAAACCAGAAGATATAAAAAGTATTCGATTCAGTACTGATCCCCGAGGGACACCATTTGTCACTTATCTCCATCCAGACACTGAACTATTGACTGCTACTCCCTGGGTACAGTTTTCTAACCAGCAACAATCAACCACCTTCTTGCTGTGAACCACTGCAAAGCACCATGAGCTTCACTATCCAACACTGGACTGACTATAAAGACAAAAAAGGTGACATCGAAACATAAAATCTCCAAAGTGGCATTTTGTTCTATTTAAAGGTAATTAAAAGACTAACACAAGTTAAGAAAATTAGCAAGATTTCCATGTTCTTGATCCTACAATGTATTCTGTCAGTCTCATGTATCTACAGACTTCGTGCTGAAATCAAAGAGTTGCATTCAAACAGATATCTGCCCTATTTTCTCTGCAATGTACATGCAAAGAACTAGGGGGAAAAAAAGGATAAATATTTCATAAAGCATTAATTAAAATAATTAACATTTTCATTTAGCCACACATAAAATTAGCCAAAAATCCATTCTTTAAGCAAAGTTTATCTTTTACAACATATGTGTTCTATGCTGAGAAGTGAAAGCCCTAATGCTTACATTTAAATAGCATTTCTGCTCAAAAATGCATCTGTTCAAGCACTGTTTCAACCAATGGCACTCAAGCTTAATTTGACAGACTTAGGCTACATCATCTTAGCAGGGCTACTTCCCTCACTGTTGTTCACAAGGATTTAGATGGACTTACACTTATCTTTGTCTTTCCCCAGGGTCTATTCAGAAACAGCACACCTATGATTCACGTGGAGCGCTGCACAGAAACTCTGAAGTGCTGTCTCAGCAACTCCTTCTCCTGGAGAAGGTTCATAGCTTCATTTTACCTGTCTCCACAAGGAAGGTCTCCATCCAGGCATAGCCAATGAGAAGTCTGACTAAAAGTGCCCAGCAGAGTATGTAGGAAATTATTTCAGTGTGTCTTATAAGCTATTTCAATGGTTTCTTTAGGATATGGACCTCATGCAGCAACTGCTTAGACAACTGCTGAAGCCACGTACATTTCAAGACTCAATATTGAAATGTCTGGGCAATAAAATAGCAGTTGGGACAAATTAGCTTGACTGAAACAAGTTTTCCTAGTGCAAGTGAATTGCTCCCTTAATTTTTGAAAGGTCTGATTTTGTTTACATACAAATATGTGTTGCAGAAGTATTGTCAGCACTGAATATTTCAGGTCATGAGACAAAAGCTAGCAAAGTAATAATTGGTTTCAATTAAATTAAAAATAAAAAAGATTTAATTAAGTGAAAGAGGAAAAATGAATAAACACCCAAGCACAATTAAATATGCCAACAAAGGCAATATCTGATGTAAAATTACAGTCTTTCAAGTAAAAGTCAATTCAGTATCTGAAGGCTGAAGCTACTGATGCATTTTAATTCATGCCTCAAACACAATTATTCACTTGAACTATTTTAGTTTAACACCTCTCAGAACAAAAAGGTAAGACAGAAGAAGAATTAGGAGCTACCGTGGACTTTCCAGCTTGCTATCTTCAAGTGGATGGTGTTCCTGTCTGTGGCGGTGGGGTGGTAGTGGATGATCTCTAAGGTCACTTCTAACGTAAACTACTTTGTGATTCTACGATCCATGATGGAAGAGGTCCTTTGCTTATTGCCTTCAGGGTAGATGAAAGTGTATTCACTTTAAACATCTCTTACATACCATTCCTGTTATTTCTCATTTAGCCCCAGAATATCTGCTCTTTAATCCATTGTATTTACAGTGTTATTCCACATCACCACCTTGTTCAGATACTTACTTATCTGCTTTGGTTAGAAAGGACTTGCCACAAACATTTGGCTTACAATCTCATGATGTTCCTCTATTCTGTTCCTTAAAAGCTTCCCTTTAGCTAAAAACTGCTCCAGAAAATTTGCAAGCTGACTACAACTGTGACACTTCATTATAAAGTGTCCCCACAATTAACCATACTTCTGTAGCATATTTCTTGTATCAAACTGCATTCTACAGCTCAGAAATTAATTCTTACTCCCAGACAGCTGTCATGTTATTGTTCTGGACCACTGAACAGGGTCCTACTTTATGTAAGGCATGCATATGCTTTTCATTGTTAAATATACATTTTGTCTGCGTAGATGCTTTGTCTTCATGACAGTGATTATCAGATGTTCATAAAATATTGCATTTACCTAATTGCAGAGATTATACATATCATGCAAATAAAACAGAGAGTATAGTAAGAATTTGCACAGCATACTTGTTTTTTGTACCCTGGAAAAGTTTTTCAAGCCAAATCTACATTGGCTGTTACAGAAGGTTGGCTTAATACCTCAAAAGAGAATCCAGGGCACTTGTTCAAACAGATCCTGTACCGCGTACTCTTAGCAGAGCTAGCAAAAAGTGGATATAACCAGGCAATGTTTTGAAAAGTGGCTCTGAAGTGAGGGGTTGTGCAAAAGGCATATATTCTTACTCTCATTTTGGCAGGGATGATTTCCAGATCCTCAGTTCCATTGTGCTCCACCTAAATAGACTAAATTTACTTGAATTCTGTAACTAGACCCAAGTTTTCTCAAGGAGCTATTGGAACAGACATGATGAAACATTATGTTAGGTATAATATTACCTTGTATTATTAATCTTTCCTTTTCATGGTGTAGGATTTGCTTTCTCCTTGTCATATTAACAACCTTCTATTTGCTGCAATTTCAGTTTTCTTTATACAACAAAGGCGACATGAGATTTATGAAAGATAGTAGCTTATAAAAGTCTTCCCTGTACACTAATTTATGTTACATTAATATTATTCATTAGTACATAGACTGAAATTTAGAAAGTCTGGTATCTCTCAATTTTAGAGATACTGGGTGAACACTGGGCTTTTTGATATTTCTAACAGACAGATGATGTACCATGCTACTTATCAGATATTTACTTTCGTATTTAGGAAGGGAAATGAATAAGATCACATCATTGGTTGCTACTGTGATGGTAACAATTTTATCTGTTGCTAATATCTGAGAATGATGGCCTATCATTTTATTATTATTATTTTAGAGTAGCTAATGACATTTTTTACAATGGTTTAGCATGCTTCATGGAAAAATCAATTTCAAACAGTTCTTGCCACTAGGACATCTTAAGTGCAGAAACCAATTTTTTTTTTTTTTTTTTTTTTTTAAACAGCAGTTTAGGTAACATCTACTAGAAAGGTTAAGACAAAAAATAAAATGTATCACTAATAAGTTTATGGAAAGTGCCACTTCAAATACTGATAATCAATATAGCACATCTTTGTATTGTGCAACTAAAACTTTTTCACAGTAGAGAAATTGCCAGAGAGCCTACTGTGAGCATAGCTGCTTTATGCCATTTACAGACTCAAAGCAGAACAGACATCAAAGTTTCCGGTTATGGACTGTTCCTTTTATTGAATATTTTATTTATTTATTTTGTATATTTCTGAACATAAATATTAACCAGCAATATTCTCATTATTATTATCAACATGCTTTTTAATCTGAAATCTGTGATAACTTTAATGTAGTACAGTACAGCAGTGATGAACAGGTGGAAATATTGCTATTAATTCTTGCTTTTCTAACAAATTTATTTTGGTACTGAAATTCTTAGCTGACATTTATTTTATCAAAGCCATGAAGAATCCTTGGAACTCTAGAAATTCCACATTTGAAAAAAATACTAGTTTTATTATTGAACTGAAATCAAGAAAATATTGAATTAAGGCTTAAATGCTGTTCATTCAAAAACTGAAATATTTTAGAAGCAGGAAAACAAGATCATTTATTTGGAAAATATTAAAATAAAATCAAAAGTTTAACATGAGAGATGATGTAAAAAGCATGAGTAATTGTATTGAAACCCTGCAAAATAAAGAACAGCTTATAATACTGTTTCAGAAACAGGAAAAGACATCTGGGCTTCAAAGAGCTATGCAGCAGAAAGGAGAAAATTATCAAATCTGTTCAGAAGATATTTTGGCAACTGTTTAGGGTGGTTCCTCAGCTGTAACTCCTCTGCGTAGATTGTTCTAGTTCTGCTGACTTTCAATGACAACAAGTATCTACCAAAATCATCCTGCAATTTATTTTTGGTCTCAAAATATAAGATTACCAGCTGAGTTAGAAGAACAAACCCAACAAAATGCTTTTAAAATTTGAAGAACTGTGGTATTTTGGACTCTATCCATATTAAATACTGTTCTATTTCAAATACATGAGAATATTTACTGGTATTAAACAACTCTGGGAGTTGTCACTGTCACAAATGAGATTAGCGTCTTGTGCATTCCTCATGGTATTTTCAACTTCTGAACCATCCAGTGAGTAAATTTTTATAATGAAAAACTTTTGTTATATTAATACGACTTCTTTGTCTCTTAAGTGCTGAATGAACTTTCACCTTATGAATCTAAAAATTCTGTAAAAAGCAAAATCTTTTTCATACATAGAAAGTATTGTACTTTCTAATATCCAAGCCAAACACTGTTAAACAGAAAATGAACAGGTGATAAGACTATTTACATCTCTGTCAGTTCCTTTTAGTCTTCTTAGATTCATTCCAGAAGGTCTATTTTCTGTCACATTCATAGAATGCACAAGAAACAATCGACATCAAAGGCTTATTAGCTCTAGAGAAAGCTCTGGCGTCTTTCATTCCCAAACCAGACTTTTGCAAATAGACTATGTGAACAATGTTTTTACCAGGTGAAATGAAATATATGTTTGAATATTAAATAACAGCTTGTTCTATATACATTGTTTTTTGTAGTCACAATTTTCAACAACATCATCTCTTTCAGGGAAGAATTACTTCCCTGAAAGAATAACCCTGTTCTAAATAATAAAACTCTAGTCACTCATTTGACTATAAACATATATCCACTTCTCTGAGTAATGTGATGTATACTATTTTGTCACCCTTACTGGAAACTCCTATTTGCTCTCTGCTTCTAAGTGATCAACTAATACTTGTACATAGCAATTTTCTTTCAATCGTGACAAAACGAACAGATACATTATTCTCTTTATCCTATTCCCACTTTAGTTGTCAACATTTTCAAATTTCTCATCTGCAGAGTGAACTCTTAAGATTGTGTAATGCTCATTAATATGTATTTTTCTCTAAATTAAAAAGTACATATATTCATAGGCACTACCATAAAATATAAAATAAAATAAAATATAACCTCTGTAGATATAATTTTATATGTCTACTGTTTCATGAGACTTGAGCTTCAAAACTGTTTTGAAGAATGCTTCAGAACTTCAGTCCAAGAGGAATGAATTTTCCAAAAGTTCTGGTACTTATTTTAACTTTTTGCACTGGAAATCATATAAAAGCTATTCTGGACAGAGCTAAAGTCTAACTCTAAAGTTTTGTTATATCCCCAGTAAGTAAATACATTTCTGTTTGGTTTAACTGATTTTCATTAATCAGATTTTATCTCGAATTATTTTTATGATAATAACAGCAGGGAGTTATCAACGTAGTTTTGTTAAAATGATGAGCTCAATATATGATGTGAAAAATCTGTAGATATTTAAATGGAATTAGCAATCAGGAAAAATACTGAATTCCTCTCTAAGAGCTCTTAATTTCCAACTATTGTCAGTGGATGAAGATATACATAATTACAATGCACACTAGCTAATTGTCAATATTTTCTGAGCATTCTCAAAGACAAATCAAAATCTGAGTGCTCGTGAGGTCTGAAATTTTCTTCTACATAGGGACTAAGCCTCCAAGAATTATGTTGAGAAGTGGTAGCAGAAAAGGACTGGGATATTTCAAGACTTTCATTATGCATTACTGCTGCATGAGAATTAGAGTTATTGCAGAATTGTCTGCGAGTCAAAACTAATCACCAAATTTTCACTTATATACCTGATCTACCTTTGGTAGTACACTCCTGGCCAGATTTTGTGCTCCAGAGGAAACCCAGCTGTACTTGCTACTAAAAACTACAATGATATTGTTCTGTGACTGCCTTAAAACTGGCCAAACGGGATGCTTGCCTAGGAACCTCCCCCTAAGGTACTATCCTAGGAGAGTTCCTGGATCATTTCTTAAAAGACCATGATGTATGTCTCTGACATAAGGCAGGCAGGACTTTTTCCTCTCAGAAGGATCTTTCATATTTCACCACTTGCAAAGGAAACAGGTTTGATAGGAAAAAACCAACATCACCATCCACATATTCTTTCAGTAAATTTACAATTAGTTATGTTTATCAGGAAACAAAAAATATTTATTCTGAAGTGCTTTCTTTCCCAATGGAGAAAAAAAAGAAGAAGCTGGTTCAGATAGTCAGTTCACAACTTTTTAAATCAGTAAAATGCTGCTGTTATTTGACACTAACACCTGAGTAAAAAGATGTAAATGAGCACATTTAGAAAATGTGTGTACTTCTCTTGAAAGCTGAAGTATTTTCTTTTAATATGGTATTTAAAAGAATTTCACATACTTCCCAGATAATTTGAAAGCTCACATTTACAAAGAGAATTTATATGAGATATAATTAGATCATAATTCAAGCAAGAAGACTTCAGGAAGCAAAGAAGGCACGTGGGAGGTAAGGTTTACTACATCTTCTGTTAGTTAAATACTCTCATACCTTGATTTGAGATTGCACATCAATGGCACAGTCCAGGTGGCTTCCATTTATAAACTACAATTATAAACCTACCTTTGCACCTCATGTTTTAAAATAGTAAAAATCCCTGAGGGGCTTGAGATCTTGTAGAACTGTGGCTCATTAAAAGGACTTCTGCCTATTTCTTCTGATGCTTCTGCATAAACTTAAAGTTTCCTTTAGTGAAGTAGCCTGTAGTAGAATAGGAGTGTGCTCTACTTGATCATGCTTGTGGAATGTCTTTTGTAAAGCAAAAATATTTTGGAAGCTGTGTTCATGGAATGAACGCAGATTCCGAATTTGACTTTGTCCAGTGTTCTTAAGTGATTGAGTATGAAGAAAATCCAGAACTCACTCCAGTCAGTGTTGAATTCTTGTAAGCTGCCAACAATTTGGTAAGATTTTTTTTCCTTCCAACAGCAACAGGATCATAAGTTTGGCTTAGTTCTGTAGCTGTAGGCTTCATCTTTCTGAGGCTCACTGAGCCAGTGATAAATAGTGAGATCAGCTGTAACATTAGGAGTCATGATAAATAAAGACCGGAGCAAGTCAGAACACTTCTAAAGGAAGAAGACGACAATAACATCTTTGTTTGGTTGAATGGTGTAACTTAGCACTTGAACTAAGTTCTTCCTTAAGGCCTAAGCTTAGTCTCCCAGCTGAACATCTTACTCAGGCTCTGATGCCCCTGCATCAGACCAAGCAGCTGCATCAGTTTAAGGCATAAACCCCTCATCTTTCTGCTTTGGTTGTTTTCTTTTTTCCTTTTTTTTTTTTCCTGCCTGAAGTTATGCAACAGAACCAGGGATAACAAAAGCAAATCTGTTTATGCCTCAGTAAAAGTAAATTTGTGCAATATCAGCAGTTCTAGTTTCAGAATTGCAAACATATTTCTTCTGCCACTCACTTCCAGACTGTCCGGCAAAGCAGTGAGGTTTAGTAGCTTATTTTAATTACTTTAAATAAAATATTTTTCAGTATTACACTTTTTGTGTTGTATCTCATTATACTATATTTGTGAACTCATTGATTGCATTATGCCAGCCAGGGACAAAATATCTTGGTAATATCTTCTATCTTTTCTCTCACTCCACTACCAAGAAATCCATTTTCAAAGAGCAAATAACTACCTAGTTACTTTCAGTTATAAATGAAGAGGTACCCCAAGAGTTTGCAGAGGAAAGAGAACAAACTAAAGCTTGTCAGTTGCTTACTCCATCTCAAGCTTTGTTATTTCATATTCAGAATATCTACACTTTCACAAAAAAGATTAATGATATGCTCAGGGCCTTGTTGCCATAGATCTCAAGCACACAGATGAAATGAAATACTTAGAGCTAGGTCCCAAACAGTGTTTCAAGGAAGCAACAACTGCTCAGGCCAACTCAACATGTAATACTTCCTTTAGATATTTTCAAGCAAATTTTACTTTTTTTCTTCTAATTTTTTTATTTGGACATCTGGTGATTTTCTGTCCTCAAATCCTGCTAAGATTGCCTAAGAATACCAGAAGAACAGGAAATAATATTGTTTTAAAATTGTACAAACCTGCTTCTGCATGAGGCACTCAGAACAACTGAATGCAAACTTATGTTTTTCCTGCTCTCTTCATAGGAAATTGCTTAGAAACAAAACACAATTGAAACAAACATTCCAGTAAGCTTTTTTTTTTTTTTTTTTTTCTTTTCTTTCTTTTTCCTAGGGGTCTGCAAATACTTAGGTCATATTAGAGTTGATAGCAGTTTGTTTTGTTTGTCTGCCATAGCTGCAGAAGACAGAGATCCAAAGCCCATTGATTTGAACAAGCTTTGAATTGACTGTAGGGGAAGAATTTGTACCACAGACAAGAACAGTGAACATAATCACTTGAGACTCTAGTTTCAGAGAAATTCCAACCTCTCTTTCTCTCTCTTACACACACACACAGCTACTTAGGTTCAAATTCTGTCTCCTTTATTCACATTAGATAACAATAAAATCACTGAAGCCATTCAAAAAGATAGGTGAAATCAGATGTGAATAAAGCTTTAAATGCTTGTCTAAGAGGTGGGAATTTTCCCTTCAGGCTTTGTTGAAAAGTTATCAGGCACACATTCAAATGAGGTCGATAGATTCCCACATGTTTTTTATACACAATATTGTCATCAAAATAAAACCCTTGCATTAAAATCACATTACATTGCAGTCAGGTACTCAGTGGCTTGGGTATGCCACAACCTATGTTGCCGTTTTTCAACACATAAAAACAATCTAACCTCAGGCTAGCTGTGCTTTTCCAGGATTATAACGCACAGATGCAGAGTGACTACTCCAGACAGCACTCACCATCACATGCAAGTCTCAGACTTCCCCAGAACAGCTGAAAACAGGATTGATTCAGTTACTAAGAACAGAGGACTGAGGCAGAGTAGCCAAGTAGCTTGCTGCTATCCATCATTTGTTTTCGGCTTTCAAAAGGAAAGAAACATTTAAGAGTGCCAGGAGTGCATGAGGAGAGTAATGGGGAGGGAGAGGGGAAGAGGGAGAAAGGAAAGGGAGCTCTGACTCAGTCAGTGAATCATTCTGTCGTCTTTCTCTCACAGCAAAAGTTCAAACATTTCTTGAACAACTGGAGATCTTCTGAACTGATAACTTAACTGGTAACTTAGTCCAAGGAGAAAAGTAAGTTTTTCTTTCCTTTTTCTTTTTCTTTTTCCTCTCAATGATCCAAACATGAAATAGTTATTGCATTCATTAAATCCACAGACTTCAGTGTTAACCAGATATTCATCTGTCAAGACATTGCATAAATTAACTTGGAACATGGAAAAAAAAAAATAATATTTTTTAAGAGAAAGATGAAATTAAATTCTGAACATGACGACTGAGATTTCCAGAATTACCTTAGGTAATAAACACACAAAGAGATCAAAACCCTTACATATTTTATGCATCTATTAGGATTTGCAGGGGATTCTGGAGATTTAGGTGCTCATTCTGTCTCTGCCACTGGCCCATTGGATAACACATATCACCCATTTCCCTGCCCATAGCAAGGGCCTTCCAAACCAAACCAGTCCATGATTCCATGACTCTATGATTCTGTCACTTTACTAATGTCTTTCTCATTACCTTGGAAGAGAATCAGAAGAATGGAAAAGATACAAGACATGAGATATGCTTTACTCAATACTTTAAAAAAAATATATATGATAAATATATGTAAAGGATATTTCAGCATATGCAGGACACATTATTAGGATATGTCTCATTTGGCACCCGATGGTCTTTCATATTCTAACATACATATTTCCCACAGTCCTATTTTTTTTTTCCTATATTTACTTTCTGAATTTTTATAAAAAATTATGTCAAAAATGTAATGCTATTCTTATCACTTCTCTCAATCAAAGAGAATGGATTGAGAGAACTTAAAAAACATTGTGTTCTTATCCTCTGCACTGTTTTTGAAATAGTACATTGCTTGAAAACAAAACTTCCTGATTAAAGCCAAATGCATCTATTGCATCCTGGTGATAGTCATATTACATGAAACACATGATTTCTATACCACGGACTATATGGGAATTAAACATCTGCCTATTATTATAACAGCTATATGAAAAACTATTAGACCATCAAATTATCATCTTGAAAAGCTGGGAACTACATCCTATCTCTAGAGAATTTTGGATATTAGACTGATGCAATATTTGTTCTTTGCCAAGTAAATTCTATGTTATTTTATTTGTTTCATTACATATAAATTTGTACATACATTGTTTATAGACTGTATATACTAAAAAGGCCAGTCCTTATTCACAGCTGTGAAATTAATCATCCTCTATGTACAGGGGATTTCAGGAAAAATTGTTTTATATCAGCATTCTGCCTACTCACAGTGTTCCTTTTCCTGTGTGGTAAAGCTTTAAGGCCATGCACAATAAATTAAAACATCATATACAAAAACATAAGCTTATAGGCTTCAAAGCATAAGTAAACCACCCATTGCATTAAATGGTTCACATAAGAAAGGAATTTAATTTATAAAGTGTTCCTGCAGTGATTTCCTTCCTGCATGTCCAGGTGACAAGATTTTCTATGAAAAAAGTAAAAAGAAAAGGGATGCTTATTGGGGTATAAATACAGGGGGGTCTAAACATCCTAACACCTAACATTTAACATCCCCCTGGAACCTTATCTTTGCGTGAACAACTTCAGCTCTCTCAGCCTTTCTTCACCCTACCAACTATACTTATCTTGCTATAGCCCAGGTTATGGTTGGCTTTCTAGGCTGGAAGTATGCACTACTGGTTCATGTTGAGCTTTTTATCCACCAGTATCCCCATGACTGCCCTCTATCCATTCATCATCCAGCCTGTACTCACATTTAGGATTTCTTCCACACACATGTAGGACCTTTCACTTGGACAAGTTAAACAACACACTGTTTGTACAGGCCCAATTCTTCAGCCTTTCAAGGTTCCTCTGGATGACACTCCTTCCCTGCCGAATGTCAGCTGCACCACACAGCTTCATATCATCCACAAACTTGTTGGAGGTGCACTGCATCCACTTTCCACGTCTCTGATAAAAATGTTAAATATTACCAGGCCCAATACTAATCCCTGAAGAACAGCATCAGTCCTCATCTAGACATCAAGTCATTGGCCACAACTCTTTGGCATGACCGTACTGCCAATTCTTTATGCATCAAGTAGTCCATCTGTCAAATCCATGCCTCTCCAATTTCAAGACAAGGGTGACATACAGGATAGTGTCAAATGCTTTACACAAGTCCAGGTAGATTACATCAGTTGTTTTTCCCTCACTCACTAATGCTGTAAACTCATGATAAAGGCATGATTTTCCCTTACTGAAGCCATTTTAGTTATCACAAATAAGCTCGCTTTTCTCTGTTTGCCTTAGAATTATTTGCAGGAGAATCTGCTTCATGTTCTTGCTGGGCACAGAGGTGACACTAGCTGGCCTGTAATTTCCCTGGTTTTGTTTTTGTTTTTTTCTTTTATAAAAATGAGGATTATGTTTCCTCTTTTTTGGTCACTGTGAACTACACCAGATTGCCATGACTTCTCAGATATGATGGATCGTGGCTTAGCAACCAGTGCCACAGGACCTGTGGGACCTCGGTTTCCCTGAAACAGAAGCTGTGGAGCAAGAAGGATGCATACAGCAGTGGAAATGATACTAGACAGTGATGACAAACAAGTCCTGCACATCTGCTCTGCTTTTTTTTTTTTAGAGAGAGAGAGAGAGAGAGAGAGAGATCTTTCCAGATGTGGAACTGTTAGATGGCAGAATCACCCGTTACTTGTACAAAATATGTTATTTCTTCACACTTTCACCCTTCTCTCAGGAAATACCAGTACTAGTGCTCTGGGGCAGAGCCTGTGCTCCACAGTCTTCAGCGACAAAGAAGAGTTAGATCAAGAGCTTCAAAGATCCAACTAGCTTTCTGACTTAGACTTACTAAAAACAGACAGTTGGGAAAGTCATGTCTTGCTGAAGAGTAATTCTGAAAGCTTGTATAATGAAAAGATGGAGATTTGGTAAAAGAGGTTAGTATCTTCCTAAGAAATACTTGGAATTATTAAGTGAAAATGAGAAAATAATTCCACTACTAGCTCTATGCATAAGAAAATAAAAAATAGACAGCTCACACCTAAACCTGGAAGAGCACTTCAAACACTGAACTGTAGTTTCATAAATGTTTTGAACTTCAGCATTAAGTTGTATGCCAAAAAAAACTTTCAGGCTAGGGTATCAATTAGACTACCATCTTTGGAATTTCCTATTAACAGACTTAGTGCCATTTTCAGAGCCTACTGCCATCTGAGAACACAGGAATCAGAGTGCAGGTATAACTTTGCAATGTGAATTCTCTCCCTATGTTTGTGGTACCTGAATTTTAGGCAACATACTGCTGAGCTGAATTAGACCCTAAATCTTACTGAAATTCAACAGAACTAAAGGAATTTCCTTTTTATTTTTTGCTTTCTGAATGTTGGATTTCAGCATCTCTAAGCATTTTTTTCTTTTTAATTAAACTTTTTATGCTAACTCTTCATTTGACAGTCTTTGTAGAAAGATCTAGGCTCTTGATTGCAGCTCTAAAGAAATCGTAGAGTGGAAAGAATCTTAAAAAGGAAGACTAAATCCAAAAATCAGCAACTGAAAGCTGTAGAACGCACTGTCCTTCCTGAATACATAAGACCACGTAGAGAACAAGAGATCATTAAAGTTAGTAGTATTCCATTCCTTTTATCCATACTAATTTTAGGACTTTACTGCTCCAGACTGTCAGAGCCAATCTGAAATTATGATTTGCCATACAAAATGGGAATTGGAACATGCTTATTTTCTTAGCTCTTGACAGTTAACTAGGTGGAATCATCCTGTTTTAATTAAAAAAAAAAAATAAATAAAAGAATGTTTTTTACATTTAATGATTTCCCCCTAGTGAAATGTAAAAGATTATTACTATATAGCAAAACATATGACCGTTTCTTGACAATGAAGAAATATATTTTCTGTGTACTATATGTGTCTAAATATTGTTTACTTCTCTAGTTCATACAATGCTTTAGTTAAAAGCAGCTTTTACTATAAAGTAGACAGATAAGATTTGATCTAATTGGGGTTCATCTATATGAAGACTCTTAGGAAGTATGTCTATATGAAGACATTTAGGGAGAATGATTCATATGTTGAGAAATGTTAATCTGGAATCACAGGTCAGAAAAGTGGGTTACAGAACTCTTTTTCATAATGAAAGTATTAACAAAAGTAACATGTTTTACTCATAATCAAGTTAAGTTAAGCACTGGAAATATTTCTCCAAACTTTAGGCTAACCCTAAATGAGGAGTATTTATAATATTGTTTTGATTGACACCTTTAACTGTCAACTGAAATAAAATACTGTATGTCAAACATTCCACATATCTCGTAAAAGATTTTTTCCTGTAACAACTGGCTCAGAGGTTCAGAAATTGTTTAATTCTAGTTAGAAGTGCTGATTTCTCTTGAAAACATAAACAATGTAGGCATTCATTCAGAAAAATGGCTGCCAGAGAAAAAACTGTTATTTTCTTGATGTTTTCCTCAGTCCCAGATAATATACTGAGGCAAGAAACTTGGATTCAAAGATCCTCAAAAGTAAACTCTACTAAACATATTCCTCTTTCAAGAAGAGGAACTACCAGTGTAAGATGTTGCCTGCTCATCTGAGTTTCTGAAACAACTTCTGTATGGATTTGGAGGAAAAAAAAAAAAAAAAAAAAAAAAAAAATCATCTTCCAGTCTGTGAGCAAAATGTGACCTACCAAAGCAGGTTCCCTAAACCAAGTCGCACAGGTAGGCATCCAGATCCTCTGTTCCCTCTGCTGCTTCTGCCATTTTACATTGCTTTTGTCTGGAACAGAGTTAACTTTCTTTACAGTTGCTCCAGTGGTGCTATGTTTTGGATTTGTGACCAAAATAATGAACACTGATGTTACAGCTATCTCTGATCAGTGCATGTGTACTTTTGCTTCACTTCTTACACCATGGGTTTTCCTCAGTTTTACCCTTCTGAATTTCTTCCCTATACCACTTTGGGGGAGTGAGCAAATGGTTGTTTGGTGCTTAGCTACCTTCTAGGGTTAACAGAGTTTTATGTGATGCCTCCTTGAATAAGGAGCTTTGGAAAAGGAACTAAAAATTGGAGCCCTTGTCGAAATATGTTTGGCAGCCCTTTTCAGTCCTTTCTGTGCTGATCTCTGGGTGGACAGTCAGGATCCTTTCTTCACATTCAACAAATTATTGAAGATTCCCCTTGAAAAATGTAAGATAATATATTTACCTTTTGTTAGGAGGAGGAATACCAAGCATTTCATATGACCTGGAACAATGCTTCTACTGTTGCATTCCCTCTCTCTCTTTTTTTTTTTTTTTTTTAAATTAGTGTTTTTCTTGATTTGTTTAGACAGAGGTAGCATAAAATAGTTTTCAAAGTTGTGAACCCTAGTCTTAGATACAATGAAACACTTAAGCTTCTGTAATACAAAATGTTTCTTTTCTTCAAATATGTTATTAACAGATGTGTGCCTCCCACACTCTCCACAAACAACTCCTTACAGGTGGCAAGGAAATTGTTTTAAAACAGTGTAAGACCTATAGTAAATAGGAGCCTCCTATTCAAAGAGACTTTAAGAGATGCACAGATTCATCACAGGAGATATGCACGGGGTTCTAGAAATGGAGGGATATTCATCAAGAAGAGGAAAATGCTTTCAAGCAAGGGAAGTCAAATAAACTGTAAAGTCTGTCAAGTTTGGAATAAGAGAGGCCAAAAATCTCCTTGCTAAATAATTGCATATGGGGTAAAAACTACTAGTGAAAGTTCTTAAACATATCAAAACCAGAATGCTTGCCAGTTTCTCTTCAGGGTTGATGGATAACATAAATGACAGAATCATTCCAACAAGATACACTCATAGAAGAAACAGTAAGTGAATTATTTGCCTTGGTGTTCACTACAGAGGTGTATAGGTGAGCATTAATGCTGAACCTTTCTTGATGGCACACAGATTCAAGTAAGTTGCTCATACTGAAGTACACTCAGATGAGTTTTAAAGTTCTGATGAGCTTTTTATCATTGATAACATGAAAAAAAGATATATTTTTTTCCCTTGAAGATTCAAAATCATGTTATGTTTGAGATTGTCAAAATTGCTTAAATCATCCTGGATTCTGGATGACTGAAGACACTGAATGAAACTGCGAGTTTACAAGGAATAGGTCAGAAGAAATCCAGGAAAGCACAGCTGTAAGATCCTCTTTCCTAAACAATGCACTTGGACTGCATAACTAACAACATGAATAAATAAGAACTAACAGTCAATATGAGATTATGGAAGGTGCAGATTGTTTGAGAAAGAGAAAGATTGCAGGTGAGCTAATTAATACGTTACACCTGGATTTTCAAAGAATTTTCAAACATTCATCACCAAAGTTTTTAACAGGATAAGTCCCATCATAGATCAGTGCTTAGTTAAAAGTTGGGAAATAAACAGGGAAAACCAGTAATAAACATAGAAAGTAATCTAGTGGTAGTCCATGAGGATCCACACTTCAGTACAACTGGCTAAACTTAAAATGGCTTGGAGTAAAGAGAAGAACAAAAACTTTATAGACATATCTCATACATTTCAAGAAAGTAATGTAAGATAGTTGAGGACTGATTTTATGATACAGGGCAACTGGATATTAAAAAGTCAAATGAAAATTAAGTTGACAAATACAAAATGGTTGAAAGAAATTCTATCTACTTATACATCATGATGCAGTCTCAATAAATTTCTCTCGATGAGAAAAGGTGTTTGTATCATTATTGTTTCTCTGTAACCATCAGATCAGATCATCATTCAGAGAAAAGTAGAATGTTAATAAACACAGAACAAGGAGACTTGCATTACTATGAAATCTGCAGCAAATACAGGCCCTCCATTTTAGATAAAATAACTTTCATACTCTTCTCCAAAAAGATACGGTGAATGTTGGAAAGGCACAGACCTGTAAGGATAATGAGGGGCAAAGAATACTTTCCATATGAAAAGATTTTAAATAGACTAGAACTCTACCCATGAAAAGAGTCAACTGAGGGTGATCTGATAGGCAGGAAAATCATGAATGGGATGATAAAGGTGTCAAGGGAATAATCATTCACTCTGTCTTATAAAATGAGGATCAGAAACAACCAAGTGGAATTATCGTGCACTAGGTCTAAAGGGAATAAAGGACTACTTTTTCAAATAGCACCTCATTATACTTTGGAACTCAGTACTACAAATTTCTTTCATTGCAAAACTGTAAATGGGCTTGAAAACATATTAAACAAATTTAGGAATGGAATATCTATCAGAATCTAATAAACCTGATGAGGTGGTACCAATCTTCAGTTTGAGAAATCACCAGTCAGAGATGACTGGAAGCTTCATGGCTGAGCAGTTAATGAAGCATTTGCTGACTACCATCAACACTGTGATATTGGCACAGATAAGTCTGTGGCTCAAAACAGATGTTCTTATATTAATATAGTCTTAAATTTTGTTATAGTTTCTAATGAATTCCCTTCACCCCAAGCACAATTCCTGAGGCTCACTCCCCTTATATTCAGTCATTAGTGATAATCTTCATCCAGTTTAATTCATTTTTTGGGTCTATATGTTGCAGATCTATATTCTTATTCATTTTCATCCTTTGAATTATGTCTATGAAGAGAAAGCAATAATGATTTAGTTCAAATGAGTTCAATCTGAACGTGATTTTTTTTTCCTCTAGAGGTATCTGTCCCTTTCCTTGACCCACTGAAGTTTAAAATTAGGCCTCTCATCTAAATCTACCCTTTTCCAGTCTAAAGTCATTTCCTACAGTTTAAAGTCATTTCGATACATGCTTTTATAAACAGTAAAGCTTTTCATAACTGGTAAAAAGAACCCAACAAGCTAAGAATAATCACATGAAGAAAATCAGACAGGGTTTAAGGTGCTATTATAGGCTTTGAAAATTCAAATCAATTCATGAATTTACATAGGTCATGGTTCTAGAACTTACAATTGTCTCTTTTAGGTCTCCGAAGTCAGCTCTCAAAATCTGTCACACATAATCCAGTCAGTACTTTCAATGACTTCAGGTCCTTAACTATAATGTCATACTTTGGTTGAACAATGTTATCTTATGGAAAAGCGTCCTGATTTTCATTGGTAAAGCGTAAACGGCCTTTTACTGAGATTCTCCAGATAGAAGTCGAACATTACATGGAAATGTTTGGAAATGTTAGTATACCTTTTCTTTTGGAGGGTCTGGGAAGCTGGATGTTGCTCTGTGCACTCTGGTCTGGTGGTTGGTGACCCTGCACATAGCAGGGGGGTTGAAACTAGATGATCATTATGGTCCTTTTCAACCCAGGCCATTCTATGATTCTATGATCAACCTAACCATACTTCCCCTACTGTAACAACACAGCACTAAATCATGTCCCCTGAGCAGCACAGTAGTCATCTAATAGACTGTAAAGTCAGTAGGGACAGCCTTTTGGGGTTAAGGATTTAGGGACTTTAATGGAAAGCATACTGGAAGACCTTAGAAAATTTCTGCAATGGAAGGGCTGCTTAGCCTAAGATGGCAACCCAGAGCTTGTGGCAGAGGAAGGATCTCCTTTGAGGCACGAAGACTTTGTAAGGAAGCTTTAATCATGTTTACTGCTATTCTCATTTTACATTGATAAGGACAACAAATTTGTGTAAAAGTTGCATAGTTCAAGGAATGAGCTTGCTTTAGAAATATAGTCTTTTGGTATTTCTTAAGTAGGAGTTGCTTAAAATTCACAATTTGATTGCAAAAATGAAGAAAAATGCCTCAATTGGAACTTCATATGTACCTGGACATTCTTGTAACAGAGACCTAGTTTTCAGTTGGCCTGAAACATTTGTTATTATACAGGTATGCCACAGAATTATATACTTAATTCTTACAGTGATGAACCATTACAAAAAACAAAAATGACTACTGATAAGTGCAACTTACATACAAAAGAATAGCTCAAGATCTATGATTCTATGAACTTAATTTTTATGTAACAGCAGCACCTGTGACATGCTGCTTGTATTATGCCAAAGTAAAATGAAAAAAAAAAAAAAAAAAAAAAGCAGTATTAGCCTTCCTATTTTGTTGCTGGGATGCTATCACTTTGTGTTTCAAATAGTGGAAGACTGAGAAAAGGTGTTCCCTTTCAGTACTCAGATTTCAAGACACACTGCTATTTTTCCCACCACAGGGGAAATCCCACACATGAGAGAGGATGTATGAGTAAAACTTGCAGTTACTTTGAGATGACAAATACCATGGTGAAACAAAAGAAATTTCCCATTAAAATAAACCACATGTCAGATTTCAGCTCAGATTCAGCCAGGTCTCAACTAAGGAAATGTGCCTTATTTCTGTAAGTTTGTAGATCACAGAGTAAATACATATCTGCTTTACTCAAAGTGGCCCACGGAGAAACAAACAGAAATATGAGCTAGCACTGAATATGAGTATAAACAGAAAAGCCTTCCAGGAGCAGGCCAACTCATGCTATTACCAATGTACCCCTGAAGGAAAAAGATGCACACATCTCCTTGCCCTAGGCAACACTTAATTATCTTATACAAAAATAAACTGTGGAATTCAAGACCAGATATACTCAGTGAATGCTGGACCTCATTCTGCTCAAGGTATTCTCCCGTGACTGGATATAACAGCCTTGAGAAACTGAAGCTTCCCACAAGATCCAGGAAAATATTGCAAATTTCTTTTTCCACAACTAAACAGATTTCCCAAAGACTTATATTTACCCAATTAGGAATAATGAAAATAGTTTATAGCACTAAATTAAGTATTGGGAAAAGAAAGAAAGGAAGAAAGGATAATAGGAAGAAAGAAAAGAATAAAAGAGGAAGGAAAGAAAGGAACAAAATGAAGAAATTCTCCTTGCTACAAGTGATTACCTTTCTCCATCCCTTTACTATGCAGATCAGGGAGGTAAGATATGTGGACTCTCCAACTCCACACCGCACAAAAAAATATTTAAGCACTAAGGATTTTATAATTGTTATTACTGCATCATTGTATGAAAAGGGAAAGATTTTTCAAAAGTGCATATATTAGCAAAGTGACTTTGGACAGTATCTACTAGGAAGAAAATTCAGAGCAGGAATTACATTGCTGCTTCTACCTCCTCTATCTTTCTTTCATTCCCCATTCTCAACTTCATAAAATCTAATTTTGTCTTGACTCAGATATTCATCAAAATCTACACAATGTTTTCAAGTCAGCCTCCTTTTGTGTAATCCTTTAGATAGGCACAGGGGAATAAAGTCTTCCAGAAAAAACAGGTGAACTAACTTTCCTGATGTGAGAAAAAGAAGTCTTGAATGGCTGACAAGATTTCAGGCTTGATATTTAAATGCAAAGTACATCTTGTTCTTGTTGGATGAAAAGTCAAGATTAATATATATTTTTTTTTCAAGTATACATTTCATTCAATCCAAGACACAGTCATGAGTCAGTTTTGTTTGTTTTTACCTCTAACAAGCGTTTGGAAAACTAACATTTCTCAAGAATATCATGACACATTATATTTCTGCCTTTTCCCTGTCCCACAGGAAATAAGTCATCTGCCTCCTTTTTCTCTCCCATACAATATAGCTAACTTAGTGCTCCTTCCCACGTAAACACCTCTTCCCTCCTTTTTGTTTCACAGGTAGTAGCTTTTCTCTTTCTGACTTTTAGGATTGCTTCAGAAAGGTATCTCCTCCAGAACACCTGCCTACTTTTTCAAACCATTTAAGATGCTCTCAAGAGATGTTCCTCTACAGGGACATTGCTGCCTCAATATACCAATCCATTAATTAAAAATTTGGTTTCTGCTTTACATTATTTTAGTTTGATAGTCAAATAGAAATAAAATGTGACTATAAACTAATACAGAGCTATTATAATATGGCCAGCATTGTATGATTGGCAACTAATGACATACTAATTGTATACCATTAAAAATAAAACATTTATGAGTATGTCAATAAACCACTTGTACTGGTTTTGACAGGGATAGCATTAATTTTCTTCACGACAGTTCCTATGGTTCTATATTCTGAACTTAAGACAAAAACAGTATTGAAAATGATAAAAGCACAAGAGCATCTCTCCACTGAGGAAAGGCTGAGAGCTGTGATTCTTCAGCCTAGAGAAAAGGAGGCTCAACAGTTTCTAATCAAAGTCTATAGATACCTGATGAGAGAGTGCAAAGAGGACAGAGCCAGGCTCTTCTCAGTGATGCCCAGTGAGGCAATGGGCACAAACTGGAAACCAGGAGGTTCCATCTGAACACCAGGAAGAACTTTACTGTGTGGATGATGGAGTACTGGCATAGCTTATCCAGAAGACGTGGAGTTACCTCCTTGGAGTCTGCTCTGGGTGTCCCTGCTTGAGGAGAGGTTTGGCCAGGTGGTCATTTTGTGACTCTGAGAACACAATGATGATTTATTTAGTGCTACATAGTGCCACTATAATCTGTTTCCCACATTGCCTTGCCAACAAGTAGGCTGGGGATGCATACACTGAGAAGGGACACAGTCAGGACAGCTGACCTCAAATCAGCAAAGCGATGTTCCATAGCATATGACATTGTGTTCAGTGACAAGAGCTGGGTGAAATAAAGATGGGGGAGTCTGTTTGGAGAGACAGAATTTTGAGGCCTGTTTATCTGGAATTAGCTGAACTTCTTACCTACTTCCCAACAGCAGGCAGTAGATAATTTTTTTTTTTTTTTTTTTTTTTTTAAAGTTATATTAAACTGTCCTTTTCTCAACACACGTGCTTTCGGTTTTACCCTTCTCATTTTGTTCCCCATTCCACTACAGAGGGAGTGAGCAAGAGGCTCTGTGGTGCTTACCTGTTTAACAGAATTATAAAGACATCACTGAAATTCAGTGTATTCACAAATATAACAATCATTGAAGATGGCACAAAACCAGAAATGTACAGAAGTTATTATTAATGATTTAGGAAATAGAAAACTTACTTTTCAATAAACAATCCAGCTGAGTTTTAGGTATACCAAGAACTTGCAGACATTACCATTACAATTATAGATGGAGCTGTATCATTTCACCTTTTTCTGTACTACATTTCAAAAACACTTCGTTGAAAGAAATGGCATGATAGAGACTGAAGTGATGAATGCACTGAAAAATTGCTTCCTGTCATAAATGACTTTATAAACCCACTGGGAAATTTTTCATGTCTACATCTGGTAGATGGTGACTAATGCAGGATAATCAAATTAGAAATCATTCAGCCAGTAGGGATTAGTGACCACACGAAGGTCCAGTGTCTAAGCAAGATTAGAAGTTGATATGTGTAAATCACAACTGATTCTAATCAAAAGCAGATGCCTGATTTCAGAAAGGCTTTTTAGACGAGTTGTCAAGAAAATTTAGAAATAATTGAGTAGATGGAGACAATGAAATGCAGACTACATCATAGTACAAACAATTGACAGTATTTTATACAAATGGGTATGCATAGCTTAAGAGCACAGCATCCACAGAGAATACGTATATTTTAAAATAAATAAATAAATGAAAACAGACTTTCTCACCAATGGTTGTGTAACTGAATAATACTTAATGTGCACATCATGTACTATTGTACATTTTGTGAAAATCTGCAAGAAAACAGCTATATTACTATATACTTATTCTCTGTTTTTTTGATGGGGTACCACCATTAGAATCAAATTCTTGTTACTAATCTTTAGACTAAAAATATGTTATGGGATTACACACACACACACACATACATATTTACCCTAAAACATATCAAACTGAAAATATACATTTTAAAGTGTTCCTAACATTGAGTATTTAAAAACAGTCATAGAATTGTTAGGAAAAAAAGAACAAAAACTGTTGAACTCATTGTATCAATTTCTTTCTTTTCTTCTGGATATTTTACTACAGTTCCATGAAACTTCTATAGTTTCTATCTATTCCATAGTCTGTTGCCATACTTCAGGGGTACTGAATTTACATATGTATCTCAGTATTTTGAAGAACAAACACCAAAAATACAAGATCATCTCTTTTAAGAAATTTATTTAGTGTACCTACCTTATTCACATAGAGAACCAAATATCATGAACCATCTACTGTATTACACAGATCTGAATTTGTGCATTATGTCTTACAGAGTATGTCTATGCGTGTAAGGGATGTACATTCTATAAGGAATGCATAAGGGTATGTTTTTCCAGAGAAGAGATTGTAACACTACTAGAAGACAACAATAACCTTTTTAGAAAGAGTTACAAATGAGAATATTTTGCCAGTAACAAGCACAATGGTGAGCATTAAAAAAAAAAAAAAAAAAAAGAAGTTTGACATTCAGACAAATAAAAGATTTTGACAAAGTTATTATGAAATGCCAGGGTACAGGTTAATTTTACTAAATGAGAACTGTTTTATGATACCTTAACATTAAGTATTATGTGATTTTCAGACAGTTTGCCATCTTCTCTATCTGAAAATTTGTATGATTCATTATAGATTACTCATAACTTTTGACTGGCCAAGAAAATCTCACATGGTTCTGTCTCCTGTCTAGCTCACTATTTAACATAAAAATAATGTTTACTGATATTTAATTATAATTCTGCATGTAAATAGTTCTGTGAATTGAGATTTAGAGGAACACGTACACAAACGTAATTGACAGAAATGCTCTTCCAAGCTAAAGAACAATTTGGACAAAGTAGGAGCTGGAGAATATTAATAAATATGTGAATCAGAGGCTTTCCTGCAAACTGTCAAGGGGGGTTAGATTAATGGAAAGAACTGAGCATACAATAAAGCTACATCTCTACTTTTGCCTGCTGAAAAGGATTATCGAAAAATCAAATGGAATTATTCCATTTATGAATTTTAGTAAAATGTTACTGATTTTAGTGTTATGATGTTCAATATGGCTTTGCATACAACACAAAAAAAAAAAAATAGAAAATTCTACTATCACATTTATAGTATACCTGGAGTCTTAAAAAGGAAAGTGTGATGGCATTTGGGTGCAATTCTGCTCTACTGAAAACAATGTCAGAAAGAGCAGGATCAAGTTGCTAGCCACTAGTAACACGCTCACTAAACACGGTGTCACTAATCCAGAGATGAAATCGTACTCCAACAGAGTATGGGGACCAAAATAGGAACTTCAGTTTACCCAACAATTCATAACAGTTTCTTAAAGATCAAGACTTGCATTATTTCTACAGTGACAGAGGGATTAAGAAAAAAGCTTGTGTGAGTATTGTATAATCAATGGATATCAAGATGCTACAATCACAATATAAACAAGAGAGTTAGGCAAAGTGGACTATGATAATAAAAGAGAATAAATGGAAGGCTTACCCTTATGCTGAGCTCACCACAAAACACCAGAAGAAGGGATCTCCAGATGAGATCCTTCCCCCCTGGTAGCCGCTCTTAAACAGGTCTAGGAGAGGTGGAGCCTGGCTGCAGCACTTCCGGCAGCACAGGTGAATTGCCTTCAGCTGTGCTCCTCTGGCTGACTCATGGCTCCCCTCAGGTGCTCAATCAGAGGTTCAGGCCGTGACTCAGTATTTCCCATACAAGTATATACAGAGTATATTTAGAAGGACAATTCGTGACTTAAAACATACGTGTAATTAACATCTAAGTCCTTTTCAGCTTCTGAATGCAAATACTCAGAAACAGAATAAAATAGTGAAAGCAGAAAGTATGTTGCACACACTCAACAGAGGATTTTTTAGCATGAAAAAAAAACACTCTTTTGTTCATTCTTTGAATCAACAACATATGTTGTGTACTTATTGTTGCATCTTGCAGAAAAAATAAATTTGGCTTCAATAAATAACGAGCAGATGAATTTTGGAGAAAAAGGACTGTGTGGCTAGAATTACGAATACCAGACAGTAATGCCATTATATTGTGGGCTTTAGGTTTTTCCACAGCAAATAACAGCCTGCCAGGCAGCCAAACAAATTAGCT
This sequence comes from Centrocercus urophasianus, assembly GCF_019232065.1. Taxonomy (NCBI): domain Eukaryota; kingdom Metazoa; phylum Chordata; class Aves; order Galliformes; family Phasianidae; genus Centrocercus; species Centrocercus urophasianus. The sequence goes on along the minus strand of NW_024884697.1, from coordinate 9,168,405 downwards.
GATGATGGACCTCCCTTTCAAAACCTTTAATCTAAGACAGCCCATTTAACTAATGAGGAATCCTCATCCTGTACTACTATGATAATAGGAAAATGTTGTGGAATCGATAAGCTGAAAAGAGTTGGTCAAGATTTTGACCTTTCTCCGAAGTGCCTTTGACATTAGTTAGATGAGAATGTGAAGATTCAGCTATTTGAGTAAGTCTCTAGTGATCTAGTCCCTAGAAGGTCTCAAATAACTTCCTTAGTTGCAACAGGCACTTTGGCCTGAGTCACAAAGCAGACTAACATGTAAGTTCAGCTGCTACTAAAAACTTCCAGTGGTTTCAGTTCATCTTACTTAGCTTTAATCGGTTTAGATACAAGGTTCTAGACTAAATATTCACTTTTCACAATCCCCACATAAGTGCCTAAGATTTTTCTGTTTTGGCTTTGAAGTATTTAGAATTCTGTTAGAATTTAGATGTGCTCAATTTGAGTAAAATACTGTAAATTTGTACCTTTCTCCTGACAGATTCATAGAAAAGCAGTATTTGACCCTCTGATATCAGCCAACAAGTGAGTTCAGAATACATGCAAGACAGGCAGATGATCTGCAGTTTTTAATCTACTCCAACTTTTTTTTTTTTCTACTTGATCACTCAGATGATGGAGCATTCAGCTTTTTACTCTGCTGCCACATGATGCAATTTTAACTCATGCCCTTCATGTTACAGTAGGTGTAAGAATTATTGAATATGCTAGCTATTAAACTGGACAGAGGGCATAAATGGAGAGAAGGAGAGAACATTTTCTCATTTTTCTTTCTTTCTTTTTTTATTTTTATTTTTATTTATTGAAGCTGGTGTTAAATTTAAAAAATTAAATGAAACTAGATGTGGTCATTTTGCCCTGACAGCGTTGGAAAAAAAGTGTGAAGTCATGTTTAAAGTACACTATAAGTCTCATAAGATTTTAATACAAGAGCAAGTTACTTTTACAGAGCTGAAAATGTTGCATTAGTACATTAGTACTGCTAACACAAATTGGACACAAATGTGGGTAACAAGTGCATGTTTTTTAGGAGCAGATTTTCACATACCTCAGTTGCCATTGCAATAACTGTAATCTCTTTGCAGATCTGTTACTAGACATACACTGTCAAAAGATAAGTAAAAGGAAATATTAAATGGTACAAAGGTTTCTTTGGATTGTCAGAGTTTCCATGAAAAAGAGTGGAATTAAAATGTAGACTTTGAAATCAGGAATTATGTTCAAAATAAACCCTTGTGTTTTTCGTATCCAGAAATAATGACAAATGGCCCAAGCAGTTATTTACTTTACTTATGGAGTCATTGGGGAACTTCACTGAACAAAGTTCATGTCATCCTCTGATAATCAGAGAAGAACACTGGGACTAAGAATTTGTTTATACAAGAGATAAACCGCAGCGATGATGCTTTCACAATCTAAGTTTGCGTGTCTTCTTTTCTAGTTTCTGAAGAAATGCTTAGTCATTCAAGCTAGCACAGCTTCCATTCTAACTATATTTATTTAAAGGCAAAAGGCTAGGCGAGCATATCTTGATAAGGACAATGTTTGTGACTTATTGTTTGATTTGGCAAATAGGGCTTTAATCAAAAAGCACTGATATTATTGTTCTTAAGTGTTCTTATAGTTTAAAAAACATAATGAGTCATCATTATGAGACTTATTTTTTCATACTTTCCCTCCATTTCCACAGTACATTTCCATTTCCAGTGTTGTGTTCTCCCTTGAAGATGGAGCTTTGTCAGATTCCTCCTACTCTGCTTCTCCACGTACCTGCAGATCTCATCCTTATGAAATCTGGGATTACTCTTCTTTCTTATCTGTTGCTCCAAATTCTTCTCTCTGCCTCATGCTTTCTTTGAGAAAGTGTTGCCTAGGCAGTAAAAGGTTGATGGGGGGAGGTTGTCAGATGCATTTGTTAAGTTTCTAGGAACAAGAGATGCTCTGAAGGCAGGTTGTGCCTCCTTATATTTAAATAAAAATAATAATAATTAAAAAAAAAAGCCAGACAGTGTTATAGAAATAGCTGGTCAAGGAATAAGGCAAAAATGAACTTTTCCTGGTGTTGCGTTGGTGGAACAAAAGGGAACAGAAGAAAGCAATATTCTGTGATGGCACATTGGCCCTACATTACATTCACAAGTGTATTACTCTACTGGTAAAAGACAAGATGTTCTAGTTATTGAATGTCTGTACATCCTTGTAACATTCAGTGATGTGTATTCCTCCTTCTACTTGTATTTTTTTTTTTTTCCTAATCTTGCTCTTTCACTTTTTTCTATGACAATATCAAGTATGTTTTACTTGCTTTTGAGTGTTAATTTCTGTGCTAGACAATCTTTTACTGAACCATAAGATTTGTTTCTGGTATATAAATTTCACTTGAGCTGTGTTCTCAGAATCGTGTCAGTGCAGAAATAGATTTGGGATCTCATCTTCTGTCCCTTTTACTAGTAACAATACAATTGTGATTTATGAAGAATATTTCTTGACAAGACTTATCTCCCAAAACACAAACAGTGTTATTTTGATCAGATACTTCAACAGAATAAATGATAATAGGCCATGAAGCTGAATTTGGCTTAATTTATGACTTTAAAAGTTCTGACTTTAAGACTTTAAGAGCTAGGATGTGACCTTCACATCTCACTACTTAAATAGATAGATCTCATACTTTCATTCATGTAGCACTTACAGCCTCAGTAGCACTGAGCAGTTTATGTAATGGTAAATACTATTACCACATAACCATAGTGAATACAAAATAATACCATACAAAATAATCATGTAAAAATCAGGTCAAATATTACTGACTTTATACTTCATTCTTTTCTCTAATCACTACATTCTCAAAAATCATTTCCTCCTCCCAGTCTGAAATAGTCTCATTATTTTAGAGGTAAACTTTATATATCAATTATGTGAAGATAAGCACATAACCAATGATCCTTTTCCCAAAATGATAGAAAAGTGTCAATAAGATATACAGTATTTTATTTTACAAACAGCTTTAGTACTATATAAAATTAAAAAAAAAAATAGTAAAAAATAGCCCATGTTCAAGAGAGACTATATAGCATGTTCTTACTGTGAACTGACTGGTGAGGTATCATGTATATTCCATTTTAGCATTTTCAGGGGGAAAAATAAATTATCTTGTAGTAAGTTGCAGAGGCATGACTTGCTTTTTAGGACATCATGGATGTCCAGAGTGGATAAAATGTAGGGACTATAACAATAAAAATCCGAGTAGTGCAGAATGGTGATCAGTTTTTTAAGAATGTCATTTCAAAAATCAGAATACTATAGCCTGTTATAACATCTGGTAGCCCCAAAATATAGGAAGTCTCCCCAATAGTGCCAGGGTTAAGTGTTTTGGATGACCAAAAGAAAAGAGTATTATGACATTTAGAGGCAAATTACCTTCAAAGTTTGCTAAGGTTCACAACAGCTAAAACCTGGAAGGAAACAGCATTTTATGTAGAATTCACTGAAGAAACATGTACAACAAACACAATACTTTGCTGCAGAAAGAAGCATAAATAAGAAATGTATCCCCCTTGACAACATATGTACCTTCCTCCAGCTTATCTGATTTCATTTGGAAAACAATGTTTTTACTATACTTTTGATTCAGTGGCTTCAGAGCTCTGATGCTGTCTCTAGGTGCTGCGTTCTGTTCTGTATTGCTCAATTGACTAGACAAATTCAGTCAACTTAAGTCTCTCAAAAATGGTTCTAGAAAGAAGGCCATGCATGTAAGGATGGCAGATAGAAAAAGCTTTCTGCTTCACTAAAAAAAAAAAAAAAAAAAAAAAAAAAAAAGCCCAAAACATAAAATTAATTTCTCAGTTTTGTAGAATCATTTTTCATAGGCAAAATTAAATGACACTTCAAGATGTACTCAGTCAAAAAAGTAATTTAGAAATGAATGGATGGTTAGCATTTTAAATGGCCCTTCAGAAAAGTCAGGCTCTCCCTTTCCCATGTTCATATGTCATCTACAAAAAATGTTCTGGGCTCTTTTGAAATTCTGTCATCATTTGAGGCATCAGGAGTTGGTTGTTAGCAGAGGACAGACACAAATAAATGTTGATTGTTCTCTAGATGGATAGGACATGACAAATTTTGTGTTGATCTGCCTTGAGGCATAGGATATTGGAAGGATACAGTGCAAAAGTCTTGATGTGAAATAAATTGGAATAATTACAATCATGGTCTAATTACATATTGCATAAAATAAGCCTCAATTTCAATACATTTCAGGAAGATTTAATGAGGTCTGATTTTATACCTATTTCTTGGCTGCAAACCAAGCTAATATTCCCATCTAATCTGATTGGCTCAGGCAGGATCAGAACCTCTGGCATAACACTGATAAAAACTCTGAAAATAAGATAATACAGTATTTTAATCTACATTTTTATTAAAAGCAATATTTGTCTGTCTCTTCTCTCTCTTTTTTTGCCCATATTTTAAAAATTAAATTTTACTCTTGCAGCTATCTTCATATGTCTTATTTCATGGCAAAAGGGGAAGTGTTGCACGAGTGGAATAGGCAACTGAAGTTATCAAAGGTAGAAAATTCAGATTTTGTTAATAGATATGATATGCAGTTCATTCATGCCTAGGTAACAAGATGTGTTGTAACTACCAGAAACAGGTGTTTGGTGGACAGAATGTCATCCAGTGCTGGAAATACAAAATAAAGGACAAAAGAGTAAAGAAAAAAAAAAAAAAAAAAAAAAAAAGAGTAAAAAAAGAAATTCTAAGAAAAGATTCTCAGATTCTAAGAAAATTCTAAGAAAAAAATCTCAGAAAATTCAGATTTGATGTGATTTAGATCTCCACAGGCTACCATGTTTAAATCAGTAGTTCTATTTTCTGGGACAACCTAATTCTGTATTTGCAATCTTCCTTGACAGAGAAGTTCACTTCAGCTTCATCACAAGTACTTTCTCTGATGAGACAGATGACAGTTTTAAAAACAAGCAAAAGCTCTGCTACAGTACATTTTAGGGGTGACCGCACTAGCAATCTGTCTAAGTGTTCTAGAGCAACACCAGAAGCATTCACAAGTGCTTATTTCTTTATTAAACTGTTCATAGGATGCAGGGAGTTACTCTAAAGAGGGTCAGATTTTGCTTCTTCCCATTTCTGGGGCCAGGTATTTCAAATTGGAAATGAACCAGTGCCTAAGCTTGATAGACTAGACACCAACACATTATGGTATTAATCCTGAAAGAAGGAATGCTGGTCTTTGGTTTACATGAACAAAAAGGTACCTGTCTGAAATGGAAGTCTATAAGTGCAAATCAACCTGCCATCTCCTACCGTAAGCCATGTGAATAATAAGAAACTGCATATGAAAACAAAAAAATTTATCTGGGAATCTTCCTTTATCATTAAATATGAAGAAAAGGGTGAGGTTAAAAATCAGCTTTCCATGGAATGCAGCAATTTCCTCTCTGTTAGAAAAAAAATATATTAATTTAGGATTGAGAATCAGAGTTTAATGAAGAGATCCAAACTTCTCAGAAATGAATCAACACCTTTCACAGAAAAGAATAATTAAAAAAAAGTCTTCTACTTCTACTGGAGTACAGTGTCCAGCTCCACTGCCTCGCAGTGTGATAAAGACACAGACATATTAGAAAAAGCCCGACAGAGGGCCACCAGAGTGATGTAGGGACTGGAGCACTTCAATGATAAAGAGTGGCTGAAAGAGCTGGCACTATTCAGCACCGAGAAGAAGAGGCTCAAGATAGTATGTACAAAGCACTACCTGAGGAGGAGCTTAGTTTCACAAGTATCCAAACTGATTTTAAAGGGAAATTGGGCTGTAATCCAAGCAAAGCTGGCTGATCTTTGCAGAACAATGCACAGAAACCATGTTAAAGTCAAGTAGAACTTCATCTCTTACAGTTAGAAGAAAAGAGGATACTAGAGTAACAATGTGCATAATATAAATATTTTCAAAGACCTAATGGAGATATTTCATTAATACAGAAGGCTTCACTGTCAACCAAACAGGTCTATTTAGCATTTTTAAACTGCCGAATAGTGTTTCATCAACAAAGTACAAGGATGTACTATGAATTGAATTAGTTTCTTTCCCTCTTTGCTTTGACATATTAAATATGACACAGACTTAAATTTATACCAGAAAGCTTTATAAAAACTTGGCAGAAATCAAGTAAAAAACCCACAGGGAGTCAAAATTATTGTCTTATGTAACATAATAAAATACTCTCGTGATGATTCAGAAGTCCTGACAGAAGTCTGAAGTGTCCATGTAATTTTAATACATTTAAGAATAAAAAAGAAGCAGACAGAATATCACTTCTCTCTGAGGACATTTCTACACTTCTAGACACCACACGGGAATAATTCTTCCATAGATAGAACAAAAATATTTTCATAACAATAAGTGTAATCTCAGTGTTACACTGTTGGAACTAAACTATAGTTCTCTGAACACACTGATCTCCATGGTTTATTTCCTCCAGATGACTTGTGTGTGTTAATTAAACAACATTTCTTGAAAAACAAAGCTTTATATTACTGTGCATGCATGTTTGTGCATCTGAGTTTAAAAGAAAAAAGTCATTAAATATTATTCCAGCCATTACAGAATTTCTTACAAATGATTGTGGGTATTTTTTTTTGTTTTGTTTTGTTCTGTTCTGTTCTGTTTTGTGTGTGTGTGTGTCTAACAGCTGCTTTTAGTTTAAGTAGTTTACTGTTGCTAAAAGCTCTGACAATTCAAATACTTCTTGCTATCAAGGTTTATCTCAACCTGTTAAAGTCTAGATAAGGGGTTGCCAGTTTTCCTGCTTCAAAGGAGACAAGAGCAATTGGAGCTATAAACTCTACCATTCATCATTAAATTGCACATTTTTATAGGACCACAGAAAGCATCTGTGTCTTCACTAAGACAAGGCATGCATTAGGCAGATTTAAGCTGAGACAGCTCAATACTGCAGATCACTTGTCTGACATTTACAGATGTTGATGTGCTCACACTCATTTCAGAAGAGGGGAAAACAGAACATGCATAGTCAGAAGATTAGTTTACAAAATGAGGTCCTTATACAGAATAGTTCTTTGTTTTAGATGAAGCCAAGAGCTCTTAGTCCTTCACCAGATGAACTTGGTACTTGTCACGCTTAGGTTATACAGTTCTTTTCAGTGCAGTTTCTCTCACTCATGCCTTGCTATAAAGACAGTTTTATACAATGTTCAAGACTTCCGCTCCTGAAGTTGATTTCAAATGCTATGCCAAAGCCAAGTCTGATAGCTATGCAGTTACCTGTAGAGGCCTCTAACAAAAAGTGGAATCTACCTGAACCTAAATATCTAGAGTTTGTACATGAAGTTCATACTTCCTTATGGTTAATTTTGTGGTCTTCCTTTTAAATAGCTTGCAAATTCAACAAAGATAGAAACACTTCTGAAGTGAGATAAGCTTACTCATGCAGGATGCCTTTATTATCAGAATACATAATATCCACAGCATGAAGTAAGGTTTTGCTAGAGAACAAGTTAAAATATATTTTTTCATTTCCTTTCCCCTATAATCAATAATTCTAAAGTGAATCTCTATTTGTTTCCACTGGAGTGAAAATGGAAAAAAATGTTGCCTGATAAGATGATCATTGGTTTCTCCTGGAAAAGATAATTGATATTTCACATTTTGTTATCACAAAAGAGGATTTTGATTAGCACAATACTGGCAGATAAACTTATGGTACTGCTAAAAAACCTGTAAGTTTCTGACAAGTTTTTTTTCCATTCATAAGCTCTATATATTATACAAATTGTGGGTTTTGCAGAATTTGTGAATAACCTCCAGTAAGCAAAATTATTTGCTTCATGAGAATGAATGAATAAAAAGCAAAGATATTTTAAAGATGTTATATATACGTGTAGAGGTGAGTTTCCTAAGGAAGAAATCTAACAGATTCATAGAATCATAGAATGTCTAAGGTTGGAAAGGATCTCTGGATGACATCTGATCCAAGAAACCCTACTCAAAGCAGAGTCACCAAGAGCAGGTTGCCCGAGATGACTGGATCTAGTCTTATTTAACATATTAATCAATGATCAGGATGAAGGGATAGAGTGCACCCTCAGCAAGTTTGTTGATGATACAAAGCTGCAAGGAGTGGCTGACACACTGGAAGGTTGTGCTTCCACTCAGCAAGACCTGGACAGACTGGTGAGCTGGGTGCAGAGGAACATTATGAGGTTCAAAAAAGGCAAGTGCAGAGTCCTGCACCTCGGGAGGAATAGTCACAGGCATCAGTGCATGTTAGCAGCTGACCTGCTGGAAAGTAGCTCTGAGGAGAATGACCTAGGGGTTTGGTGGACAACAGGTTGGCCATGAGGCAGCACTGCACCCTTGTGGCCAAGATTGCCAAAGATATTCAAGGGCACATGAAAAAGATTGTGCCCAGCAGGTCGAGGGAGGTGATCCTCCCCTTCTGCTCTGTCCTGGTGAGGCCAAATATGGGATATCGTGTCCTGTTCTGTGCTCACCAGCTCAAGAAATACAGGGAACTGCTGGAGAGAGTCCATGAGAGGGTCACAGAGATAGTTAGGAGCCTGGAGCATCTCCCTTTTGAGCAAAGACTGAGACACTTGGGGCTGTTCAGCCTGGAAAAGAGAAGGCTGAGGGGGGATCTTATCAATGCTTACAAAGATCTAAATGGAGGGAATCAAGTGGATGTGGCCAGGCTCTTTTCATTGATGCCCAGAAACAAGAGAAGTGATAACGGGCACGAACTGGAACACAGGAAGTTCCATGTGAACATGAGGAGAAAATTGTTTACTTAAATCAAAGAATCATAGAATCATAGAATCGCAAGGTTGGAAACGACCTGCAAGATCATCTAGTCCAACCACCCTCCCATTCCCAGTACCACAAGCTACTAAACCATATCTCATAGCTCCTCATCCAGGCGCCTCTTGAACACTGCCAGGGACGGCGACTCCACCACCTCCCTGGGCAGCCATTCCAGTGCCTGACCACCCTCTGAGAGAAAAAGTTTCTCCTAATGTTCAACCTAAACCTCCTCTGGTACAACTACTGGCCATTTCCTTGGGTCCTACTATTTGCCTGGGAGAAGAGGCCAGACCCTTTTACATCACAACCTCCCTTCAGGAGGTTGTAGAGTGCAGTGAGGTCTCCCCTGAGCCTCCTCTTCTCCAGACTGAACAATCCCAGCTCCCTCAGCCGCTCCTCATAAGGTTTGTGCTCCAGACCCCTCACCAGTTTCCTTGCCCTTCTCTGGACACGTTCCAGGGCCTCAATGTCTTTCTTGTAGTGAGAGGCCCAAAACTGAACACAGCACTCGAAGTGCGGCCTCACCAGTGCTGAGTACAGGGGGACGATTACCTCCCTGCTCCTGCTGGCCACACTATTTCTAATGCAGGCAATGTGATGGAGCACAGGAAAAAATTGCCCAGAGAAGCTGTGAGTCTCCTTCTCTGGACATATTCAAAACCCACTTGGATGCCTTCAGTGCAATGTAGTGCATTACACTAGCGGACTAGATGATCTCCAAAGGTCCCTTTCAATTCCTATGATTCTGGGATTCTATGGTGCTGTATCAGGCTCCTACAAGTGACTGTCCCATCTCACACTGAAGAATTTGCAGAATACAGTCTAGGGTGGTTGTTCAAGAACACTAAAATAAAATTACTTCTGAATTTCCTTTCCTCAAAGAACTGCTGCATGGTAGAAGTAAAAGAATTTTAAAACTCATTTTAAGATCTGGCAATCTGAACAACATTGGCATATAATTTTTCAGCAATATGAAATATGCATGTACAAGAAGCAAGAAAAAAGCAAGATACTTGCAGTCTAATCTATTTAGCAATCTGTCTCAAATTTTAATGATGTATTTGTCATTTTATTACTCAGAAAATGTCATTTATATGAAACTGTCACTATGATATTAGAAGGGAACAGCTTGTGTTAAACTGTGCAATGTCTTTGCCAACTTTCAATGTTAGTTACATTCTACCTCCTTAGAATTTCCCTAGCACTTACAGTGTCACACAGATACTTTACTTCATGTACTACACTTTTGTACATAGCTGCTGTAGCAAATGTGGTGGATATAATCATTTGTTTAGCTATAAAATTGTTCAGTTTGTCAGTATAAAAGTTACTGCAAAAAGCCTTGTGTAAAAATAGTCTGAGGTGAGGAGAAAATCCAACAGTATCCTGAAATATCTTTTAACATTTTTGTATTAGTGTTGAGTAGGAGGAAATGTAATTAATTTCAAGAAGAAAGATTTAAAAAAAAAAAAAAAAAAAAAAAAAAAAAGTTGTGTGAAATTATTTTTCTCTGATAGATGTTTAAAATTATCATGCCCAATAATCACTGAGCTGAAGGAAAGGTATGCCTCTTTTTTGTTCATATATTTATATCAATGTCTCTGCTTGGTTAGTCAAACACAAAAAATTCACAGCTAGTTAACAGTTCCTAAATCTGTGAAATATTCTGCAGGAAACAAAGATAAGCAAACACAAAGACAGCATTTACTGTTTGTTGTTGTTTGGTTGTTTTTTTTATATATAAATGCATATCAGGGATTTAACAGTCTTTAGGTGCTTATCAACCTTACAGGAAAATTTTGAAGATTTTCTCAATTTTTTCATGTTCTATTCAAAATTTTTACTATCAATAGAATACAAGTTTACAATAAAGTTACAATAAAGTTAGCAATAAATAGCTAACACTTGTAAATCTTAGAAGCTTGGATTTCAGCTATGTCTTCTAAGGCAGTATCAGCTTGTTGCTTTCTTATGGTTTAGTGAGAACAAGGTAGAACACTCTGTAACATTAAAAATAATGCAGAGTTCTCATAAAGTTGTAGCTCAAAGTTCACACTCAAAGAGGGAAATGTTTGTATTTGAACTAATGAATTTGCATCTGATTAAGGTGAAATATGTTTGTTACAAGGGAAGATTTCTAAAATGAAAGTATTATTTAGGAAGCTCCAAGCAATTTTATTTCTGCAGTTTCTAATGTGAGTCTTTTGTTTCCATTTTGAAAAAAAAAAAAAAATCTGTCTCTTAATGATTCTTAATTTTTTTTATTTTTATTTTTTTAATGGGAATTTCAAGAGTTAAATTACTGGGCAGTTGGAAGAATTACAAAAAATGTTTCATGTCAAAGAAGGCTCAGGTGGACATTGCTTCTCACGGGCTCAAAATATTCACAGCAGAAAGATTGTATCAGAATCCTTGATTTTATACTTCCAATAAACAAAACTGCCTTATAATTATTTACAAATAAAGAATGGATGCCCAAATGGCTCTGAGAGGACTAGGACCTCTCTGGGCCTCAGGGCAGGGCCTGGCAGCCAGAGCCCACCACCCTCAGCCAGCAGCATGATAGGCTGGGGGCAGCAGGGACAGTCCCAGACAATGGGGAGCTGGGTGCCTCCTTGGGGCCGGGTGGGCTGAGGCCTGAACAGACCAGGGAGGGGAGGGAGTGTGGTAGAGCTAGAAACAGTGTCTTGTAAACTTGTTAGAGCAGAGACTAATGGTCCTGGAGAGTTGAGAGAGATTCCCAGGTCTGGAGCCATGGGTGGGATCAGGACAGCCTACTGGTTAGGCCGGGACATTAGGGCCCACGAGTAACTCTTCGTAGACAAGAAATCCACAAAATAAAACCAAAACCAAACAATAACAACAGCAACAAAAACAGAAGGAAAAAAAAAAGTTTCATGGCTTGTATTAAAAAAAAAAAAAAAGAGAAAAGAAAAAGTTTAATTATTATAAATAATTGATACATACATTGATTGCAAAGCACCATTTAAGAATCCATTCAACTCAGCAACCTCTAAGGAGGAGCATAGCTTCCCTGTGAATTTCCACTTGTCATCAACATTTACCTTCAGTCCATAAATCTTTCATGCTAATCTCAAAGCTTTTGCCCTGTTTCTAGAGCTGTGGAATCAAGCTTAATTTAATGAAATATGTTTTTTTTTTTTTTTTTTTTTTTTTTTTTTTAAAAATTTTAATTTTTATTAAAAAAAAAATTTTTTTTTTTTTTTTTTTTTTTTTTCTTAATACTGTTCAGTTGTCTTCATCAAACAATTTGTTAGTTTCAGTATTTGTTCTACATTTTTTTTCAGTTCATTTCTAATATACCTTAAGTGGACTAGAGTTTAATTTAAGTTCAGAATACCAAGATTTGTTACTTTTGCACATGTACACGTAAACTTGTATTCTATAATGTAATCATAAAAAGGTTTTGACCCTGTCACATGTGAATGTTTTGGACTAAATTCTGATCTTAGATGCAGCACGTATCAGGTGTAGCTATCGTCATGTTATAAATATATCCCTATATTCTATCAAATAAATGTCAGGTTGGGTATACAATCTGTCATTTGCAATTCTGAATCCTAAGAGATGTGTCTAGACAAGTAATATAGATGCTGGAAAGATATATACTCTAAATTCTGTTGCAGAGCAGAGGTCAGTTATAGGTGGTCCCCACAGACTCTGAAATAACTGGGCTGAATGTAAATATATTATTGTTTTTTTTTCTGCATTGTCTTTCATCTATACAAAAACATATGATAAGTTTCTGAAGAATAAGCAACTGCACCTTGTCTATTTCTATGGGAGTTCACAGAATCAGAGAATTAGAGAATTAGAGAATCGCTTGGGACACAGAATCACAGAATCACAGAATGGCCAGGGTTGGAAGGGACCTCAAGGATCATGAAGCTCCAACCCCTCTGCCACAGGCAGGGCCACCAATCTCCACATTTAATACCAGACCAGGCTGCCCAGAATCCCATCCAGTCTGGCCTTGAACACCTGTATGGATGGGGCATTCACAAGCTCTCTAGGCAGCCTGTTCAAGCACCTCACCATTCTCATAGTAAAAAACTTCCCCCTTACATCCAACCTAAATCTTCCTTCCTTCAATCTAAAACCATTTCCCCTTGTCCTGCAGTTATCAACCCTTTCGAAGAGTTGATTTTCCTCCTGTTTATAAGCTCCCTTTAGGTACTGAAAGGCTGCAATGAGGTCACTGCACAGCCTTCTTTTCTCCAGGCTGAACAAGCCCAGCTCCCTCAGCCTGTCTTCGTAGGGGAGGTGCTCCAGTCCCCTGATCATCTTTGTGGCCCTCCTCTGGACTCTACAATAGCTCTCTGGTCAGAAGGATCATCGAGTTCTAAGCCCTCTGCCTCTGCCTTCTGGCAGAATTGCCAGCCACTGAATCAGGCATTAGATCAGGTTGCCCAGGGTCCCATCCAACCTTTTCTTGAACACTTCCAGGATGGGGCATCCATGACCTTTCTGGGCAGCTTGTGCCAGCACCTGTGAATAAAAAACTTCCCCAACATCTAATCTAAATCTTTCTTTTTTTATTTAAAAAGTATTTTATTTAAAAATTGTCCTATCACTATCTACTCATGTGAAAAGTTGATTACCCTCCTGTTTATAATCTCCCTTTAAATACTGGAAGGTTGCAATAAACTCTCTCTGCAGCCTTCCATTCTCCAGGCTGAATTCTCAACTCCCTCAGTCTGTCTTCACAGGAGAGATGCTCCAGCCCTCTGATCATCTTTGCAATTCTCCTCTGGACGCCAAAGGCTCCACACCTCACCCGAGTTGCGGGCCCCAGATCTGGACACAGTAGTCCAGAAGACTCACGAGGACAGAGTAGAGAAGGACCATCAGCTCCCTCTCCCTGCTGGGCCCCCTTTTGTGATACAGATATTGATGGCCTCCTGGGCTGCAAGCACACAATACTTGCTCTGTTAAGTTTTTTGTCTACCAGGACCCCTAAGTCCTTCTCAGCAGAGCTACTTTCAATGAGTTCTCCAAATCTGTATACATATCTAGTATAGCCAGACTTATGTGCAACACTTTGCACTTGGCCTTTTTGAACTCACATGAGTCCGTCTTCTGAGCTTGTTCAGGTCCCTCTGGATGACATTTCTTCCTTCTGCCATGTAAACTGCACCACTCATCTGGGTATCATCCACAAAATTCCTGAGGGTGCACTTGATTCCATCATCTATGTCATTGATACAGATATTAAAGAGTACTGGTCCCAGGTTGGGCCCTTCGGGTACACAACTTCTCACTGACCTCTACCTGGACGTAGAGTTATGCAAACTGAGATTAAACCAAAAGTAAATTTGAATGTGTACCCTAATCCGTACAGTTTCAGTTGTTGAGACTTTCAATGTCAGACTATGCTATATTTTTAAAAAGAGAAAAGGAATGTGTGGGAACCATTAACATTTTTAATGTCAGTTTTGGAACTCTTATTTATGTTTATGGTGTTTTTGGCTTATGTAGCATATAAACAAGTACCCACATTCACCCAAAGTTACAGTACTTTACAAATTTAACTGGTTTAATTGTGTCTTCAAAGGCCTTCACTTATCAATGGAACTTAAGTTTATGCTTGAAGCTAAACATATGTTTATGAAGGGACCCAAAACAGATCCTAAGGGGTTATGTTATCCATTCATGTTGATATTATGGTGCTAAATGTGTCAGGTGCTGAATAATATACCCATTATGACGGTATCTCTGTAGGCATGCTCAGTATACAGAATTAATATCACGAAGTTTACATATGAGATTCTCTCTCAACACTTTGAACATTATGACAGAATTGAATAGCTTAAAAACACACAGGATGGTGATAAAATGTACAGATTCTTCTCTTGCGAGATGTATGATGTTTCCTGCTGTGAAATGTTTAAATTGGACGAAACCTAATGTATTAGTTATCTTGGTCAGCTATCTTGTACATGATAAACTGACTGCTTTCTCTCACGCAGTATGTCCAAAAGCAGTTATGTTAGGATTCACATCAAAGATATCCTGTTTGGAGAAATATCCACTCTTGATTCTTGTACTCTTCTAGCTACCAAAGCTTCACACAGCTAGCAGCAGAGTCCCTAGAAGCTGTATCTTTTTTTTTTTTTTTAATTCCATGGTTTGACAGACTGCACTACATCTGCCCATACTCAAGAATTAATCAAATGAAATATCTCTGATGAGATTTGCCAGCTGCTTTTGACTGCTATGTGGCAGCATGAAGCTGTACAGCAGTTGAAGAAATTTATGGCAGCTCTGCATCATCAGAGACACACAGCAAAGACAAAATCTGCTGCTGAGCGTGACCTTGGCATATTTCAGAATATTTTTATACTTCACATCATCATTTAACTGATTCTTACAGTAGAACTCTAGAGATCACCTGCCTGAATAGAAACATTAATCCTATGTGATAGAGCTGACTGACCCTCTACCACCTATTACAGTAAGTACTCAGGTGACAAAAACTCCTGTAATCAGATCAATTCTACTTCATGTTATCTTTTTACTGGAATAAATATTCAAGTTTTCTGGGAAACCCTAGCCCATTTAATCACACCTTAATACACCACTACACAGTCTGTCCATCTCTGCAGCTGCAGCTTTGTGCCAGATTGCAGGCAGGCAATGTTTTATTGTGCACAAATCTACAGGAGGGCAGTCCTCAATAATTTGAAATACTGGACAATATCCCTAGGGCTTTAAAGGTGAAATGTCAGGTACTTGAAGATCTTCCTGGTTTTTGTATTCTATGAAATATTTTAATTTCCTTAGAGCTGATATTGTGTTTATTTTGAATGTAAGACAAAATATTAGGAGAGATCTGGAGGGAAGTCCAGCACACAAGTGACTAATAACAATCTAATCCCCCTGTACTATTGGAGGAAAATATGTTTTTGTTTCTTTCTTCTTGGTCAAGTAAACACATAAATATATTTCCCCTGGCTTCAATTACAACAAGTTGGCTTTACAGAAGAATCCTTTCAGTTTAGATTTCCTGTCAGCTTTCCTGAAACATGACCACAGAGTACAGTATTCTCTTGATGTGATTTTTATAGACTCTAAGCCTTAAAAGGAGTGTTTCTAAATCAAATCGCAATACGTTCTAACTTGGATGGGTTGATTTGTTTTATCTCTGCAGTATATCTCCAGTTTTAATGAATGTGTGAATCTGGGAAAATGGTAGAGAAAGGATGTGGCTTGAAAGAAAACATTTCTTTTTGAAGTTCTCTTCCCTTGATTTTCATCTCCTAAACTGGATTCAAAAGCCTGACTAAATGCACACACAGACATAAACTCCTTCAAGCTGCTTATTCAATCTTCCCATAACAGGCAGAAAACAAATCAAACCAAACCAAATGTCTCTAAACTCCATGTACAAAGGACTTGTCTCAGAGAAGTCAGTGCCATACTATAATTTTTCCTTTAAGCAGTGCTTTTTATAGGTGGATCTTCCTGAGAAAGACCTAACAGCAACAGGTGTCATGAGCTGTGATCAAAACCTGCATGGTTCCTAAGCTGCTTTCTTACAGTTTGGTGCCCTGAGAACTAAAATTACTGTCCTACTTTTTCATTCACAAATCTCCTTGAGTGTAGCCCTGAAAATATTTCCTCCTCTGTCTCTACAGAACTTTTCTATTTCAAGTCAGACTTTAATTCCCTAGTCATGTGCAAGTGGTAGGCCATCTTGAAATCAAAAACTGTATAAGGAGCAATTTCTTCTAAAAGTTACTGTCTTTTCTAGATTGAGTATTATTTTTCTTCTCTTTCACACACCACAGAGCCTAGTCTTTACAGGCATGGTCTTTGAAGAGAGGAAGGCAAATGCAGAAATGCAGTCTGGTATGATCACAGCACTTCATTCTTCATCATGCTCAAGGAATTTTTTGCTCTGTACTTTGCAGAATAAAAATGTCCTGCAATATAAGTGCTCAGTACTGTTGCTGAATCTATACTGAGGGACACATACAGCAATGCAGAAGGGGGAGGAAAAATAATAATAATAAACAAAAAGGACTTAATCACTTCTGCTCTTACTAAGCATATAATGATAAAGGCACTTTTGAAACAGAGAAAGTGAAATGTCTTCAGACATCTAAGTAGGCCAATAAAACTGCCAAGAGAGGAGTAAAGAGAAGAGCATTCCAAAATGCTGCCTTTAGCAGGCGATACGTCTTACCCAGTGGACAAATCAAGCGCATCACTTGCACCAGTCCTACTCTTCCCTGTTTATTTTCTCCTGGTCAGCAATAAAATAGAATAATGAAGCAACAAGCAAACAAATACGAGCAAGAAAACCCAGTTGAGAAGAAAAAGAATTTGAGTTGTTGTTTGTCACTGGTGTTGAGGAATCCCCTGGACCACAGTGTTCCTATGCAAGCACCGCTATCTCCTTTGCCTCCATTCCAGGAGGTGAAGTCATGAACTCGTGTTAAGTATCTTAAATAAACATTTGGAGGAATAGGAGAATGACATTTAAATATTTCAGAGAGAAGCACATCCAAAATTTTTATTTGGCACCCAGGTGAGATGTCTTCCAGTAAACCTTGGTTGCTTGAGCTCACAAAAGCTTCACAGACTCCCTCCTGTATTTAGTTAGAAACTGCTTTACAGGTAAGGAATATTTTATGAAGTGAAGAAATTGTCAGTGAAATGGGAAACAATTTCTGTACTCAGTGTGGAGAGTCTGGAATTGTTGTGATCACCAGCCTCTCAGAAGTCTGCTCTAACATTGACAGAGTGGAAGAGTACAAAACTTTGCTGCTACTTTTAAAAGGGAATGCACAATCCATAGGCAAATAGGCAGGGAAATACCTCTCCAGAGAAACTGCACAGAGAGGGATCCTGGGGAGGCAGGCTGGAAAGAAAACAAATAGATTTCAGTTGGAAAACAGCCTGGTCTCTGTCAAACATGGTAGTAAAACTGACATACTCTTGCAGACAGAGTTGGTAAGATTAGTACGTCATGATGGAAAACTTACTGATAAGAAAATTTGGGAGTAGATTAATGCAGAGGCTATCTAAAGAAAATATATAATTTTTAAGGCACGTGCACAAAAAAGAAAGAAAGGTGCAGATAAATGAAAACTTCAGAAGAAAGTTAAAGTCAGCAATTAGCATTATGGAATTGCATAGACTAGAAAGTCATTAGCATTAGCACTAAGCACTTAGCACTAAGTAGAACCAAAGATAATTAAAGAATACCGTGTTTACAGTCTCTTTGCTAAGATAAAGTGGGATGTCAGCCTGGAAAACTCAACCAGCACTGCAGAAGAGATTCATAACTAAATTGATTAGGTTAGCAGCCCAGAAAGTGCTCCAGTAAGGAAGCAGATTTCTACAGGAAAATGTTTTGCTTTAAAAACAGACTTAGCACTAAACCCTGCCCTTACTGATAACTAACAAAATCAAAGTGCAGTAAAAGGGAAAAAGCATCTGGAAGGGTCTCTAAGGGCCTGTGCACCATTTCAATAAACACTGTGGGTGCACATGTTTAGTATTGTTCCACAAGACAGTTTGGACATCTTTAAAGCCAGGGCTGAGCTTGTTCATTTCTAGCATTTAGGGCCTTGATATGCAGCCTACAGTTACACTGGCAGGTCCAAACTTGAACACAGCTGGTTTAATACTAATTGAGTATATTTATCTGCTTTGAGGACAATAAGTACCATTGAGACGGCCTGTATATTGCTTTAGGCAAAGCAGATACTTGTGCTTGCACACAGAAAGAAATATGTGCACACAAATACATATGTAAACAGACTGTCAGGGCAGAACTGAATGGATTGGTTTGGAACAGCTATTCCAGAGTGTGTTTGTAGGAACTCACTTTGTTGCATTTTATCCATTTGTCACACTGCACTTCCCCCAGCCACGACACTGAGCAAAGTGCTCTGTGTGTTAGGTTTGAAAAGATTGAGCCAGAAATGAAGAATATCAGCTGAGGGTAAGTGTGGCACACAAGTCCCTCACTCCCAGTTCCAGTTTCCACTACAGAATTCTGCCATCACAAGTGCACAACATCAGGATGTGAAAAATTCATACTACTGAGTGTCACCATTAAGCTTCCTCTTATTATTCTTAATCATAAGGCAAAAATAAACAGTCCTGGCTTACCTTTCCTTTCAGATTTTCCTATTTCTAAAACACAGCATTCCAGTTGGCATTTTGGAGTATAGGTAAATCCCATGTTATAACTTTTTTTCCTGAAGTATCTGTGTGGACCAAGGAGTTTTGAATGATCAGCTAAATAACACTGCAGTGATCAGCTAGATAGCATTGCAAAGGCAGCTGCATGCATTTGTACGATTGTGGTGCATGTGTGGTCATGTGCCCACATGTAATCTGTGTTATTTTGTGCCTCTGGCTATTATGAACAGTTTGGAATGGATGGCTGCAGAACACCTCCCCACAGAAACTGAGCCTCACTGATGTGGAATATGTAGAAGACCCTAGCATCTACCTTTCCCTTGTGTTAATACACTCGATCACAATCTAGGAACATCTGTGCAGATGTCCTGGTAGCTGTGAACATTTCAGGACAGCAAGTATTTTTCACACCCTATAGGTATTCTTGGAGATGTATAGCGAAGATGTTGAAAAGCTGAAAAAATAATGCTATGTGGGGACTTTTTCAACAGAAACTTAAACTTCAATAAATGATAGAATCGTGTGGTCATGGGGACTCGTCTGCCTTGTGGTGAAGCAGCTGCTTTTCTCAGTTTTGATTTAAGACAGAGAGAGAGAGAAGAAGAAACTACGTGGTGGTGGTAGTTTTCTAACTGCTACATGAAGTTTGAATACTGTTAAACTCAACGCTGAGCAGCAGATGGTATATTTACGCCCAAGACGTGAGACTGTTGTTGACATGGTTTGTAGCAGCAATGTTGATGTAAATGCCTATTTCCTCGGATTGTGTATCATGATGACATTAATCCACAAGGAAAGAAAACCATCTGGAAAAATTTCAGTTAGTATAATCTGAAGTGAATAAAATACCAGAAACTCATATGTTACTTAAGGTAAAAATTCTCTTAAACTGAGAAGAGGACTATACCACTTGTTGTTCATATAGCCTCCTCTAATCCAATCTGTTCTCCTAATGCCATATTTTCTGCCTTGTTTTTAATAAATTGATGTGAATTGCACTCTCTTGTATAACTTCTTTTCCAGTAAGATGAGGACAGCACTATCTTAAATAGACATTTATCTCAGGACATCCCTAACATCTCTCAGGTTATGCAGTTTTACAGGTTTTTCCCTTATTGCTTTTACTCTAAAAAAAAAAAAAAAATACACTAACTGCATACACCATGTTGCTGTTGTTATTATTTTTATCATCATCATCATTTTAATGAAAAAATATTTTAATTGGAAGCAACTTGTTTTGACTGAGTACAGCTTCAGTGGAACTTCAATGACCATGTTTGAATGAAAGCATATACTTCTCTGCCACAGGAGATCAATGTGGAGCATGCCTTGAGTGCTTGAAAAAGAATCAGCATTTACGAGGACGGCCAAAAGGTTCAGGAGGAGGTTTTAGGATCTGCCCACTACTCCTAGATAATGGGCTGACATTAATTTCAGTGCAAGTAGGATTAAATCTTCAGATATAGAAGCAACAACATGTATAACATCTTCTGTGACCATATGGTGTCACTGTATTTTCTCAAGTGTCCTGAACCAGAGTGAAACAGCTGTTAAGCTGTTCTGTTGCAACTTTTCATACCACATATCCTATGGTATAAAATTGAGACTGAAAAATTTGTCTATTCATTTTAGGGCTTACTTTGGTCTTGACCTTTTTATGATTTGCTTTTTTCCTCCCAGCTGTTTTCTTCCCTATTTATTGTAAGTGATTTTTATTGGGACATAGCTGTCCAGAAGTCGGTGCTTTTGAAGGCAGACTTGATACACAACTGAACTCTTTTGAATGGCCTGCTCTGTTTACATGAGGCTTGCTAAATAACAAAAAGCAGAAATCAAGTACTGATCATCTGTGTGGTTTTCATCATTTATCATCTGCAGATTACAGTGATCTTGCAACTGCAAAAGATAAAACCTTAACAGGAGATTGTAATAAAAAGGCAGTATCCCTTTGTAGATCTTTGTTGTGCAAGCAGTTAATTCTCGTGGCTCCCAGGAAGTAGACAGGTGACACAAACATTCTTAACACTTCGTAAAACTATAGCAAGAATAAGTTTTGACATACAGACTGCACCTAGATTTTTATAATTTTGGAAGCATGCCCTCATGGTTGAAGTTACTGGCAAGTTTCCCATTGGTTTCAAGAGTTCTTCATAAAATTCAATGAACTTATGAACCAATTAGAAAATCCTCCACAGATAAAAAGAATTAAATATTTGCACGGAAGATTCATAATCAGACTTCAAACACTCTATACATGAAATAATGTGAAGAATGATTTATTATTTATATAGCTGGAGTTGTTGCAAATATGTATTTAAACTATCAAAATTTCAGTGTAACCAGAAATGCATAGAATTTAGAAATTTCATCTGGATAATGAAAAAACATCTATGAACTTACTGACTCTTACTCGAACTTGCTGAACCAGAATGCCATGATGCTATAGGAGCTTGACCATATTCAGCTGGACAGAGATGCTCATCCAGTGATGCTAATAATGTTCACAATTTTTATTTTTTTTTTTCTAGCAATTGATGTTGACTTTTCTTGATATTAAGCACATCTAGTATAGCATCTAAGTTTGTTCACTTTGCATCGAGTTATGTACCACTGGTAATACTAAATGACATAGTAATGGAGGATCTTTCCTGAAATGTAATTGATCATGTTAAGAGACATATTTTAAATACCAAACCTATCACAGTGGAACTGTAAGAAAGTATAAGCTTTGTGCCAAATGCTTGTTTAGATTAAGCACAACTTTTCAGTCCAAATTACTCTCCCCACAGTATGCTTGGGTCATTGTCTATGCAGAATTCCAGCACAAATCTCTTGGAGAGGCTCAGCAGGATTGCACCTTGATTTGGTTTTATCTTTCATTTTATGCTGCTCTCAGTATTGGATGCATGATGATCTTAAAAATACCAGCCCTCTTTACTCGGCACAAGTAATGTCCTTTCCTGAAATTAGGACTGGTAGACATTCATTTTACTGAGGCTTTTTCCTAATAATGCAGTTCCAAAGATTCTTCTTTAAATAAGAAATGTAGTGCTAATTAGGTTGATATTTTTTATAAAATACTTTATTAAGAATAATAAGAGTGAACAAGGTTACAAAAATACCAACTTTATTAACTACTGAAGATGCCATTAATTACAGAAGATCATAATACAGGTTATAACCACAGTGTTCCCTTTTCGTTAGGCATTTGGTCAGTTATCATTAATGGAAGCACTATTTTTCCCACTTAAATATGAAAAAATACTCTTATCATACATTGAATTCCACAGGCAGCTCCCTGAATTGATCCCACACAAGAAAACACCATACACAAATGCCCAAGAGTATATATAAAAAGGAACACTGTAAAATTTTAGGATGAAAAGCCATGTCAGTTCTTGCCAGCAGCCCTAACATTCATAAAACAATAATATACCAGTGCATGTGAGGGAGGAAAAAAAAAAAACAAAACAACTGATAAGGAAAGAAGACAAAACAACCAATACTATTGGTTTTATATAGATTTCATGGGAGTGAACTGGTTTACAACCAGCTTTCCATAAAGATGGCAATAAAGCCTTGCCTGCTCTTGCAGTTGCTTTGTAGTCCAGAACTGGTATGCTTTTCGGTGTAAAAGGATGCATTAAGTTCAGTGCACAGTTGTAGGGAAAAGCATTGAGCAAATTTCAGCCCCTACTTTGATAATCACATTCATTGATTTCAAGGGACATTTTGCCTGAGTAGATTTTGACCCTCAGAAGTATATTTGGACCCTTGTCTGGAAAACCCTAACTCAAGTGATTAGCTCTGTCAAGTATATTGGCATTACACACAGCTAAGGTCTGCAGAATGCCTGGGAGAATTTTAATTTCAAACTACAGAAGATTTCGGCCATAGCAGCAAAGATTTGGACCAGTACATTCCCAATGAGTGCTATAGTTTCTCTGAGAATCATGAGCTTTAGGAGAGAAAAAGAGATAGGAAAAAGAAAACAAACCCTTTTTTTTTAAAGGGAGAAATGTTTTCATTAAGGAAAGGAAGAAGTGTCAGCCAGTTTTAGTGCCATAAGAAAACAAGTCATTGAGTTAAACTAACTTCAGCAGCTCAAAATCAGGTCTTAGGTTTGAAATTCTGTATCCAGTTATTATACTTTTCAGAGTCCATAGATAAGTCGCAGCAAGGAAAAGGAAGACAAAATTCAAAGGAATTTAAGAATGTCCTTAGATAACAGTTTACGTTCTGTATCCTTTAATTATAATTACAAACAAAATCACATCTGCAAAGTAAAGTCCAAATCCCACTGAAGTTAGTAAGAGGCTTTTCAGAAATTTAGATGGGCACTAGAATAAGTCCACCTGTTATTAGAGAGCAATATGTTAGAACAATGAATGAGTGTCTGTAGAGTGTTCTTTCTTAAGAGAATCCTGTAGTTGTAACAGTTGCCTGGCACGGTACCATTGGTACCAACAAGAAATATTCACAGGAATAAATGAAGTACAAATTCATTACCACATATCATTATTCTTCTCTTCCCTTGCTTTTCAGAGTCTCGTGTGCCCTCCATATAGAGATAGGGAGAGCAAGAGCACCTGATAAGCAAGTGCATACAAACATGTTAAGTTCTGGAGCATCAACTCTGAACAACTTCTTTTACTGAGGTGATGCCTAGAACAAACAGGTAAAAATCCTTACATGTTGTCTAACAAAAAACAGTATTTTTTAATCATATATTTATATGTGTGTGTGTATATATATATAAAAATCACAGCCTTCTGCACAGCAGAAGATTATAACTAAAATATTTCAAGATTCAATTTTTTAGATAGACATAACAAAACGCCTGCACATATAATACAGTGAGCACATAAGAATTCCTAGGGTACAAAGAGTGAACATGAAATTATGTATTTTATCCACATTCTACTAATGACTGAAAACAAAACTCACTTGGAGTTTTTTCAAAAGTCTCTCTCAAAAAGTTAATTCTTTCAATATGCTGTGTTCAGTATATACTGAGTAAGAATACAGTCTTTACATACATTGCAATAATTAATTGTAAATACAACAGGCTAAATCCTGCCCTCTTTAAGCCTGGTGAGTAAGAGAGACAAAAAGGAGTATGAAGCCTTCAGAAGCAGCCAGGATAGATAAGACTATCCATGTAGCATCCACACCTTCAGGTTACCAGTACAGGGAAGTTGCTTCTGTTCCAAGGAAACTATTTACATCAGAAGGAATTTCAGATGCTCTACTTCCTAAAATATTTCTTCCTATGCACCAGTAGACATTGCTGGACGCTTGACACAAACCTCAGCAAGCCAAGCAATTTAAGCTTGGGCTGAAATTCATCCTAATTGACTACGAGATGTAAGCATATTTAAGTCTCACTGTAGCCAAAGTGCACTGCTGAAGAAAATAATTTGGTGAGTTAACATGAGAACAGCCTCCCACGACAGCTCTTCTGAAATGGTTACTTTCTGCCAGAGCAGAACTCAGCCCTGCGTCTTCAGAATGAAATAAAATGTTCTTTTATATGTCTACATCATCATGTCAGCTTAGTGGCTATGCAGTTAGATATGATCTATATACCTTACAATTTGCTACTGGAAACATATACAAGTGCACTGTCACAAGTGAAGTAATAGTGCAGTTACTTATGCAATTGCATGTACAGTAGTAAAAATAACTGGATATGTGTTGTACCTACTTTCTAGAATTTACAGGGTAGTTGGTGCCACCTATAGTGTACTGCCAGCTGCTAAATGTATTATAATTCCAGACATACAGTTACATATCTAAAGGGGAACAAGCACTTTTCACAGATGCTGACTATATGTTCCCTTTCCAAATCAGCCTAAAAGGAAATGATAGTTACACATGTAGGCAGGAAACACAAAGTGCTTAACTACTAGTGATGCTTTCCCCATTTTGTACAAGATGATCTCCCTGAAATAATTTTATTGTCCTGAAAGAGACTATACAAAGGACACATTTTGGACCAAATTTAGGTAAGATCTTATTAAATATCTGAAGTCTCTGAAAAGTTTATTAATATATATCTTATTTTCCTACTGCTGTCTTTCATCCAGGTGCCATATTCAACTGTTTTTTTTTCCCCCACTGTTAACAAAGTTACTTTTAAATCATTATGTACGATCCTTTCAATTTTTAACACTTACCTCTTGAGAAGGATTTGGACATATTTAGTTTAAATACTTTTAATGGCAAATGTCCATCAGTGGCACAACAAAACTACTTTTTCAATCCGATCACATACAATTTCTAACATTGTAAATTCACAGTTTGTTCTGTGACAAACTTTGAAAAAATGATCAACAGTTTGCTAACCAGTTCATTACTACATCTCTTTGCCTATCTAGAGAATTTTTTGAGATATCTTTTAGGGGACCTTCACACTAAAGGGACCAAGTATAGGAAGAGCCTATAGGAAGTGATACTGACTTCTGTGAGAATTTCACTGATTGAAGGCTTGTCAAAGTTTGTCAACAATGAGAAGATTAATTTCAAAAGGGATGTTTTTGTAATGAAATATTGACATTTTTGACCTCTCTCAAGGGGGTATGAGAAATAGGGTGATATATGCTGTCTTTGATAGATGTATATCTCTCTCAGTAGAACTATTGTCATATCTGAAGAGAAGTGTGCGGCTCATAGAAAGAATAAGTTGTGTTAAATAAAGCTATAATACGTTACCCCTTCTAAGATAATCTGAAGAGCAGCAAAAAAAGAGCTCATGTGATCTTTTTGTACAAAACCATTAATCATCCAGTAATAATATCTTTGCAAAATTGTTTACCCATTCAAGTATCTTCAGGAGATATGTCACCATACTTGCATATACTGTAAGTTACTTCAATATTTATAAAACAACACTGATAGACAAAACACCAATAACACCTATAAATATTAAAAGAAGTTCAACAAACTTGACTATCAAGTAGTTTAAAAATGGTTGATCTTTACATTACACCTTAATTCTATGCTGTCCACAATCTCTCTGTAAATGGAAGCTGTCGAGTTTTCTTCAGGGTTTTCTGTAGGTCATCATAATCTTGTGTATCCATCGGGAGTAATATGAGACTCGAACAAAAATTCCAGGACGATTTCGAATGGCACATCCACGGCCAGGAACAATGACACCCACTACTATTTTTAGCCTGTTTTGTTCACAAACCAAGGGACCACCATAATCACGCTAGGGGAAAAAAAAAAAAAGAAAGAAAGAAAGAAGAAGGAAGGATGTCACCTAAAATGCTTCAAGACACAGTGCCCATCTGTCCCCTACTGCTTGCTTTCTCTTGGGTTGTACACAGCTCAACGAACAGGCAATAAAATTATCTTTACCTCAGAACAAACCCTAGCCTCTGACGTCTTCTTCACAACCAGAACTTATATGAACCAATATCAAAGTAATCTTTTGTTTATTCATATGCAAGTAATCCATCTTTACATATAATTCGAGTGCCATCAGACTACCAGCTCTTATTCTCCTGTTTCAGATACAGTTAAGTGCAATATTTATGGATGTCATCTGCCTGGCCTTCTGCAAAGCCTTTGACATGGTCTCTCGCCACATCCTTCTCTCTAAATTGGAGAGGTGTGGATTTGAAAGATGGACTGTTCAGTGGTCTAGGAAGTGGCTGGCTGGATGCAGCCAAAGGGTTGTGATCAGTGGTTCTATGTCAGGGTGGAGGGTGGCCATAAGTGGGACTGGTGGTCTTCAGCATCTTCATCAGTGACACAGACAATGGCATCGAGTGCACCCTCAGCAAGTTTGTGGATAACACCAAGCTGAGTGGTGCAGTTGATACATTGGATGGAAGGGAAGCCATCCAGAGGGACCTGGACAGGCTGGAAAAGTGGGCCCATGCGAACTTACTGAAGTTCAATAAGGCCAAGTGCAAGGTGCTGAACTTGGGTTGGGGTAATCCCAGCTATTTATACAAACTGGGGGAAGATCTCCTTGAGAGCAGCCCTGTGGAGAAGGACTTGGGGGTCCAGGTAGACGAGAAGCTGGACATGAGCCAGCAGTGTGCGCTTGCAGCCCATAAGGCCAACTGTGTTCTGGTCTGCATTAAAAAAGGGGAGGCCAGCAGGGAGAAGGAGGTGATTGTCCCCCTCTACTTGGCTCTTGTGAGGCCCCATCTGCAGTACTGCTTCCAGGCCTGGGGACCCCAGTGCAGAAAGGATATGGAACTCTTGGAGCGGGTCCAGAGGAGGGCCACTAAAATGATCAGAGGGCTGGAGCACCTCTCCTGTGAGGAAAGGTTGATACACAGACACTGCAGTATTAATCCAGATGAAATTTATACTGAATTTAGCAAACTAGCTGCAAAATTAGGCAGTAATGTTTGTATCACAGAGTGATATGCTGTTTCAAAAAAAATAAAAGCTAATGCTTAGCACTCTTCTCTTGCTCAGCAGACAAGCAACAAGCCTTATCTAGTGGTTGGCAAACTCTGCCTGTGGTATGGGTTTTGAACTAGATGAACTTTGAGGTTCCTTCCAACCCAAGCCATTCTATGATTCTATGATTTGATGTTTGTTTTTCTAGCTGGCAGCAGATTATAAACAATAAACAATTGTCAGTATCATCAAAGCTGCTCATAAAACAATGTCAAGAGTGGAGTTTTATCTGCCAATCTGATTTTGTTTCTCTGCTTGTTCTTTAGTGAGGAAAGTGCCTTCAAAGGGGAACTTGGGAAGCAGAAAACCATGCATTGATTAAGAATGATTGCTAATATTAATCAGCCAATTTCTCACTGCAAGGGAGACAAAGTTCAGGATCCCCAGCAGACTTCCATCCAGATGTTTCACTTATAAGCCTTCATATGTCTAAGAGCTCATCTAGAATGAAATATTGTATTTTTAAGGAAAATAAATGTCTTAAAGTGGATCCTGTGATACATTAACAGTAAATGGAACAGACTTCATCTTGGTGAAGACTGTTTCTCCTATGGGTTGGTAATATCTGTGGGAAAAGTTCAAATTACTGTTAGGAAATCATCTCTTTTTCTCCAGATATTAAATTCATAATGATACTCAGGACTGCCTTCCTTCCAGACATAATCTCATCAGACAGATTTTCAACATACAAAAAAAAAGATGTCTTCCTATAATGAACGATATACAGCATTTCTTCTCAGGTGTCTTTTCTCCAACAACATTAGTCCCAAGAAAACCAACTGTATTAAACTCTATTGTTATCAAACCATCTCTTTCTCCTCCACTCACTGAGATACGGCTCATGCTTTCTTAGGTAGACCAAACTCCTCACTCCTCTGAGTAATACTTTATCTCAGTACATTTTTGGATCTTTCTGTTTATTTCATAACTTTATTAACTCTACTAAGCAGTGAACTTTTTTTTTTTTTTTTTTTTTTTTTTTTTTTTTTTTTTTTGATGTTGCATGGAAATCCTCATGTAGCTAAGGAGTTCAATTTGCTCAAATCTTTAGTTGCTGCTCAATCCAAACGAATTGGTGCTACTAGCACACAACTCAGTGTAGGCCTTATTATACAGAAGACAAATTTATTTCAGTCTAGAGAAGTGTTTGGGCACCTAAGTATATTTAACATGAGTAGTAGCACAAAGTAACTCATGGAAAGAAACTTCTTCCCACACTTCATCAGCAAATACATCATTAGAAACACTAATCATTTTCCAGTGCAGAAGTTTCATGTACATTTTTTTGTGTACAAGTTTGATGCAGAGAGAATAATTATAAAAAAAACTCAAGTAAATTATTTCTCAGAAAGAAAAAGTAAGGTTGATGGCTCTTAATACATTCTTAGAAAATGTAATATTTACCTCACAAGGCCCAGAACCAATGGTTTCAGCCACAGCACAGATTTCTGACTCATTCACAGTGATCTTCCCTTTGAGATATTGGTTGCATTTCTCATTTGCCAAAATAAACAGGTTTGCTACCCGGAGAAGACCATCATAGTTAGCTACTAGGATTGAAAAGAGAATAAAGACTTTATTCTATTTTTGCTGGAAAAAAAAAAAAAAAAAAAAAAAAAAAAAAAAGATATTAAAGATGCAATCTGGATGAACTTACTCTTATATGTTAACTCAGTATACTTTGTCCCCAGTACTCATATTTTCATTTATCCTCACTTTTATCAATAATTTGTCCTTTAAGGATTTTTTATATTTGCTACAAACAAAATTTGCAATAAGTAGTCTTGATGTGCATTTCTCTTTAGTTCTCTGAGAATATCTGAAGAGGTTTTTAGTATTGGAAGAAAGAGAAAGATTCTACCGCCAGCTTGCTTTGGCATATCACAGAAATCAGGGAAAGTGTGAAATGTTGTCACTCCTGTTAGCAGAGTGAGGATTTCACTTCCTGCCTTAAACAACGGTTAACATGAAATGGTGGCTGCCATAGCCTAATGAAGGACGTGTAACTTTAAAAATACCGTAGCAGTACAGGATTTTTCTTGTTCAGCACTGGCTCAGCTACACTGACTGACTTTGTACCTGCAAGAGCAGATCCACAGCTTTATGCAATCTCCATTCATCATTGTGAAGGTCAGGAAGCAGGAGCCCTGTGGAGCTTTTTCTTGTTCGCATGTCAAAAGACAAGTCTGTACAAGCTGTGAATTAAAATAGAGGGCCTGGACCTGTCCATTCTCTGTACAGTGATCAATAAAAGTGTCAGCTTTGCCTTTCACAGAATTGTTATCCTGTTTACTTGAGTACAAAAATGAATGTAGCACTTCTTCCTTCCCTGACTGTGATGCTTTGAGGATTGCATTAAGTAGCATATAAAATAAGGTACAAAGTCCTTGGATGATGGATGTTATGTATTTATGGTATTATGTAACTCCACAATAGCACAAATTCCTTTATCTGTTCTCTTAAACTAAGCTTTCCTGTGACGCTGCACCATGCCGCAGTCCTACTTCCCTTAGACAGCCATTCTCCCCAGAGGATATCTAATACAGCCATGCTGGGAACATTAAACACAGTCATCTACAGTAGGGTTGGCACTGATTATTTGCCTTCCACTAAGAAATGTTTGAAGTAATGCTTGCAAGGGAGAGAACCTTACAATTACAATGATGTTTCTGCTCTGCTTTCAGGACAGCGTGAGTATGTTACTGCTGCTCACTAAGGATCTGTGGCAAAATGGAATCTGAGCACAATAATTACTGCAGTAATTATTGTTAACTGGCAGCTATTTACTTTATCATCAACATGTCATTAGCCAGATATAATACTTACCAAGTCTAAATAAATGCCTCTTCACCAAAAGTTTGTATTTACTTCACACAAAATCTGTGTTTTATAAATGTTAGTAAGGTCAAGCACTCAACAGTTAGGAAATGTGAGACGTAGTGCTACCTGTGAATCCTTACTAACACTGTCTTTGTGTACATTAATTATCTTAAGATTTTGTATTGTATGATTCTGTATTATTTTTTCCACCAGGTGGCCTGCTTTGAGATACAGAAATAATCATGAAGATGAATCGGAATTTTTCAAAACAGGCTTAGAATTCTTTAAATCAACGATGCCAGATTTTTTTAAATATGTAAATCCATTTAGTTTTTGCAGTTTATTCTTTGAAATTTTTGAATCATTTTGTCTTCTCTCAAGGGGAAAAAAAAAAAAAAATTAAAGAAAAGAATGGATTAATAGAAAATATTTCACATTAATTTATCTTGGATAAAATGCATAAAGATTTACAAAATAAAAAAAAAAAAAAAAAAAAAAAAGAAGGTTGAAACTGCATTTCATAATGAAAAGTGTTGGACAAATGTGGCATCAGGTAATACCAGCAGCCTCACCTATAATTACAAGAGGAAGGAAGGAAGCTGTCAATGTATGCATTTAGTTTTTAAAAATAATTTCTTACATCCAGTGTATCCCCATCCATAAACACTGCAACTGGTCTTCTCTGGAATGGTACATCCAGAAATGGGCAATCGGATTATTTCTACAAAATTTGTCAATATGGCAGGTCTGTAAAGGGAAAACAAACAATACACATGATAGATTTTATTATACCTTCTAGAGTCTATCCTTAAAATTATGTTCATAGAAGTTAAAAAATGCACCAATTCTTTTCCTTTCATTTCCATCTTTGGAGAATCTGATGGATTCTTCTACTTTTTTTGCGTATATTACACTTGTGAACTGTCAAGAGATTTCTGGAAATGATGTCTCTACTTTTATGCTATTGAACTTGGCTTTTCATCTTAAAAGCAAGTAATGACAGCATTTCATTTGAACATGTAGTTTTTTTAACACTGAGAAAGTTTGGAAGTTTATATGTAAACAGATATCTTAGATGCGATCTGCTATTTGCTCTATAAATGAAAATCACATACTTATCAATGAATATTAAAATAAATAAATAAACTAAACCTCATAATCGGGAAAAAGGCATAATTTTTCAGAAGTAACATCTGGTTTCTGAGTAAAAGAGCCACCATTTCTGGATATTTCAAGTGAAATTCTCCCAATTTCTTAATATATTCATGCTGTGCCCAGTGCCCAGAAAAAACTGACATGAACATCTTATAACTGGAAGTTTATCCTATAGAGATGTCATCTGCAGTATCACAACCGTACAGAACTAAATCTGCCATTGTTATTTAGGATGAATTTCATTCAGTAGCTGAAAATCCTGGAATTAGCAATAGAGCTACTAACCTGCTAAGTTTCAGTAAAACCAGGTCTGATCCTGCTGGACCATATACCAGCTGGGAGATATTCCGAACTTGTCTGTGCTTCTCTTCTCCCTTTCCTTTAATATTATGGACTCCAAGCCAGGCTTTGTAGTCTTTCAGATCTTTGTAACTAAATTAGGCAAAGTAAGTTAGGATTTTGCTGCATGGATAATAAAATAACCCCAAAAAGCTCTGCTTAACATAATTACAGTACAAGATCTTAACCGGCACTTCACTAGAAGTCAGTATACACTGCCAATTTCTAATCCAAAATCAACATCCTCAAATATAAATTTTTGGTCTGAAGCCACTGCATAATTTCATCATTAGCTGTGACTAAAATGTGATTTTGTTTTCTACTAGAATGCAAGCATTTAAATCTTTGAAAAGTGTGAACCTTCGAACTTCTCAAAGTTTGCCCAAAACTTCTACTTTATTCTGTCCAGTTCAGAAAAAGCATAAGATTATTTCCACAAAGAGGCAACTGTGTAACTACTACACTTGGATAACATGTTCGTACTTCTGTGTAAAACCACCAGACTTCCTTTAGATTAACAATGATAAAAACTGAAAATGCCAAGGCCTCTCAGGGATTTTGACATCAGAAGAACAGCGTTAAAGATAAACAGGAGTGAAAACTGCTGCATTTAAATAAAAGTGTTGTACTACTAAGTTACAGAAAATGCATGTATTTCAATATTGCAAGACTACAGACTACTGTACCGAGAAGGGAAACACTGCCTTGCTGTGAGAACCCATTCTTCCTTTACCAGAGTACCTCCACAGATATGCTTATTCCTGTAAAATAAATAAATACAT
Source organism: Centrocercus urophasianus (assembly GCF_019232065.1). Classification (NCBI taxonomy): domain Eukaryota; kingdom Metazoa; phylum Chordata; class Aves; order Galliformes; family Phasianidae; genus Centrocercus; species Centrocercus urophasianus. Next base: position 9,135,826 of record NW_024884697.1, on the reverse strand, counting down.
ACATACATAAACAAGGATATTTTTTTTCCTACACAGACAAAATCTCTAAAGATTACTTGTGTAAGCTTTCATTTAGGAAACCCCCTGGTGCAGGGAAAGGTGGCTGAATGATAGGCTGTGGAAACACTTTGCTGCCCCTTTGCTTCACAGTTTGAATACGTGTGGTAGCACAGCTTTGCAAACTTGCTCCAATTTGCATGAGCCAAGAGAAAAGAGAAAATCAGTTACTCTGTTCCTTTAGTGGTTTCAGAGTTGGATCTATAATGAGAGATATTTTAATTAATACTTAAAAAGTGAGCCTCTTTTTAATAGCAATTGGACTGAAACATTCAAACAAGTCCCCAGCCTGCCACCACATGTAAACAACATTTTTCAAGTAGGTATTATTCAGAGCATTGACCTCAAGGTGGAAAGTTTCTATTTGGTAACCAGTCCTATGAGATTTCTGTCCCCACATACTTCAGTTGGAAACAATCTGCAGTATATGACATCCTACACATAATTATAGAAAATCTGCAGCGTAATATATCAAGTAAAATTAAAACAGTTAAGCATGGCACTTCTTTCAGAAATAAAGATGATTGTGGAATACAGGTTAATTAGTTTGCTTCATTGTGTCTCCAAAGTCACATTTATTTTCTACAGCTCTTTAAAAAATGAATCACAATTGTCAATGATTTGTGAAAAAAAATTAAAATATCACTATTTATAAATTCAAATCAACAAATATTCAGAACTTTGCAAGAAATGCTGGAAGGAGCCCAGATCCTACATGGAGTTCTAAGAAATCAGAATAACAGAGATGCTTGACTGCTTTAATTGTGTTTTGTTGTTTTTTGTTGTTGTTATGGTTGTTTTGTTTGTTTGTTTCTTTGTTTTGGGGTGGGGGAGGGTGGGGGTTGGAGTAATGTGTTTTGTTCTTGTATTTTAGTTGAGGAACAATCTATGTAGTCTAAAAGGCTGGATTCTTTATAAAATCATGATTCTAAGCAACATGGTCTAGAGGGAGGTGTCCCTGCCAATAGCAGGGGGTTGGAGCTAAATAATCTTCAAGGTCCCTTCCAACTCAAACGATTCCATGATTCTGTGATTCCCAGTTTTATTATAAACATTTAAAAAAAAAAAGGAGTATAAATGTGTGTTCCTGCTTGTTTGTTTCACTATTTACCAATATAACTTCACATGATTGCATCTTGTGCTTTACAAGTCTGACTAATACAGAATATTAAGCACTCATTTAAACAAATCACAAATCCAGAACTGATTTCCTGAAATGAATGAAATTTCTCCAAATATATTTAAATATTCCTGATAACAGAATCTGCATCAGATATTTAGGAAAATATATCATTAATTAATTTAATATTCTGAAGTGGACCTCGGTTGCCAAGTATGAACACAAATTTGTAAGCATGAGTAATAAATTGCCATTGCAGTTCCAGTTTAAGATGTATAGGTGTTTTTTTTTTTTTTTTCAGAATAATAGGATACAGCATCATTTATGAAACTCTTAAATCCTTCATGAAAAATCATGGAATTATTAAGATACTGTTTCAGACAAAAGGCTATCTGCTTCCCTGGTAGCATACACAATAAGAGTATATTTTTATGCCTATATGTAATACTTCAAAATATATATTTTCTGATGGATTATTTCAGGAATCTCTTTTTCATAAAATAATCTTCAGTTTTTATGTATTCATCTGCTTAATGGAATTCTGTAGTATAGCACGAAATCCATTTTCAGTTAGCTTAACATTATTTATCATTAGCTATTTAAATTTTAAGCACCCAGGTATAATTCCCCTTCCTTGCAAAATGTTCCCCAGCCATGAAGGCTGCTTTAAAAACAGTGGCAGGATAATCTTTTCCACAGAGATTCACCATTCCAGCCCACCTGTTTATTTAGTCTAATGATGTTACTCTAGATATTTATTACTGGACAATTTGCTAAACTTTTAGAATATTCTAGTTCTGATCTGAGCCGAGGAGCTGGAAACATTACCAGGGCTGGTAACAACTCCCAGGATTTCTTCAGCAGTAAAGTAATGCAGAAAGTAAATTTTTTGTTTTCTTTCTCCCCAGAATATTAGTAGATACCTACACAGTTTTTAAAGTGATTACATGAGCTAATGGTAATAACATGCACTGTATTTTCTACTAATAGACAAGGAAAAAAAAATGCATGAGATCTATTTCTGTTATTCATTACTAATTCACACTTCTAGCTGATGAGTTATGAACAGAATATGCAATAATTTTGTGTTCTGGCTTTTACACAGTAGCAAACTAATATGTGACATAATGTAATACACAATTCCAGATGTACATGCTAGGGTCTTGTTTTCCAGAGTGAAAAACAGATCTCCTTAAAGGCCTTTTTTTTTTTTTTTTTTTTTTTTTAATACAAATTACCATTTAATTGCATGCAATGATATGAACAGAAAGCAAAAGATATGGGTATATATCCTGAATCCTTTCCTAAATGCACTGCTGTTGAAAAGTAAACGTTGATGTGAAACTCAATTTTCTTGTAACTATCTATAAAATAAACAGTTTGAGGCTAAATGTGGAGCCAATTATGTGAAAAGGTATGCAGTTGCCCATCTAAAGGGCAGAATGCTATGGATGCTTTAGAAGCTCACATGTGTAACTCAGCCATAATGAACATAGAACCTTTTCACTGGCGGAACAATATGTAACAAGATGGAATCACCAGGTGTTCCAGGATTGCTAATTTGTAAATGTCTTTACAGGATTAAACTACAGTCTAGAAGTATCCTTATTCCAATTAATGTTTTCTACAGTTTGAAAATAAACATCCTACTCGATGAATTGTCCTTCTTATCAAAATGATAGTTACCTGTATGTCAAACTAACCACCCATCCTTCGTTAGTTTGTGTTGGGATTCCATTTACAACTCTCAAATGTTTTGTTGAAGCACAAGGAATGACAGTATCTGAAAGCAGGTCCAGAGATCACATTTTACTAAAAACAGCGGTAGGAAACCTGTACAGTTACACATAAGGACCACAAGAAGGTCAATATTTATCAAGGATAGGATATTATTTCCTGAGCTAATGAAGTATATTTCTAAAACATCAAAACTACTTCAGTGAAGTTGGGTTCAGTCCACATAGATTCAGTCAGGAATATAATTAAAAAAAAAAAAATCTTTTAAAATACTTTACAAACATTTCCATATTTACAAAGCAAATAATGAAAGTTGTTACCATATCTCACCCCTTGCAAGACAGAAACGTGAGAATAAAAAATGCAATAAAGCTGTTCTACATTTGCCTTTTGTAAAAATATTTTTTTCCTAGTACGCATATTTTATATCTTTAACTGTCCATTTTCTTCCTTCCCAGTAGGAAATAAATGGCTAGTCTTGGAAGATGAAATACATGCAATGCACAGTAAATCAGCAAACTAACTTACCATCCAAACTGGTTGTAGTAGGAGTTGTATCACCATCACCTAGACAGACAAATAAAATATCCTTAATACAAAATTAAAACGCATCTTAAACTTGAATACAGTCATAACAAACAGCAAAGGGCATACTGTTAATTTTAATATTCCATTAAGTTTAAAATGTCAGTAATTTCATTAATACTCCATAAAAGTTCAGTTTTAGCAAAATGGAAGAATTTCATTCCAATAGAAAGGAGTAAGAATTAAACATTTTGCAAAGGAGTTTAAAGCATTTTGTTTCTTGGCTGAATCCTGAATACATCAGGCTATCTGTCATGTTCAGTTTCTGCATTTCAGTTAAACATGACAAGGCAGAGAAAGGAAATCACGATTTTTCTCTAAGTTTTCTGAAACTATAGAAGTAGTGCAATTTAACCCAGATCAGTTTTGAAGAAATTTTCTAACTGTCCTTTATCAGTATTTTTTCCCCAAACTCTCTTTGCTCTTTCATATAGTCTAAGTCTCAATGCAGTTACAAGATTGCTTAAATTTTATTCAGAAATTTTGATTTCAGTAAAGTCTACAATGTGGCCCAGTGGTATGAGCTAGATGTATGGGTGCAGCTGCTGAAACTTTGAATGAACAAATGTTAGACTGTCTCATCTAAGACTGTCTCATCATCTGTATATATACGTAAAGGTTATGGTTACATATATAGTTATTTATATAGTTAGTAAGAAGATGTATGTATGTATGTATGTATGTATGTATGTATGTATATGTATCTGTACATCTACACATGGTTAAAGGCACCGAGTTGGCAATTGCCAATGTTTTGTCTGTATCAGTTAAACTGGTTACTAGTATGAAAGCAAGCTACTCATAGCTTAAAACTAGTCCACACAACTCACAGTTCTAAAACAGACATATTCCAGCTTTGGCACTGGAATCCAGAAATTGTAATGCCACTACTGACAATATTGACATTACTCTACAAATGGCTTTTGTGAATTCTTCCTTAGGAATAGATTAATTGAGATAAAGAACTTAGAATGAGTGAATAAAATTTATATTTCTTCAGTTATTGTTCTCTGTCTATGTAACATTTAACATTATTTGTTTACTTTTCTTAATTACTCTACTTAATGAGAAAAAAAATACCAAAAACCTATGATTTCTTATATCACCTTTTAGAGATATTGTAGTTCAGAATATGAGGAAATGCAGCAAATTGTTGCTAGGAATGGAATTAACATTATCTTCAAACTCTAGACATCATAGACATATATATTTAAAATCCTAAGTTATCCTAATTTACTACCAGGATACACAGCTAAGTAATTTAGAAATAGGAAGTAATGAAGAAAATCTTGAACCTACATGTGAATTGCACATTTTCAGGCATAAATATATTTTTTTCCACCTAGCTCCAGCTTAATACTGAATTCCCCATAATTTTTATTTCTGTTTAGGTAAACTATGTAGTTTTATAATATGCAACTTTAAGGGAGTGATCTTCCTAATCTTTGTCAAGAGTTAAATCATCCCACAAACATCCAGAAGCACGATCTAATATATGTAAGACATTTACACATCAGCATATCTATAGTGAGCTATCCTCACTCTAAACACAAATACAGAACACACAGACAGACAATGAAGCTTTGAAGCACAGAAGACAAATGCTGTCCCTGGGTTTCTTAAGGCCAATAGCCAGCACTCTGACTGTTAGACAATTGTCTCCATCCAGCCCTCATTCAATAGCTAGATCTGCTGGAAAATGACCATCTGTAATAGAGCTTTTATGCTCCTACTGCATAAGTAAGTCTTGAAATCTCCAAGCTGGTTAAGGAAAAGGACTTCTTGTTCATGTATTTCAGAAGCAGCTTCCTCCATTCCTTCTCAATCACGCACAACTGATTCTTGATTCTGGAGTTACATTATTTCTGCTGCCACAAATGTATATACATATGCATGTGACATCACGTCTTCACTGAGAATACAGCTGACAGTGCCTGAGGCATAGTAAATACTCACATCGAGAAATAGGGCAGTAATCCCAGGGAATGAGAGGATCATCTGTGTAACACCAGGGACCATGAAAATCATCATCTGGATTGCGGCAATAGTTTTTCTTCAGTTTACTAACATCTGGTTCTCTGAAGATTTGTATATGCCTATAGGGAAAAAAAAATTCAAAGTGCTGAAAAACTTTATGCTATAGCTGAGATTTTCAAAGGTTAAATATTGCTTTACTCTGCATTGTAATATTAGACGATTGAGCCTGCAGGTCAAGGTTTAGAGCTGGTTAAAATCAAAGGGAAGCTGAGACAAATATTTGCTGGATCTGGGTCCAACTTTCCTCTGGTTAGTATTTTAAGCACTGAGTCCAGTGGACAGCTGGGAGATTTCTAGATCTCTCACTCAAACTCAAATCCACGGATACCTCCAGGAAAAATCCTTAAACTGATTTGAAAAGTGTCTATGCTGCATTCAGCAAATCTGCCTGGGAACTTGGGTATCTTCTCCATCCAGATTAGCGGGTAGCAGAAGAGAAAACTGATTCTGCATAGAAGAAAGCTAAACTGTAGGTTGAAGGAAGCAAAAATGCAAGGAAGTTAACCAGACAAAGCAGTAGGCAAGGAGAAAAATGAATTGAACTGATCAAATTCCAGTTATAGGTGACCTAAGCAGCAGACCTACACAAAGCATTTAACTAAAGGTGAAAATCCAGGGTGACAATCTGAAGTGAAGAAAGTTGTTTATTTCTGGTCTGCCAGACAGGAGCATACAGGTTACTTGTTAAAGCTGTGCTGCCCTCTGAGCACATAACCAACCATGTGTACTGTTTCTGACATTCCCAAAACCAGAATAATTGTTGAGGTGAGACAGGTAATTTCCCAGTCTCTCCTGGGTGGAAAATTAGCTGCAGCAAAGGAAGAAAGGCTGATCTGTATTCATGAATTCACCTGCATCAAGCATCCAGTCAGTACAAGGCTCAAGCTGTATCCTTCACAGCTAACTGAGGACTTATCTGAGCTCTCTGAAGTCCTGATCTTAAATCTCCTGCTTTAGATAGAAAGTAGGCTGGAATATATATGATATCTATCTCTGACCCTGGGTAGGGGAAATAACACATAGTCCAGCCTGTGATTACAGACAGTGTCACTGAAATCTGTTTTTTATAATACAGCTTCTCTGAAGGTTCACTTACAGATTTACAGTGATCCTATTACTCCTGAACTTTATTAATCTACACTTCTGAACAAACAGAGAGAACACTGAGGATCCTGGAGTGACTGAGGAAATCTTTCGTAATTTCTGCTGAATCATTCTTACCTTAACAAGTAAGTTAAACAAACTTGCTGTTTCCACTGCTTGGAATTCAGAAACTAAAGCAATGATAAACAATAGAAACTGTAATTTGCTTTAATGGCATTTCATGTCAGTGTCATTAGATTTTAGACTCATGATCCACTTTCAGTTTGCAGGGGACCTCAGGAGGTATTAAGTCCAACATCCTGCTTCAAACAGGAAGAGCTAAGAGAACAGATCAAATTGCTCAGGAATTTATGGTGTTCAGAACTTTGAAAAAGGCAAATATAAATATTGAGCAAATGTAACATAACCATTTCCTGCTTTGTTCCTGCTATTCTCTCACAGAAAAAAAGCAAAACAAAACAAAACAAAAAAAACAACTTTCAAGGACAAATGAGGAAAACGCGACCAGTAAACTAAACACTAAGAAACATCCCAAAGCCTGCAATTAGTGGTTAGTTTGAACAAAGACATGTTGTGTAATATATTTTAACAAGACACTACAAGACAAGACAAAAAGACACTACAAGAAAAGACAGGAATAGACAGGAAAAGAAAGACTGGAAAAGAAGGAAAAAGAGAGGAGAGGAGGGGAGGGGAGGGAAAGGGAAAGGGGAAAGGGAAAGGGGAAGGGAAAGGGGAAGGGGAAGGGGAAGGCGAAGGGGAAGGCGAAGGGGAAGGCGAAGGGGAAGGCGAAGGGGGGGGGAAGGGAAAGGGGAAGACTTCCATGGTATACGGGGCTATTTTAGAATCACTACAGAAGAAACTGAGATGCCATCTGGAGGCAACAGGAGTCACTGAACTATCTCTTTTGTATTTACTCACCTACGCAAGTCTTCAATATTCTTGTCCCATGTGGAGCAAGTTAGTCCAAATCTTGTCTTGGACAGATTCCCCATGTAATTCTTTCCATTGCCACGATAACAATCTGAATATGAAATGTTGAGACAAAGAAAAGTAGAGGGCAACTGTGCAACACTGAAAAGAAAACTCTTCCTTTCCATCATTAATTTCAATAATTAAAGACAAGTTTTACATGTAGCAAACACTTTATGATATAAATCTGGCATCAGTATAAATCAAATCAGAAAGAAAAAGGGAGAAAGTTTTCAAATTTAGATACATAATCCCTTGCTTGAGGCCTTTCTTCTCAGTACAGTAGCATTTTAAATGTCATTTTGCTTAGATAAACTGGGACATTTTCTTTCATAAGTAGTTAGGTTGTGTATAATTTATAATGGTTGCACCGAATGTTCTAAAAGTTGGCAAGAACTGTTTTATACAAAACAAAGCAAACCCTATCTTTAATCCTTTCTCCTCAAAAACAGGCTTTCAGTCTGCCTACCATCAACAACCTACCTTCATGTAAACTCTGGATACCGCACATAATTCTTGATTTAAGTTCTACTTTGGCAAAATTGAAAAATCTGCATGACTTCAGTTTTAATGTAATTCAGAATCTTGCCTGTTGCCTCCAGTAGAACTCATGTTTAATTCATAAGCTTTAATCACAAGCTTTTTTTCTGAGACTTTTCAAGAGGATTATTTAAAATGAGCATTACTCTAAAGACTTCTGTATTAAGCATTTCATTTCATATTCATCAGTATTTTTACTTTTTGATAATTGATACTTAAAAAAAAACACCACAGAATGAAAGTCAAAGCATAATCCTTGTTCTAACTGAATTCTTGCAAGAGATAAATTCTTTATAATCTAAAGAAGATTTTAATATATGCTGAAGTAAGGTAATAAATCGCAAGTTTGAAACTCAGGTAGTGACTTGGTTGATATGAGTTCTCAGGAGGCAATAATACTCCTTAGACTAATACCAAGACATAGTGTGGACTTTATGGACAGAGAGCTTGAAGATAAAAGGTTATATTGGAAATCCCACGTGGTTTTTCAACTCAACTTCTTTTAGTCAACGGGGTTTATGGGGAAAAAAAAACAAGGGTTCGCGGCCTCATGCACACACACAAAAAAAAAAAGTACTTAACCAAGAAATCATGAAAAATCATCTCAGCTTAGGGAAAGGCCTTCCAAATTAAGAGTGGTAATAGATTCACCTAGTCTAAAAATCAGATCCAACAGCAAATCTTTGCTGCAACTTTCCCTGCTGGAACTGAAACATGAACTGAGAAATGAATCTCATTTACACCATGATGAATCCCAAGTATGCAAATAACACTAAAGTATAACTACTCAGGTGTAATGCAGATGTACTGAGATCAGCTTTTCTAGTTTTCATGCTTGCCTATCTACCATTTGGAACAATACAGTGTTCACTTAAGGCTACGTTATCACTTTTCCCTCTGTTACCTTGTTCATTTGATACATCACACTTAGGAATCTGGGAGCAATAGCCAATCCGGATGTTTGGGTCAGTAGTAAAACACCAGGGTGATTCAGATCCATCTGGATTTCGACAGTAGTTCTCCCTCAAATCTCTATAAAAATAAATATGTTAGCTCGCAGCAGGGATCTCCTAAAACCACTGATGCATTCTATCAGATTTTATTATGAATTAGAAATAATATAGGCTCCTAAAGGTCTGCGGAACTTGATCAGTGTCAAGTGCAGGGATTTGAGGAACAAGTAAGATTACATATACCAGAAAATGTAGTAATTGTAATGAGAAAATGATTATGAGAATTCATTTTCAGTGGACTTATGTTTTGACTAGCTATAAGATTGCATTTGAAGATTACCAATATTTTCGTATATATATTTTTCAATATAGCTTATTTTTCTTCAGGATTCTCCATCAAAATTTGCATGCAATCTGACATTGGATACACCTGCAATCCATTACAAGTGCTTTTAAACACAAACATTACCAGAGTGCTTAAAATTCCCTGTGCCTGAATGGTTCTGCTGAGCTTAGAGGAACAAAGTCCTTATGACTGTCAGTGATTCACTTAAGAAACTGAATCTTAGAAATGAAAAAAAAAAAAAAAAGTATGTGGAAATCCTATACAGCTGTTAAATTTAAAGTTGGCCGCAAGGGAACATATTTAAATGTCTCTTGCAGCTTGAATTAAATAATCAAACCTCTTAAATGTTTTATTTTTCATCTCCTGACAGTCATTGCCATGTTCTCTGTAATGCCATATTTCACTGCATTTTTCCATCTGCATCACTTACTGATAACAGACTATGGAAATAATTGATCTAATGCTGCAATTCTTCCTCTGTGTTCTGAACATCCGTATAAGTGGTTCCATTGATTTAACTCAATCTATTGTCCTGAATAGCTACAATGCACTCAGACACCAGCTGAATAAAAAGTCCTAATGTTTTTATCCAGCACAGTGTTAGAGAAATTGTTAAAACCACAAAGGGCTAAGCCTGCAGCATAGGTACAGCACAAAATGATTTAAATGGTAAATTGTCTGAGGAACGCCTGTCGGGTCAGGCTCAAGCACAAATTTACAAGTAAAGGCAAGATGGTCCTGCAATTAACAGAGGAGGTTCAGGGTAATTTCCTATTAGCTGTCACGTTTTCAGTAGATTTGTTACTACACACAATATTTGACCAATATGCCAAACAACAATAGTAAAGAGCCTAAGGTATTAAACCTAACTAACTAAACTCAAATGAGGTGTTGCTAGAATGAGAATCTGAAGCGAAACTGAAGTCTTTTCTTTACCTTGAAAGGTCTGCACTGTTAAATCCCAACACAAGTCCACACTGTCATTCAGCCACTGATAAATACATTTATACACATATATATTTATAAAGACTCAAAGTTACACTTTGCTAATTAGCTAACTTTCTTCTACACTTAGTGAAAAAAAAAGGACTAAAAGATTATGATTAAGATAACTGCCAAAAACAAGTAGATTCACATGCTGTGAATGTCCCTCTCCTTTTATGTACTGTACAGGATGCTTAGATGCCCAGTGCTCCCTCAGGTAAAATCTGTTTCATTTGTGCAAATACATTTAGTAAATAAATGGAAAAAGGATTAAAATTTTTGAAAATAAAAGAAGTGTTGTCAAATATTGCAAATACCAAGTATTATCAATTTTTATTTATTGAAAAAAAATATCAAAAAAGTATTGCCAAAGTTTACTGAAAAACAAAATCACTGGCATTTTTACCCAAATTCACCTAGAGCTAATGTTTTGAGATAGGAATAATTTATTTTCCCATATTCAAATATTTTCCAGCAAGCAGAGGAAATGTATCACTGTGCAGACTAAGGGACAGGGATCCCACAGCCAACTTTGGCAGCATGAATTTAAAAAAAACAGCAGGAATTGTTCTTAGCCCAGAGCATTAACACACACTGTCTCTACTCACTTGCACTTGAAGCTCTCAGGAGTGATGTTGTGCTGATGAGGAAACTGGGAGTCCCACCGTTGGCACTGGATCCCACTCCATATGGTGTTGACTGTGCCACGGTATCCTTCGCCCTGCCCCTGGATGCATGTTGTTGTCTCAGCCACTGCCTCTGTGCTGTTCAGAATGCCAACATCTGCAAATGCAGAGAAGTGATGTCATGTTTTCATAAAACCGAACCCGTATCAGGATGTAGGGTTTGAAATCTACACTGCAGTCCAAATTGTGGAATTGAAGTCCTTTTTCAATCTGTCTTTTAAAGAATAATGATCTTGTCTTCCCACTGACAACATCCATGAAATCAAAATGGGTCTCAGCTTTATGCTAGTTTCCCCTACTTAGGGGAATAAGTAATACTTAGGAACTTTTGTTAGACACTTGACTCATTCTATAACACTGAAAGTCAGGAAATATTCTTAGTTATTGTTTTCAGTTCAGCAAATATTTTCTCTGTTTCTTAGCTTTACAAAACTGAGTGACCACACATGTGCACACGGTTAAATATGTTAAAACATGTTTGAAGGACAAGAATGACCTAACTGGTTTTCTCCAAAGAATTCCCAGAATATCAAGTCACAGAAAATAAGAAAAAAAAAAAAAAAAAAGATAAATCTTATTCTAAAGTAACATGCTAAATATTCCTTGAAGCTTCTCTTTGTATGCCTCATATAGTTGGAGAAAAAAATAGTCCTGCTTTTGGAAATCAAAGATCATTATTCTCTAAACAGGGACAAATGTTTTAAAGACCAAGAAATTCATCAGACTGAAGATCTTTTACAGATGTTGATATACTCTGCATTCATTCTGGTGTGGGTTGTCTTGAACTAAATTCAGAAAAACAGTGGTTTCTGAAGTGACTCATACACATAACTTGAAAGTCTTTCTATTTCTTATGCAATTTCCATAATTGAAAATTAATGGCACAGATATTGCATCAGCTATATACAAAGTAGTACAAAATTAAATGCACTTCAATAATGCTTCTGCAATGTCCCCAGAAACTGCCACCATAACGATTTTTTTTTAAGTAACTGTTCATCTTTTGGTAATTGCTGTTGTTCACAAGAATAAATTTATTAATTTTCCTGAAGTATTGTTGTCAGCAATAAGCATGCTAATAAACTTTTCAAATTGCTTTTAAGCAAACAGTCCAGTGGTTAGAAAAATATTCCTGTGTTTTACTCATATATAGTTCTTGCCTACTAACTTCAGCCAGTTCTGTGAACTTGTGGAGAATATGGTTTTTCAGGAAACCAAATGTCGTAACAGATGGGTTTGGTTGATTTGCTGTCTAATCTTCTATGTTAAAGACCACTTCCCTGTCAGAGGATAACGTCAAGTTGTGCAGTTGAATTATACATTTCTACATGATACAGAAAATTTTCCTTTTTCTCTTCATCTGCTTCATATTTTCACATCAGAGTTTCATTGTCAGATTAATTTCCTGTCCTTCCTTTCCAATTTAATTTGTTTGCAAAGGTTGTCCTGTTTCAATGGAATTGTCAATTCTAAATTCATTCCAAAATGGAAAGGGCATCGCAAGCAGACTTCTGGAGATTGATAAATGCAGTCTTTCCGGTGGGTTCATCAAACGGACTTTAATCATTTGTATTCATTTTACAAACAATTGGACAACAATAACAAGAACAAAGGACACATTTGTACATCTATTAGAAATGCATAGCTGCATATTCCAGTTTTCTACTGTCACTAATATATGAAAACAATTTGGAATTATATTCTAACAGAGTTCTGAAACTGATTAGACTGAACATCACTGTACCACATTCAAAAACCTATTTATCTTTGAAAAATGATATTCATCTCTTTCATCAAAAATGAAAAAAAAGCCATGATGTACAATTTGGAATAAGAAAGTCAGTCACCAAGATACATTTCAGCATACATATGGCATCCTGGCTGCATAATACTTTCAAAGTTAGTAATGTATAACTCTAGCAAAATGTCTTTCTAATAGCATAAAATTTCAATTTAATGCAAGTTTATCTTACTCAAAACAAGCTCAATACAAAGACCTTATTTATTCATATGAAGTTAATATTTTAACTGTAATTTTCTAATTATATATTGTAGTACATTTACTACTCTGTAGTGTCATGCCATGGAAAAAAATAATTAGATTAGGTTATATATATTTTTGTCCTTTTTTTTATTATATGCCTTAATTGAAACAACTAATGCACCAATTGATTTAAGCAATGCCACAGCACTATTTTGTAGAGTTTTTCTTCTTCTCATTCATCTAAAGATACAGAGCTCAACTTTACTATAACTGTCTTGACAGTTAACTCTATCTCTAGAACAGCTTTTACATCAATTTGTGTTAAAATGTTCTCTTTAAATGAACTTCTAACCAGACAAACTTGTCTTTCCCATTATCACTTAAATACTTGCAAAGCCAAGTCATTGCTGGAACGCTTCACATTATGATGGCTAAGAGAGAAATTATTTCAGGATCCATAATGCATGATGGATTAGCTGCTAATACTACTTTGTGGCACATCTCAGTGAGAATTCTAGTAATGCAGAGCATCTTTAAAATATTTTAAATTTGAGTTAACAAATAAGTTCTATCATTCCTCTAAAAAAGGTTTACAGAACTCTCTCTAAATTCTTCTTGTTAGACCACCTCTATTTCCTAGAAACTTCTAGTTTTCAAATATGAGAAATGATACAAAAAATATTATGAAATATAATTCTGAAATTTAAATCTATAGTTCTCATGGCTCTGATCCTCAGAAACAACTTCTCTCATTCTTTCTTTTGAATCCCAGAACAAGCTGAGAAATGATCAAAAAAGGTTCAACAAACTGAGCTGGTGATTTCCACAGACACTATGGGAACAGTGTCTCTGTTCATGGGAAAAAAGGGTAAACTGGACGCACACAGAGACATGCAACAGTGTAGAGAAAAATGATTGCCTTGCTAGGCATTACAGAGGTGTTCAGCAGACCGTAGTACAGTTGCCAAATTTTAAGAAATGTCCAAGTTATCTAAGACTACAGCTTAAACAGTCATCCAGCTCATACTGGTCTTGATCTTGAGGCTAATTACTCCTGTCACACCCACAGCCAAGTACAATAACTCCAAGCGTGGATACAAGGCATGCAGAGCACTGATAAATGAGTCCTGCTTCTGAGAGCACACTCACCAATTTTCTCAGGATGCAAAATGACACCAGAAATCAGTAAGACACCCCATCCATATCCTAGAAATTCCTCTAAAGTAAGGCCCTGGAACACCGTGGGCTTTTTTCAGTCAGAAAACCATTATTTATTAAGTTGGAAGATGAATTCATGTTTGATACACAATTTCTATGCAGATAGGTACTTTGATATCACATCAAAAATACCTTTTTTTTTGTTCCAGTTCAACATTCTGAACCGAGAGGAAAAGTGCTTTCAAAGGCAGATCACATACAAATCATTATCTGAAAAACTGCTATTTGTGTTTTATTGATTGTCACATTTTATTCTTGTATAAAACTACATTATGAACTGAAGAATTTATTGAATGTCAGCAGCATTTCTCCACTTTTTAACTTTGATGTAATTATTTTTAAATTCTGCAAGACCGAAATTAACCATGCAATTCAAACAGATCTGTATTTGAACTTTGACATGTTCACGCTGACATCTTCAGTGGAAATTCAGTAATCGGATATACCCTTTTTCCATAAAACCTTCCTTATTTTGATATCTTAACCTCAATAACTATTCATAATGAACAGCTCATATATTCATAGATGCTTGAGTAAAGAGCCGTAATGTTATCCAGAGCTTCATGTGCAAAGCCACAGTCTTCTCAGTACTGGTTCTCACAGTAATGCCAGCATGAGAGAATCAGCAGGGCCCTTGAGTCACTCCACAGCTGAAGCAACCAGCCAGATGCAAATCCTGCACAAATGTTAGGTCAATGGATAAACTCCTACTAACTTAAAAGAAGGCAGAGATTTTGCTGGACTACTACTCTTCTGTCATGGTAATGCTATCTAAGCATTGTTGGAAAAGATCTATTTGGAAAAGAAACGTTGTCCCAAATGATTTTGTCAGGAAAAAAAATCTACAATAGCTTACCTAGTTGCAATATTTTTCCTAGAACATAATGAAATGAAAATGTGCTCAGAGTTGTAAAGATCTTAAAAGGTAGATTTCAAAAGAGTTGCTTAATCCAGAAACAATTCTGAAAACAATAATGCCCCCGTGACCAATGAGTTCTGCATGTCAGTGATTTTCAGGGAATAAGGTGCTCATGCTTAGTTAGGTTGCTTCCAGCCATCCCCACATCAAGCAGTTCAAGGTATTAATGTGACAGCTCCTTTCTTTCCATTTCCTTCAGTGTAATATCTCATAGTATGCAAAACATGGGAAAACAAAGAAAGGAGCAAATGCTGTACTTGTAGCTTCGGAGAAAAAGACGTTTGTTTCATTTTGTACCGTTTCACTGAGAACATAAAGGAAAGTGAAGAAATAAATTAGATTCAAGCTCAAGAATCACAGTACTGAAGAATACATTGTTACCAAGGACCTGCAAAGCTACCAGTCACACCTCGAACAGAGAGCGACCTCTCTGACTTGTTCCAACGCAAACAACTAAGCTTTAAATCCATACATATACATATATATAATATAGATATATTTATGTACATATATATAGTTTTTATTCATTCATAATTGTTGCCTAGATTCAGGTTTTCATTGTTAAATCTCAGCAGGTTCAGGAAAGCTTTTAGATCTCACTTTCAAAGCTATGTAAGAAAAGTTTAAAAGGACTTTCCCTGAGGGAAAGACTGTATTTGGGGAAATGCACAGTAATGCAGTTGTAATGCATGCTTGAGCTCTTCTATTTACTTCTGTTTAAAGCAAAGTGGAAGGTAATGTTTTATTTATCACTAAACAACAGTCTCTTCTCACTCAGTTCGTTCCATAAACATCTTTATCTTAAATAAATATTAAGCTTAAATTACGTTTATTTGTATATACCTCTAATTCAAGAAATAACTCCTTAGTCAGAATTTCTCATTCAAATGGTCCATTCAAACGGTCCATTTAAATCTCTGTTTTTAAAATATGAGCAATCTGATACTGGTGATTCTGTGACTCCTCAAACCTGCAACTTTTTTTTTACATCCAGACTTCTCACTTTGCTGTTTCATTACTTGACCCCTCCCATCAAACCCAGCATAAAATCCAGACTGCTACTGAATTGTTTTAGAACAGCCTCCAGTCACCCATGCCTATTGCTTATGAGCAGTGACAACAAAGGCTAAATCCATGCTAAAGTCAATTGAGTTGGTTGGAAATCACAGAAGCAGCAACTAAACACTTTCCTTAACATACTAATTGCATGCAGCTCTGCATCTCTCAAATGATAGACATAAGCATTTTTCTCCTTTTCTGGGCCTCAGCATCTCTCTACCCTTTAGTTCATCTGTAGAAATATAGCTTTTTTTTTTTTTTTTTTTTTTTTTATAGCAGCATTACTTTCACACTCCTATCTTTCCTGTAGCCCATATCATGATTCATGCCAAAGTAACAGCCATTTTCTTTATTTCTTATTTGCTGTCATTGCTTCCATTTCTTCATTTCATCCTACACTTCTTATTGCTGTTATAGATGTTCTTTTATCCTCTCTTCTAAATAAAAATTGTCTCAAGCCAAAACCACAGACACATATGTGAGCAACTTCAAACCAATCCTGGGGTCCCTGAAGTCTTAATCCAGATCCAATTTTTGCAGCTTTAGCCATCTCTAATCCCTAATTGCTCCTGTCATCTCTTTCTCACAGCCTTGGCTGTAAGCCACCATGTTTTATGCTGCCTTCTGTGCCTGGAAATAAAGTTACAATGCCCTCCTGTCTCCTTAGTCTTAAAAACATATTTATTTTCTGAATGCTTCCTTCCAGTGACTTTTTTGCTTAAAATTTTGTATATGAGCTGTTGTCAGCATTTTGGCTATAGTGCATACTAACACTCATGACATGTAGCTAAAACCACAAACAGCATGCTGCCTTGTGGTCACTCCCCCGAAGAGAGGACACCTACGTTTTTGTACGGGGTCCAAGGGTTTGGATTTGCAGAGCACTTTTTCTAATTAGCATTTCTTGTAAAATATATAAACAGTCCTCATCATAAGAATTAAAAATCAGTGTGGGAATCCAAACCACAAAGCTATAAAGACATATAACACATGATGTTCTCTTTTTAGTGTACCGAAATTGTACACAGCCAGAGCTTCAGAAAACAGAGCAGCCACTGAAACCCAGAATGGTCTGGTGTTTTGGGCTCCCTGCTAGGAGGTGGGAAAACAGTTTTTCTATGTGCTTCAAGAATGACAAAACTCAAAACAGGGCTCTGGTATTTTATATTCACGTTTCAGTCATTGAGTTGATGATATAACTGTAATATCTGCAATAAATTCCCTTGAGTTTATAAAAGAAAGGAGTGAAAGCACTGCATTCTGTGCAGAGGGTAAGGCCATAAACCTGTGTATCCTTTGAAAATACCAGCTACATAATGCACTTTCAAGACCATTACTTCTGTATTCTTATTTGTATACGCTGTATGGTGTGAAAATGCAGTTTTACATGTGAAATTTCCACTCATCTTAAAATAGTTTCTATTAACTTAAGGGACTTCTCCTATAGTTTGATCTTAATATAAAAGTTTAAAGAAAGGATTTGCATTTAGTGCTATCAGCACTGCCTTGAAAAGAGACAAAAATTTTCAACACATTAAAATAATTATAATGTTGGATTTTTTTTTTTTTTAATTTAATTTTGGTGATAATGGTTTGGGGATTACTTTTTCTTTGAAACTATAGTCTAACTGTGATTGATATAGACAAAGGTAACACCACAGCAGTTTGCAGAAGATCTCCCACTCAATGAAAAGCTTAGTCCAGGCTGTAGATACTGAGAGTTACATGGACTGTAAGCTTACGTGACCAGCAAAGCCAGATGTGAATCTTCAGAACACTGACACATCGGCTCAGGAAATGCCAAAGGATAAAGGTTTATAAAAGTTGCATTTGTGAAACAGTCAGCTGTAATTTAGGAATATTTTTATTTTCATAATAAACTCACTTCTACCAGTAGAAAAGAGTAGCTCTATTATGCTATGTATGACTCATGTATTATTGAATAATAGTAATAAAACAAAGTAGGAAGCTCAGTTTAATTAAAAAATAAACAATTCCTTAATGAAAGACAATTCAGCTTCAGAGCTAAACAAGATTATGTTTATAGTAGGAAAAAGCTGAACTTAAATGTTCAAATTATCAAAAAATCTATATGTGATTACCTAATTTAGTACTGTAGTTCACAGGCAAGATCTTCAACATGAGTGTGGCTTAATGGCTGCCTAACACGAAACAAGCAGTAGTGCCTTGTGAAGTTTCTTCTGTCTCTGGAGAGCCTGGTTACAGACATTACCCAAAGTGGCAAATTATCTTCACTTTTTCATGGTGGAATAATTTTACTAATTTTAACTATTTTATACTGGATTTATAATGACTTATGATAGTTAGGAATAAATTCACTTACTCCCTGACAGGGAATAAATTCAGAGTATTCATCTCAACCTTTGTATTGTAAGCACTCCTGATAAGAAGCGACTGACATCCCAAGACATTGCACTGGCCTAAGCCAAGAACTAGCAAGGAGAATACTCCGAACTATGAATGCTGGATGCACAAGAAAAAGTAAGATTTGGTTTGCTAAGAATTACAAAGTGAAAACAGAGAATCCCATACTTCCACTGTAAGTTTGACATTGTTCATACATAACGGTTCATGCCAGAGCTATTTCCTTCTCTCTCTCTTCCCGGTATAAGCATATTGAAAAGGCTGTGGTATGAAACCTTTGCCAGCAATCTTTACCAGCAAGACTGACTTTCAGGAATCCTAGGTCCCAGAGGCCGGATTGAATGGATCTATCTTTGGTAGAAGAGGATTTGGTCAAGGAATATTTAAGAAAACTGGACTTGCAAGTGCTAATGGAGTTGACAAATATGACTGTGAGGACACACTTTAAATCTTTGCTCAATCGTAACAACTGCAAGAAGAGCCTGAAGAATGGAGGAAAAGAAATGTCATTTGTATCTTCAGAAAGTGGAAGAAGGAAGACTCAAAGAACTATAGGCTAGTTAGCCACACCTCCATGGGAAGGTGATGGAATAGCTAATCCTGGTAAGTCCTTCTTGGAAAATAAAAGAGAAAAAAATTGAAGAGTTGTCAGCATGGATTCATCAAGAAGTCATGTCTGACCAACCAGATAGTTTCTATAATGAAATCACAAGCCTGATGGATAAGAAAGGAGCAAGATACTGTTTTTCTGGACTTCAATGTCAACAAACATCTGAAGGGAGGGTGCAAAGTGAATGGAGACAGGCTCTTTTCAGTGGTGCTCTGTGCCAGAGAACAGGAAATGGGCACAAACTGGAACACAAAATGTTCCATCTACACATCAAGAATCACTTCATTACTGTTCCAGTGATGAAGCACTGGCACAGGTTGTCCAGAGAGGCTGCAGATTGTTCTCTTAAGCTGTCTTCAGAAGCCACCTGGATGTGGTGCTGGGCACTCTGCTCGGGGTGTCCCTACTGGAGCCAGGAGTTGTGCCAGATGTACACAACAGTTCCTGCCAACCTCAGTCACATCGTGATTCTATGATATACATATATATATCCAACATTAAGGGAGAAAAAAAAGCAGTATTAAATTATGAAAACATACTTTTTTAAGGTCCATTACTGTCTTTATTTTGTCTAGATTTGAGATATCCTAGTAGCTGTTTGTCTTGTTTTAAGAAAAAAAATAATACAGAAAACTTTGAGAATTAAAGACTGAAAATCAATGAAAATTACTCCTTTAACGACTTTTATTTTTGTTCGTTTTTGAATTATCATGTAAATTCAGTTCTAGGTGTAATAATTTTCTTTTTTATAGAATCTAGTCTTCTATCCTCCACCTAGGAGATCTAAATTAATTTTACAGTGATATATGTCCTCTGAAGTGACAGTTAGAGCTCGATGAGCTAGATGAAAAGCAGAAAGTCTGTTCTTTAAGACTTTTTTTTTTTTTTTTTTTTTTTTTTTAAAACTTAATTTTGGTCAAAATCAAGCAGAACAACAAAGGAATTTGTAATTTCCCAAACTTTGCAGACCTCAGAGAAACTGACTCTTTCATGAGCTAACAGGACACTGAGATTTTCACCTAGAAGCTACACCTTAACTCTACAGAAAATCCGAAAAGACTGTTTTCCTTTCCAGCCTGTGCTCCTTGCAGCTCAGCCACAAGGCTGAGCACATGAAGTACTAAGGATTCTGATAGTTATGTCTTGTTTCCAGACTGCCTCAACTCTCAAAATGTTTTCAGCACAGTATTTTGGGTAATCAAATAAAGAAAACTGTTTAGAGTACTGTTAGATGGTCTTTAATATTATGCTTACATACTGATTACTTTGTAGGATGGTAGTTCTAGAAGACCAAAATTTGTATCCCAGAACTGGCAATGAAAAGTATAGAAAACAAGAGAGGAGATTATCACCTGTACGTTTCATTTGTTGCACAAGTTACACTCTGCAAATGAAGTAAGGATGCAAATCTTGATTTCCTAATAAAAATTTGTCACTACGAAACATAATTTTAGCAGCTGCCTCTGCCCCAACATTCCCATAAGGCTCTAGAAAAATTACCACAATTTTAAGAGTAGTCCAATAAGTTTACCTTCCTCATTGTCCCTGTATTTCTCAATTAAGACTACCTAATTATCAGTAGAATAGAGCTGGCAGAGCACAAAAATCAGCAGAATCTGGGCTCTGACCACAGCATGAACTCCACAGAGATAAAATCTTGACAAATTTTGAGCTAAAGCATCTCAGAGTAGACATCTAACTTTTGCATATCTTAATATCACTTAGTATCACTTTAATCCTCTGTATGTGAAGTGAAAATAACAAAAGCAGCCATCTCACAGTTACAGTATGAAAATAAATCAATTGCCTATGGGCCATTGATATTGAAAGGATGGACATCACAGAGAAACACATGAGTAAATTAATAATTCTAACTTCAGCACAAGGTTGAATAGCATGCAGGAACCAAGATCTAGAATCACACAATATGTAAAACAAAGATATGTTGATAGAGCAGGGAAGGAGGTCTGCTCCAAAGTATTATGCATGAATCTACACCAAAATTGAAATGCAGAGACCCAACATGGCCAAACTATTATTGCTCTTGACATCTTCATGCTTAAATTGCCTGATTTTATTAGTTCTTGATTTTTCTACATTTTTAAACACTTTTCTGTGTATAAGATATGCACATATACATATTCAAGTGCTAAGTATCTCACATCTCTTTTATTTCTTATCCAAAATAAATATAACGTCACTGTAGGAACTTCTCTTTGAAAACCATCACCAAAGTGCAATTAATATAGCTATGGTCCTATATTGCTTGAACGGTCTGTGTCCAAATTTTGAAAGGGAAAAGGAAGTAATAAATTCTGCTTGAACTTACCACAGGTTTTAATCGCACAGAACTCCCAGGGGGTGTTAGGGTCAAGAGTGTAGCACCATGGTCTCAGCTTGCCATCAGGATTGCGGCAGTAATTATCATCAAAGCCTTTGTCAGGATATCTGCAAACCACAACACGAAAAGTGTCAGGCAAGCCTTCCTGGCAGTAGTACACAGGTTTGTACAAGGTACATAAAGGACTGGCTTTAGCAGAAGAAAATAAGAGCCGGTTCCTATTAACCTCCTGTCTGATCCTGTGAGATGGATGCAAATAGTCTTCAACACTATTAGTAAGTTAATAACATAAAATCTCTTTCTAAGTGTGCAGCAAAATCAGGCCTCCACAGAGGGGCTTCCCTGCTGAGCTAATGCACAGGCCACCGGATGGGGTAACTCTGCTAATTGCTAAACTCTTGCTCTTTGTCTGTCAATCGATGACCAGACTCTAAAGCCACTCATTTTTTTGAAACAGCCCAATTAAGTGTGGATTATATAAACACTGCCTGGCAGACCGGACTCATTAAGAAAGCAGGTTCTTCAGTGCAACAGCCCTGGGTTCAGACTGGAATCTATTTTGAATAGCTCTGTTACTAATGATAGCTCCATTTTTGTAACAGAGCTTGTTCTAGGTCATGCCCTTATTTTGAGCATTGGGAGAAAAAAGGAGAAAAATAAGGAATTAACTTCCGTCTCAGTTTATCTCATTAAGATTTGAAACCATTCTGCCATTTAACCATTTCCATGTTCCTACTGCCATCATTGAACTGTCAGGAAGAGATTCGAGATAAGGAGGTTCTTTTTGTATGCTTTGTATAAAAGTACTATACAGACATCTATAAACTTAAGGAGATTAATGCGTACTTTTTTTTCTCCCATATATACAAATTGTCTTGGTTTTCCAGTTTTAAGGAAACATGTTTGTAAAAGAAACAAAAAGTAGATTTGCCCCTGAGGGAAACATGAAAAGATTGTAAGCGAACAAAGAACTTAACTACCTGGGAACCTGAACCCATTTACAACTGCAAGCAGATGTGCTTCACACAAGCATTGGAAGATATGATTTACAAGCATATGTTTTTTCTAAGATGTTTTTTCTATCAAACAATTATCCTAATATCAACTCATACATTTGCAACGTGATCTCCCATTCTTTTGGTTAAAACAGTCTCCTTCATGTATGCAAGGGATGGGAACAGGATTCAAAGAGAATAAAAAAAAAAAAAGAAAAGAGAGAAACCTCACAGAAATGAAAAGTGAAGGGATTTTAGAATATGTTCATTTCAGACCTAGCAGCAGCACTTCCTTTTCTCCTAGGTAAAAGAATTTGCGAAGGAAAAGACATGCATCTAAGGATTTCAGAAGCAAAAAGTATAACTACAGCTATTGGACACCTGCTACATGCAGGGATGAATTTTCATGTTGGTATTGTATGTTCTCTGTAACGTAAACAGTCCACAGAACCAGAGTAAGTCCAGGAATGGCAAGGTCTCTGCAGTCATAGCTCCCTAAAGCCATTCAGAACAACAGGGTACATAAAGAATCTACTTTCTAGAAGACAAATATCATTCCTAGTATTGTATAGTATGTCAAAAATGTTATTTACTATTCTGAACTTAAGTATAGATGTAATAATTCTTCAAGGATAAATCTTTGACAATTTTTGTCAGACAGTGATGTCCAGATCTTTCAATCTACATGTCTATGTGTCTTATCTATGTAAACAGCAACCTTCCCAGTCTGCTTCTCCTCTCAACATTCTCAGGCCTGCCTTTGCTTAATATAAGATATAAGATAAACAATGAGGCTTCAAACTATTCCACTCAATTCCACAGTGAAGAATTCCCTGAGATCTTGTCCATTTGCTCTGCAGATTCTCCTACCCCACAGAATGCTTGGGTACAGATCTCTTACTTGGATCCAATTAAGAGTCCAAGGTTTCCAAAATCTTTCAGAACACTTGAAACATCAGTGTCTGTACTTTACTCCTCAAATTGAAATGAAGCATGAAGATACACATCTGGTGTCAAAATCAAGACTTTTTCTCAGTTTCTCAGAAAAAAAAGAAAAAAAAAGGATGTTAGATGAAGATGTGCTTATTCTATACAGCAGATGCCAGTGTCTAGCTCTGCTGTTACTAAAGTAAAACGGAGTGTCTGAAACTCTTACTTCATCAGAATTTCTTTTCACTTAACATTTTGTCACCTTGTAAGACATACAGAACTAAAAAATTGATTATTTTGTAATGCAAATTTTTATACCAGGAGTACAAATCAGAGTATTTTAACAAAAGAATATCTACAATTATTAAACTCCTATATTACACATAAATCCTACTTTTCTGCAATAGTAGTATTTATTTCCACAACATAATTGCTTTGTGGAAGAATAAGTATAAGAAGAAATGCTGCTTCTCAATGTCCTTCAATGTCTCTCTAAGCTATTATCCTCAGTGATCTTTCTTTCATACTGAGGCATAAACCTCCCTCAGATGAGGGACCTGGAGCTACAGAAGACAATTCTGCATCCACTAAAGGTTAAAACTGGGTCATCCCTGAGTTGTTTCAGGGTATTCCTACTGCTAGCTTCAATCACTTCTAACAGATATTATCAGTTTTCTTCTGTTCTCTAAACTCTGACAGGAAAAATTCTAGAACAATTCACTTAGATGACAGAAGAGGGTGTGTATTCATTATTTTAATTAAATTAATTTAATTGTATGCCTCTCTAGAGATTGCTGTATCATTTGCTCCAAACCTCCTCCCTTATTTTAAAAGCTACCATTATCCAAGTGTAATTGGCCCTACCTTTAGTACCATTTCCTAAAGTTAATTAACAACAGTGTACTAGAAATGTCCTGAATGCTATTTATTACAGTTGTGAAAGCACTGATAGATGTTTCAGTTACTATGTATTGGTTTTCATTTAAAAGAATAATAATAAAACTACAGCTTGAAAATAACCAAGAACATGTTTACTATAGGAATTATAATTAGGAAGGTGATCATGACTGAGACTGCAGCTAGTCTGAAAAGTTAGTTTGTGAACAAAACAAAATCTGTGGAAAAAGAAAAAAATCCTTCAGGCAGTGAAGTTATTATTTTTTGTACCCAGAAGTTCTATAGATGTTTTGTTCCCAAGGAACAAAATTCCTTTTGTGACTTATTCTAGGGTATAAAGCATGTGCATAGCAAAACTCAGAAACAGATTATCTTCAGTCCCATACTGCTAATACAAAATATTAATTTAGCAGAAGTACAGGAGACTCTGCTAATTATTCATACAACTGATCATTTTAGCCAAGAGGAAAAAGACTTTATGTTTCAGAAACTCCAGAACTGTAGGTCCTTAATGTTTTGCTGAAAAATAAGACTTTCTGTGATCTACATTACTGTATTTCTGAGCATAAAATCAGAATAAATGTCGTGGAACACTTCAGAATATATGAAAATATATCTTTTTTTCTATATGAAGATTTCTGTCAGTGGAAGGGAATTTTTCTTGATATTACTAAAACATAAATCCATGTTGAAAGATGAACAGCTTTTTCAGGTAAAACGCAGTAGGCAAATACTTTGGTCAAACAAGATGGATCATAGAATCATCAGAATTTTTGGAGTTAGAAGGGTCCCTAGAAAGTCATATAGTCCACCTCTCCTGCAACACCTCCAGATAGATCATTTTGCTCAGAGCCCCCTGAATGCCTCCAAGAATGGGGCATCCACCACCTCTCTGGGCAGCCAGTTCCCATTCCTCACCACCCTTACTGTAAAAAACTTCTTCCTTATATCCAAACTGAATCTCCCTTCTTTTAGTCTGAAACCCTTTCCCCTTGTCCTATCACTACAGAACCTGCTAGAGTCTGTCTCTTTCTTTCCTACAGCTCCCCTTTAGATGCTGAAAGGACATTCAGTTCTCCCCAGGGCCTTCCCTTCTACAGGCTGAACAGCTCCAGCTGTCTCTGTCCTCAAAGAATAGGCGTTCCATCCCTTGGATCATTTTTGTGGCCCTCCTCTGGATGCGCTCCAACAGGTCCACACCTCTCACGTACTGGCAACTCCGGAGATGGATGCATTACTCTGGGTGAGGTCTTACCAGAACAGAGTAGAAGGGCAGGATCATTTAATTTGC
Source organism: Centrocercus urophasianus (assembly GCF_019232065.1). Lineage (NCBI taxonomy): Eukaryota > Metazoa > Chordata > Aves > Galliformes > Phasianidae > Centrocercus > Centrocercus urophasianus. Next base: position 9,110,076 of record NW_024884697.1, on the reverse strand, counting down.
TCTGCTTACCACACTTCTTTTGATGCAGCCCAGGATGGAGAGGGCATATTGCTGGCTTATGTTCAGCTTGCTATTCTCCAATGCCCCCAAGTCCTTTTTGGCAGATACTTGAACTTGATTAGAACAGCTTTAAAAACATTCTATATTTCAAGGTATTGATCTTTGGGTAATGTTGCAAGTTTATATTCACAAAGCATGTTAACAACTCTTGTATTAAAAAGAAAAAAAAAAAAATCAAACTTATTTACTCCATAATATTTTAAGGTATTTTAAGCTGACTGAAGCTGCATTATGATATATCCAGAAACATTCACAGGTGAATTTTTTTACTGATGATGAAGCAAGGGAGGAAATTTTCATGAACTAATGTGACACACATAAGCCACTGCACTGTACAGAATTGGGATGTAGTCACTGCTGCACAAAACAGTCACTAGTCTTCATCCTGCATCTCCATCATGACTGTAACAAACCTGCACACACCATGGGCAGATCTCCAAACAACTAAAACTGTCCAACTCCACTAATCTCAGCAAGCTAATACTTCTTTTCCCAGCTAGTTCCAGAATTTGTACAATTTTCAAATGAAAACCACACAGATTTGCATGGCAATGAGAAGGATGTTACCTCTCTGGACGAAATTTGTGTTTGTGTGGTCTCTGAAGGTCCCAGCGCTGACACTCCTTGCCTGACTCAGTATGATCCATTGGCCCTCTGTAACTCTCTCCATTGCAGGTCATGCATTCAACTAGAAACAAAAAATATAGTTTTCTAGTCATTTATTATGCTGGTGAATTACAGCATAAATATATATATATATATCTTTGCTGTTATAAATTGAAACCAACTTAGAGAGGTATAAAAATTGATATCTTTTAAGTCAGGGCTGGCTCCTTGGAATGAGAAATTTCATTCGGAATTGAATTGCATCTCTTTCTCAGATCTAATCCAGATGCCTGAATTTGGTACCACTTTATAGGACTCTCACAGTTTGGAAGAAGGTAGATGTGAGCTGCTATTTGTGTTCCTAGTTGCTTTTTAATCTTACCTATTACAGAGATTTGTTTGAATTCTGATTTTACTCTGTAATGAAAGTGTTATGATTACTGACACAGCTAAGGAAAGAGCATTATTTTGAGGTGATATTTTCTATTGAAGTAGTATTCATAATCCTAAATCACTCTAAGTCATACAGCTCTGTAGAATAGCAGCACTAGTTTAGGTGCAGAATAATGCCTGAATTACAAATTTCAGGAGGTACAGTCTTTAAACTCATACCACTTTCAGCTATGTATAATATTGTTTCTTTTCAATACTAATTCCTTCTGGTAACTTAAGCAATTATACATTTTCAGTCGTGGTTTAGGAAAGCGGGAAGGTGGAGGGAGAGTGGGTAAAAGCTATAAAAAGGATTTGAAATTGCAATTAAACAAAATATGCTGCATAATTTGGAATGAAAATCTTAAAATACAACAAATTCATCCTAATTAACTGTAGACACATTTCTCAAGTGCCCCCTAATTAAACTAATTGTAATTAAGGAGCTCTTAGTAAATAATAGTTTATGCAACTATATATCTCATTCTTCAGTCAAAACATTCACTGCCAAAGTTTTGGTCCTGCAGTGAGCTCCAGGTTTTAACCCATTTGGAACTCACTTAAATTGATCATTAAATGTCAGCCCTTAATAGGTTTTCAAACTACTTATAAATCATTCTCTTCCTCTCTCCATTCCCTTTTATTCCCCCTGCACTGTGCATCTATTGCACATAACATATTAGCAGGAAAATTGAAGGCATCCTATCCTGAGAATTTAAATGACTTGATTGACTAGAAGTGAATTGGCTGATTAGCAAGATGTAAGAGCTTGGTTTGGAAGTTAACAGAACATAAAAGTCAGATGTGATGAGGCACATCAATTCAATTTCAGATTCTGAGACTTGAAAGTGAAATGTGACTGGCTTTCCTAAATGTTTTCCTAGTTCATGTAATTCAGTTGAAAAGCAAAACATGTTTTTACTTTAACGATTTGTCATGTAATTCACTACTTACATATTTTCATCAAAAAGACGAAAAGTTGATTTTACAGTAGATAAATCAGAAGTTCTAGTGAAATTGTTAATGGATTCACTCTATTGGACAACAAAATAAGAGATATGTTTATGAAATCAGCACAACTGCATTGTTCTAAATTCTCTATGACCTGAGTAAGAGCTAGTGATCCTGAAAGCTTATTCAAGATCTTTTTCTCAAACTAGTTTTCGTGCAGCAGCATTCATTCTAGCTAAGAAGTCGCCTTTCCTTACTGCAAAGTCCATAGGTGAGTATTAGAGAAGCTAATGGAAGTTCTGTGTACCTGCTCTATGTACAAAAAAGATACATTTTGGCATGAGCCCTCCCTTACCTTCAGAGCAGAGGGGGATGTCACAGACTTCATGGCGCATCTCTGGGCTGGTGGTGAAACACCATGGCCCTCCCTCTTCCCCTCGGGGGTTTCGGCAGTAGTTTTCCCGCAGGTCTTTACCCCGATAGCTCGAAGGCAAAAAGCTAGTTTTAAAATGACAATCATTACAGCATCAGAGCATGCAAATTTCAGTGTTAATCATACTATTTTTATAAACAGTTAGAAACAATCACATTTCTGCTTCCTTCTCCCTCCAACCTGCCTACACAAATGCACACATCCAAAAATCTATCTATCCATACACAAACACACATCTTCAGTCAGTACTACTCAACCAATGGCCTGTGTCTGGGACAATTTTTCTAGTCTGTAGCTTGCCCTAGCAAGTTTTATTCCTATTCCTCAGGCATCTTGAGCCATTTATTTGGCTCTAGAAGAAGGATAAGGAGGGTAAATTTATTACAAGAATGGAAGTAAGATCCATTGGCATGTAAGACCTGCTGTTCAGGTACTCTGTGCGCACATGGAGCAGGCTCAGCGCAGCTTGGTGCACGCCTACACCATAAAGACCACAGAGAAGTCCCATACCTGGTCAGGCAGTAGCTAGAATTGAGCACCAAGTGAACATGGCTGAGCAATGAGTGCATCACACCATGTCAAGATGCTTTCACTAACTGAAACCATGCCTGCTTTTTGTTCCAGTACCAGAAATGCCCCAAATCCCTCTTTCAATGTCTTGCCGCATGTTTTGACACAAGTCCCACTGACATCACCATAGGATCTGCTAAATAAAGACCCACTTGTCAGTGGGTCAAAATGGGTCATTTAAGAGCTACCTCACTAACAAAACTTTTCTCACTCTTTCTTTGTGTTTTCTTCTTTTGGTGTAAAGGCCTATTACATAACAATAGCATTATTCCATTACATTAGAGGTTTTCAGGGCAACCTTAAGCACTTTGGTTTTTTGAAGGGGTTGAATAGAAATTTGTGCTGATACTGTATTTTTGTCCTGACAGATATTTTCAGTATGATACCTTCCTATTATTGCCCAGTCCAACAAATATGAACTTTCCAGGGTCAAGGTTTTGTCTTCTTGACTGTCTGTAACATTATGTGATCAAGACACACAAAAAAGCTAACTCCATGTTAAGGAGCCCAACCTAAGAGCTCATCACTGCACAGTCTGCACACTGCAGACAAACCCAGTGCTCCTTCACTAACAGATTCATTGCAGTGTTGCTTAAACATAAGCTAAATTCTATAGATTAAAAAAACCAACCACCATATTCAACTCAGAATTACACTTAATTGCATGAGCATTTTTTTTTTTCATTTTTTTTTTTCTTTTGGTTAATTGAAAAGTTGTGAAAAATAAATTCTGGATCAGAAAAAAACTTTTAATTTAGCTTAATAGTTAATAGTTTAATTTCTGTGATTTCTAACATTTATTCCACTTTTTCTTCAATACATTTAAAATGGGAGCATTACAAATAAAGTACACTTTTTATACTGAAAATGGATTTTTTTTCTTTTATTTTTTGGCTTCTTTTATATTATTTTTATTCACTAAGGGAATTCAAGAGTATCTATATTTTTGAAGAAAGAAATGCTTTAAAATTTAATCTAACTTACTCTGAAAAAATGCAGGTACTTGAGCTAAGGAATCTGAGCAGAGCACGGGGGACAGCCTTTATACACAAACACTGATTTAGTTTATATACAAAAGCAAATGAGAAATATATTGTCTGTTGTCCCTGGCAAATGCCATGTTATGAATGAATAAGAAAATATATAAAAGCAGACACTGTAATCATGTTTTATTCTAGTTAATGTAATCTTTGAATTAACTGAGGTGGAAAATACCTCTGTTAAAGACACTGTGATTCTAGCCTAGGCAATGTGGAAGTAGTACTTAAAAGTGCTTTTATCATTTTTGCTGCTGGAAGAGAATGATTTCTCTGTCCTAACTGCTACTTATTAAACTGTTGCTTCTATTTTCCCTCTGTAGTCTTGCAACTCTCAAAAAACTTTAATTAAGGACAATCCTGAACAACTTTTTGATGGTGTGTTACAACCTGTGTAGGTTTTCATGTGATATGCCAATGTAGGTTAGAAAAAAATATTTAATCTTGCTTCTGGAAAAGTTTTCAGCTTAAAGAATGATGAACATAAGAAAATACTGGCATCTCAAATTATGTCAGATTTACTGTTAAAACATAAAAAAAATTGTGAAAGGATAGCATTAAAAAGTCAGAATGGGTCACATAGACAACTGGCTTCAGCAGGTATGGAAGCAATATTCTTGAAAAAGGAAGAGATGAAACATTAAGCGCTCACCCAGAATTATACAATGGAGCCACTCTTAAATTTGTATATTGGTGAAGTTCAACTGCATTAGCCAAGGAAAAAGAAAACAGAGCCAGAAGATGAGGCCAACAAGAGTAATAGTAAAAGCAGATTCAACCACAACTAAAGTAGCTGGAAACTAGCAAAAAGTCTGTGAAGTACTGGTCCAGTCTCAGACCTTTTCTCTTTGACTCGTTTTATATTGGGTTTAGCCAATTTTATAATGGATTTAGCCATTTAGGTGATAAATGCTTAAGAAACAAAAAAAATTGAGAGAGAGTTTTGTAATCTGTGCTAGGATAGGAACTAAAATAATCTGATCCTGATTTCAATGAGGAGTCTTTGGGTGTTACTGGAACAAAAAATAATTAAACGCATTATTAGTTAAACTTAAACACAAGTTTAAAGTTTGAAGCTATTTCAAATTTTGCAGGAAAGATCAAGAAAAAAAATCAGTAAACTATATTTTTTCCTTGAATATGAAAAAAAGAAAAAGATTTATTTTCTAACTGGCAGTTTGTGATAATCAGTTGTTGAGAAAAACTGACCTAAAAATCTAAGCCTTTCATAATAATAAGTTCCAAACACACCACTACTGTCAGCTTCTTCCCATCTCCCTCATGTCTCTGATGATGAAATCATATTTTCTGATGTTGAAAAACAAAATTAGCAAGCAGCCACCTCATTTATCCAGTGACCTTTTAAAAATTAAACTTATTGCACAAGAGAGGAGAAAAGTCATTCTCATAAAATTCATCACAGAAGAGTGGCTCTCCAATTCTACTATATAGAGTCATGTTTGCTATGTATTAAAATGTAATTTGGTGACATATTTCTTTATTTTATTACATAGTCACAAGTATATTATATGAAATTAATGCTTATCCCTGCTTATTCCATGATTACTGAGAATTGTTTCACTTCTAAAAGATGAATATTGTGTACCTCAAAGTGTTGAGTCTCGAGAGGTCATTGCCGTGTGGGCTGATGGCATTTATCATATGTTCACAATTAAGCATGGTCTGGTCCAACACTGAAAATCAGACACATTACCATCTATATTGTAAGCAATCAAGTCCAGTCAAGTTCAAGCCTGAGGCTCAGCTCTGTGACACATTATAAGAGGAGAGATCCCAAGTATCCTTCGCCTTTTAAAGTTGTTCCAAGTTCTCGTCTTGCACTCTAGATAGATTTGGTCAGGACAGGACTGAGCAGCACACAGCCCAGTTCCTCATTAGCAGTCTCCAGCTTGGCTCTTGCTAAGCAAAGTGCTGATGTTGGAAGAAGAGATCAAAAGTCAGCAATGTGAATGGGAAACTATCGGGTGAGAGAAAACTTTTTTTTTTTTTGCCTCTGAAGGGTTTATCATCTAAATGGTTGTAACCCAAATGAAAAGAGTCAAACAGAAACGGTCAAAGAGTATACAAGTGCCTCAGTTTGGTTTTTTTTTGCTAGTTTCCAGCAATTTTTGCTGTGGTTCCATCTGCTTTTATCATTACTCTTGCTGGCATCCATTTGTTTTGTTTTCTTCTCTTTTCTTTACCTAATGTAGTTGGAATGGGGCTATTCTCAGAATGTAAAATCTGTAGTCAGTTCCTCACTATACCAGATCTTAAACTGAAAAGTTTAACTGATCAGTCTTTAGTTACTGCTTGTGCGATATGAAGGAAAGGATTTAAATCATCTGCTCAGTGTTTTCATGTATTTATTGCCTGGTCTAAGTGCTTTATGGAGTTTAATATATTCTGCAAATAGAACAGAATAAATAGTAACTATGCAAAATGTGGTAACAATAATTATATACTGATCAAATAGGTGGGCTGATATTCTTACCATTCTTCATTTCCTATGATGTTTTTTTTTAAATGACCCATTTCCTAGGAGTCCATTGAAAACAGTGATAAACTTCCAGACTCTGGGCTGAAGTAAAGCAGCTGTTTTGCTACTGCCAGAAGCTAAGAGATCAAAAGGAAATAAACAGCTGAGAAATCCAATGCAGGAGAGGAGGGGATCCAGACATACAGGCTGGTATTGGAGGGAACTCTTTGGAGAAAGTTTAAGGTTTTTTTTTCTGGAACCTGGAGAATGGCATCTCTCGGGGAAGACTACTCCTAAGAGATTTTGTTGTTTAAGGTCAGTGTTCTCATAAATTCTTTGTCTGCTAATAAGTCAAGCTTTGCTTTGTGGAATCTGTCAGAGCACTACTCCCACTGTCTCTGCTCCTGAACTCTTACCTGTGCTCATGGGGGATCATTGAATTCCAGGCCTGACACTGAATACCACTTTTAGTAATAGATATTGTTCCTTTGTACTCAGCTCCTTTTCCAATTATACAGTTTCTGACGTAGTCTATTGAAAGAAAAGGAAACAAAATTAGGACTTTCATTAAACACTTTACCAGTGTCTCTAAAAATAGAGTTCTTCATCATCTTTCACATAAAAAGAATACATTTTTTAATACATTTTAGAGGCATCATTATTCAAAACACACTTTTGTTGTCCATATACATTTTTGTCTCTTTTATTATTTTAAAAAATTTGTGAACACTATCTTGACAAAGGACGTTACTGAAAATATTACCGAAGTGTCTGACCGACAAAAATCCATAACTTGGGACTTAACATCTCCACTCATTAATTAGGAAAATAAAAGCAATAACAATTTAATAGCAATTCAATAATTTTAAGTCATACAACTGGGATTCTAAGTAGAAAGATGATGTAGACTACTACATGGAATATCAGGCAAATACGTAGGTTGGAAAACAGCATGAACAAGTATGCAAACATCACCACCCTTGCGTAACAGAGAAAAAAAAAAAAGAAAGAAATGAGGAAAAAAAAGGGAAAAAAAAAGTTATTTGCAAGCAAAGCTGTAAGATGTTCAGAATGCATATAAGCACCTTATGCCCAGAGTACATCTACAGCCAAAAAGTCACTGACTGACCTCAGCTTTTATCCCCCACCCTTAGTTGGAAAAATGAAATAAATAAATAAGTCAGTTACCCTTCTTTTCAAACAGATCAAACGCATGGTCTTGCTTCTTTCTCACACCATTTGTCAAGCTGTTGAAGGATAACCAATGGCACCGTTTTGTAACTCTGTCATAAGCAAAGGCCCTGCAAAGAAAATCTGGATGAGAAAAAAATCTCTGTGTGGTTTATAATAATGACACATGGCTTGCCAAGGAGCATGCAATGACTGCAATGACATCAGATTTATTTTTACTGGGAAAGTCAGAGAAACAGCCCAAATTACTATTTAAACCCACAACTGTGTTGACAAGAACAAAGAAACAAAGAAATTAAATTGATGTGGCCATTACATTAAATACTAGCTTGGTTGTTCACACTAATCTAAGAGTTCCCTTGTTGTTAAAGATCTTTGTTTTAAAAGTGAGATAAATGTGACTGAGACAGCATTTGTGTCCCTAGTTGCATTGCTTTCTGGGAAGGAAAAAAATAAAAAAATAAAAAAAAGGAAGATTAAAACATCTTTGGTTTTCTTAAAATATGCCTGTGAAAGAGTTAACTATCTCACACTAATAGCACATTTATAGCATGAGGAAAATTCAAGCACAAGATCTCTTTCTTGCCCAGAACAACAGAGCTATGTGAAAACAAGATTATTTTTTATTTTTATAAATAATCTGAACTGTGATAGTGTACCAAACTTTGTCCTTGCTTTGCTTCATTTTTTTTTTCTCTTATTTTTAACTGTCTTCAAGGATAGAGTACAAAGTGTGCTGAATTGAGCAGAATTGGGGGTCAAGGAGGAGGGGCAAAAAAAAAAAAAAAAAAAAAAAAAAAACCTGAACAATAATCAGAGCAGTAAGACCACTTTTTGCCAATATTATTTTTTATTTTTTATCAATATAAAGAGTTTTTCTCTCAACAGTATTTTGAAAGGTGTTTTCTTAACTGTAGGCAAAATATTTTAAAGGCTTTTAGAGGATTATCTGGAGGAGGAAACATTTATTTCAATTAACAATCAAAAAAGAAAAAGAAATAAAAGAACTAAAGAAATTTTTTCCCCTAATTTTCCAGTAGGAAAAAAAAAAAAATCACTCTCATGATACTATAATCTATAAACCACAATACAGTTTTTGTACTAGCTATCAGTAATCCCAAATATTCTCAGCTATTTTGTTCTGATTTGAGAAGGCATTTTAACACTATCTGATAGTATGCAAAAGACACATGGATTCTTACACTTTATCCTTACTTTGCCTGTGCACTGCAACTCCAACTTATAGCTCTTGATTTCCTTGTAATTCTCCTCTTGCCACACAAGTTTTTCTGTGTGAGATCTTGCTGGCTTTAGTTTAAAATATTACAAGATCCTATCCAACCTCCCCTCTTTCAAACATCCTCTTCATTATCTTTTCCATCACCAAACAGATTTTTCATCCAACTGCTCTCTCTACACTGTTGACTCCAAATGTTTCCAACCTGCTAACCTTCATCCTTCTGCCTTTGTTCAGCCTTCTGTTCTCTTCTGGCTAGTTCTCAAATTTGAGCATATCCAAGTGCCTCCAACTCCATCTTCACAAAAATAACCTTGACCTTTCCTGCCTTTCCAATTACATTCTCCATTCCCCTCCTCCCTTTTAAAGTGGGAATGCAGAATGCACTGTTTACAAACATTTCTTTCATTTTTTGCTTTCGGTTGCCTTTTGGTTTCCTTCCAGCTTGGCTTCATCTATTTCTGCAAATGAAAGTTCCTACCACACTTTTCTTGGACACAAATCCTGAGGATTTTTACAGTTCTGGAGTCAACATATTTAGTCAAATTCTCGGACTTTCTTCTACTGATACTATCGATCACAATTTTTATGTTGCTGTACGTACTGAGATAATCAGTAAACTTTCTGACCAGGTACTGGAGTCTTGTGGTCTAGAATGCAATCTCTTGCTGTCTAAATGTGAAATATAAATACAAACCAGAAGGTAAGAGGATAACAGTGTATAAGACTACCGTATCTTTGTAAGTAAGGAAGTGACAAAACAAGTGCAATTATTTAAGCGATTGAGAACTACTGTTTGGATCAGTACTATCACTAGAATCAAGCCATGAAAAATGTCAATAAATGCAGGTATATAAAATCGAATACATAAAAAGTAATTTTATGTCTTTTTTTTTTTTTTTTTTTTTTTTAATGTTCCCACAGATACCAGTAAACTAGTTGATTTTTATTTGATTTGACAACAAATTTCACTTTGTAATATCCATATACTGGTAAGAAGTTAAAGAATGGCTATCCTAAGAATGAAATGGAAACATTAATAATTACTAGTTCCTTTAAATGAGAACATATGTCAAATATGTGTTTACAGTAGCATCAAAGAACCATGCACACTATAACAGGACTCATCTGGTACCAAATGGAAATCCAAATAATGTTCCCAGTTACAGAGAATCTCTCTTTCTGCATAGTGACAGCCCAGAGTAATCAACTACATTTCTGTTGCTAGCTTTGCTGCTGAACAAGTGCAAGGAAAATTGTGAAATTCAGAGCATGAGCAGTCAGATCTATAATTATTTTTTATCTTCAGTTCAAAAGAGCTATTGACTGATTGCAATACTGCTATCTGTGAGTACTATTCTTCCAAGCTCTGTTCCCAAGGTCCCTCGTGGTTTCTCTTTATTCTTTTATTGACTGATTATGGCAGAATTTGCCCCTAAATGAATCTGTCAGGCAGTAGCAGGGACTGACTGTCCCAATAGAAAAAAATCTTCAAAAATGAGAAACTAATGGAAAAGCGGAGATGTTCTGGATTATTATTCATATGAAGTAGTATTACTGAATATATTAACCTACTTATTTTTTTCAGAAAAAATAAATGTACTAGTCAGAGCAGCTGCAACTACAAAATGCTTCAAACAACTTCTTTGAGCAGATGTTGGAATATAGAATTGTTGTTTGCATGGCATCATTCAGCATTTTTTATACTGTGAAATCTAATTTTACAATACTTCTTGTTGCTGAACATCAGAACTTAAGGATCTCTTGTTCACTGAGTACAACCTGATCCACTTGGCAATGGTATCAGAGGAAGGTCTGCCAATAGGGAAAAGAGTCAGATGCACCATGTGAAAAATATTAGTGCCTGGAAAATATTTTTTTAACAAAAAATTGTAAACTCTGCTTATTTTTTACATATGTAAATAGGCAGTCTGAAACGATATAAAATAGATCTCACAGCATTGGAAGTAAAGGCTTGAAGAAGAATCAGAAAGCTTTCATTATCAGTTTGATCTAGCTTCAATTTTAGTGAGAGTACATTTTCTTATATTTTAAGATAAAGCTGACATTTAGCCCAGTGCTCACTAGTACAGAAGCCATTCATTCTCTGCAAGATTCTCCTGTGTTCATGTTATTCGTTTATTGGTAATGGTCTAGTCTAAAAGAGGCCAAGGGGACAATTCAAGTCTAATGCGTAAAAAAAGTAACAGTGATATGTTCCAAAATATAGTAGAGAATATGTACTAGGCAGATAAGCAATCAGCTGTGTTATGTGTTTGTAAGAGACAGCAGATGCTGTAGAATAGCAAGCATGTATTTGTAATGACTATGTAGCCGAGAAGGTTTGATTCCATTGTATCAGGTTCGTAGTACTTGCCAGTGAAGTTTAGCAGCGCATGTATCTGTGCTCCATGTGTGAAGTTCCCATTGACTTCAGTGGGAGTAATGTGTAAGGAATGAAGACAGAATATGGTCTGAAGCGGTGCTGAAGTACTGCAGCTGTGATGTGTGACAATATCCATTTTATAAGAGATATAAAAAGCCCAGAAATGTTCACTCAATGCTACAGTGCAGCACAAGTATTCCACAACTTAACATGAGTACATTTTTTCAGCAATATTGTGGAAAGGATCACAGATTCAACAAGCTAAGACAACTCAGATAGATAAATCTTCAGAAAGGGCTGATACTCTCTGGGCAGGTAGAACACCACCGATTTTTTTTTTTTTTAAGTGAAACTTTTAAGTTGTCCTCAGTACAAGCCATAGCTGGTGAAAATTACAGTAAGATGTTCAGCCAAAGAGTATTATGTAAGAAGCTGTTAGGAAAAATGTTATAGCAATAGAGATACATTACTTACTTGCAAGTGAATGAAAGGCCTTTGTTCCTGCTGCATCTCTTGGCACACTGCTCAGTGGTATTTAACAGCTTGGTTTTAACTTCCAGTGTTTTGTTTACTTTGATGAGCATCAACTCGCCTGTTTTTTTATAGTCATGAAGAGGATTTCTCCTTCTTCCTTTACCTTCTAAGAAAGAAGCAAGGAAGAAAAACAACAACAACAACAACAAAAAACAGTGTAAAGAAGAGTCCCAAGGTTATAGACGGCATTAGAAACGAATAATGTTTATTAAGGAATTACAGCTGTACTGGTACTTAAAGCATAGTGAAATTTACAAAACTAAGGTGCAAGTAGATACATGAGAAAAACTGATTATTTTAAGCGATCTCCATTCTTAAAAGCTGGTGTGGTAGGAAAAACAGAAAAACTCATTTCAAATTCAGGATTGAATGACAGGAAAGTTTTTCATCTGAATATTTTTTTCAGAAGCCCTGAGATGTGTCTGTTCCATCTCTTGAAAACTCTATCATGTAAATAATTCCATGAAAAACTGAAGTGACAAAGTTAAACAAAGGTCTTTCTTTGATGGATAGAGTGGAATTAAAATCAGAATGAGATGGATGTAAATCTGAACCTGATAAGCTGTTTTAAAACAGAAAACTTTTTAATCACAAGTTTGTAACAGATTTTGAGCCTAGAAGTAACACAAAATAGTCACTTGTGTCATTTGTTATTCCAGTGAAGATTCACTGTATTGTGTTGGATTTAGAAGTCAATGAAAGAGAATTATTAGCTTACATTAAAGAAAAGGAGGGGAGACAGTAGCCGGAGTGTGTAAATACTCCACACTTCAGAAAGATTTCTACAGAAAAATCTGTTTCTATATCTCTGTTGAAAGACCCAAGAAAAGATGTTTAATATCCAGTAGAGAAGATTGTCTAGAGAAGTTTGGCTAAAGTGCAAGAGGAAAAGTCTTTGTACTTTACAAGAAAGAAAAACACAGATTTTCTATAAATGTTCTAAAAAAATATACATTTTCTATGTATGTATATGTTTGTTTTTCTCATACAAAGCAGTTTGCTTCTATAGGCTTCTCCATCATCAGTGAAGGTGGATGAGTATCTTTGGAGGAAGTTTCTCATTATTGTAAGTTACATGAGTAACTCAGGAAGGATAAACTGCCCTTTTGATCTGTTTCTTCTATTTCTCCTTTTTCACCCAAAGATCCAAGATGATCCTTTTAAATTAGGTAGTTAATTCAGGAAAAAGAGGAAGAGGAAGAGGGGAAGGGAGGAAGGGAGGAAGGGAGGAAGGGAGGAAGGGAGGAAGGGAGGAAGGGAGGAAGGGAGGAAGGGAGGAAGGGAGGAAGGGAGGAAGGAAGGAAGGAAGGAAGGAAGGAAGGAAGGAAGGAAGGAAGGAAGGAGGGAGGGAGGGAGGGAGGGAGGGAGGGAGGGAAGGAAGGAAGGAAGGAAGGAAGGAAGGAAGGAAGGAAGGAAGGAAGGAAGGAAGGAAGGAAAGAAAACAAAAAGAATGAATTCCTTAATTAAAGATATATTTAATACTATTTTTCATAACATTTTTCCATGTAACCATTTTCACATCTGTCCTTCTATTACTTTCTCCAAAGGATCAGCCACAATGACAGCAAGCAAATTTTCAGGACTAATGCATTAAATTTTGCCAGAGTTTTGCCAATGTATGAATCCTCACCATAGCACTCTGCTATCCTGAATAGGTAATTTCTTATACAGGTGAAACGTGCACATAGGTAGTAAATTTTCAGTTGGTATACTCTGCACAGAATTTCAGAATAACTCCATAAACTGTAAAGCTCCAATAGCTGAGGTCCCTGTGACTCTAAGTTACTGACAGCTGCATATACCTAAAGCTTAGGAAGCAGAAGTGTTTCCTTCACAGAACTCCCATTCTGATTGCTAAGGGACCACATTTTTACTGGATTCAGTTAAATCGTACCTCTCAGTGGTGAGTTAGCCCTAAGACACCTAAAAATAGAACAGATATTTAAAGTAGATTAATCAAGGTTCAGTTATTAAGAGACAAAGTGAGAAAGAGAAGATCAAAGTAAAATAATACCACAGCTGTAATGTATCTATAAAAAAAATCTTCATCCATTCTACTCCTCTTTTAGAACTGCTGAAGGTGAGCAATGCTATTCCCCTGCAACTAATAGCTTATAATTTTAATTCCAAGCACAAGTATTTTCAGAAAATAAATTATTAATTTCCCTTCAAATAATAGAATCCTAGAAGTTCTCTGGCCAGAAAGGACTTAAAAGAGTTCCAAGCCCCTTGCCATGGCCTGGGTTGCCTCCTGTTAGATCAGACTGCTCAGGACCTCATCCAACGCAGACCTTCAGAAATGGGGCATTCACAACTTCTCTGTACAACCCGTTTCAATGCCTCTTATTTTTATAGGAAGAAGTTTTTGTTGAAAAGTTCAAATGTTAACAGTTTTGGTACTGTGTCTGGGATCCATGTCAGTTATTGTAAGCATTTTCAGCTTTGAATTTGCACAGCACATATATATCCCAAATGAGTCATAATGCTTTGAGAACTGTTATGATAGGACTCTGACTTAAAGTATTAGCATCATTACTGGAAAATATTTTGTCTGCACTGCTTGCTTGTATTTTTTATTATTATTATTATTATTTTAATGTACCTATGGAAGAGCCAAAGTGCTGTAATAAGAATTGCATCTGTTCTTTAAGACAACCACAGAAAAACAAGTCTACCATTAAGCTTTTGTGGTGAATGTCTCAATCTATTTTCTTATAAGATGTTGTTATACTGTCTCAGCCAAGATTTTTATGTCCAGTGGAGGTAAGAATCTGTACAGAAATATCAAAGTATTTTCTTTTAGTTTCTGATGCTAACATTTTCCATCTACTGATAAGTGTCATTATCTTTATTCCTTATGATAACAGCTTCTCAAACTCACCAACTAGAATGCAAAAATAAGAACATCATCCAAAAAAAAAACAAGAAATGCTGTTCTACTTGAAAAACATGGTTCACAGTAAAGCTTTTTTATTTTCCCTGAGCAGTTGTCCAAAGAGGATTATGGGTTTGATCTTGCATTTAGCAATTCATAACAGCCTGATTTACTTTAGCTTTCAAACAACATTCTATGACTTTGCCTATAATCCAAAAGGCGAAGTGCCAAATACATGGTGTGACTTTGTTAGAACCATCTGAATAATGCAAAGCATTAATTTTACAACTCTAACAGCAACAACAAAAAGAAAAAATAGTATTTATTGGTTCAAACCAGGTGCTTTAATTCTTAAGATCTTAAATAGAATAGTGTCTGATAAATGTTCTACATTAAAGTCTACTGTGCAATATTATCTATATAGTTCTTCTAATTTGTGATGGACATTTATTTCAGTTTCTTAAACTTTCATTAATCATTAGTTTGTGGGCCATGCCTTCTGAAGATTCTTGTGTTTGTATTTATATTAGTAAAGAAGTCTGACATTCCACTTAAATTTGAAAATAATAGCAGCTAATTCAAGCATAAAAGAACGTACTCAAATACAAATCACCTTTTTTTTCCTCAGCAGAAACAACCCCTAACTGAATATATTCCTTTGGCTGACTCAAAGTATTACTGAAAAACATGAGGGCAGGGCCTCTTTCTTCTTCTTAACATGATAGAAACCATGGTCAGACAGAAAAAAAGAAGAGTTCAGCCAGGGCACAGGGAAATGGAAACTACCATAGTGACTCTAGTAGGATGCTGCAGTGGGTGAGTATGTTGTCATCTCATTTAGGATCCTCACAGTTTTCTCACTAGAACATTTACCACCATCCAAAAGTGTGTAAAGTATTCACTTTAAAATAAATATTTCTCACAATGAAAGACATGTTGCTGTAAGCTACAAGAAAAAACCTTAGGTTCTCTTACTACCTTTTCTATATGAAGTTTCTGTATAGTATCCTGAGATACAAAGTATTAAATGAGTTTACCCAAATTATATCACATCTGGAGGAAAATATTTCAAGAAATACCTTGTCTTGGAGTAGTTTCGGACTACGCCAAATAAGTAAACAGAGATAAAGAAAATTATCATTTTGCAGAATTACTTAGAAGACTCACTAGGTGGTTGTCACACCTGTATTCTACAACCTACTTAACCATTATGACTGTACTAGTGGGAAAATTGCAGCAGAATCATATTCTTTATCTCTTTTGAATCTGTTTCCCACACCAAAAAGAGATTTGTGCTCAAAATATCACCATACCACTCAGTCCTGAAACTACATGAATAAGTTTGACACCTCAGTTGAAAATGTTACACCCAGTAGAAGATACTAAGTCTGATAGTAAGCTATAACAGAGTCAGGAAATTTAGTTTGAATTTAATTTCAGGTCACTTAGTGCTTAAATACTTTAGCAACTCAAGTATCAGACTCTAAGATTTTAGTCTGACCACAAAAAGGATTTGTTTTCCCAATCATTGTTTCACAGTAAAAAGCTATTATCACCTAAATTATACCAATGTTGTGGCAATCAAGAGCATATAGGACACCAAAAGGCCTAAAGATCACTTTTGCACATCACAATGAGATCAAAATACTACTTGTATTGTCTACAGGAAAAATTTACTGTTAAATTATCTGACGTTATCTACTTCAATGGTAATCATTTTCTCCTTCCTCTACCAGTCCAACTTTTTAAAATGTATGCTTAGGCTTAGGAGTTATAGTCTTACTGAGCACTGGAACATTCTACTGTCTCCCTTGAAAAATCTTCATTTTTATGGACATGTCATAGACAACACAAGGCTTTTATTAATCAAGTCTGGTGATGTATTCAACATGTCAGTTTTCAGGGTTTCCAAGTCTCATTCTAATCTGTGCAAAAGTTCATGCTTTATTAAAGAACCACATCATGGAGACTTGTAATAATGTGAGAAGTCTCATTCCTTTCTTTCTACCTTTGCATCCCACTTCACTAACCTAACTAAGAATAAAAACATAATGCCTCTGAATTTTCCATGAGAAGATAAACTTAAATTCAAGATTTATGTTTTAATCAAGATTGTTAATGAAATCTTGTTTATGAAAGGAGTTTTATTTCATTATTTTTCTTGTTTACACTTGCAGAGCTGGATTATATCTTTCAGAACTTCAGCAATTTCCCAAGTGGTTATTTGTTTTGTTGTGTTAAACTTTCAACTGGCTAGGATAATGAAAGATGTTTTCTTCTATTACGATAGCTACTGATGTAAGTAAGTTGGATGAAGATCTTCATGTGGTAGATGGAAAAAGATGTTTACGATTTTTAGTTATGAAGAAAATAACATCCCCATAGCAGTACCACTAGTCATTATTCATGTTGGATGTTCGTTGGATGTCAGAAATAAACTATATTTTTGAGGAAAAAAAAAAAAAAAATCAAGAAAAGGAAGATACCTTAGTGTATAAATTTCAGGTATCGATTGCAATCCTTCCAAATAGCACAACAAATGCAAAATAAGATGCCATTGGGGAGAAAAATAGCAAAGAGGGTATTTGTCCACATGCTGTGTATAAAACTCAGAAAAATTTAAGATTTAAAACATGTTTGAGTGAAATGTTTTTAAAAGTGTTGTTTCAGGTATATAGAAGAGATATATTCCCTTTCTGTAGCATCAGCAGGCATTTTAGACTGATATTCATTATTTTTTGTATCATATTTGTAATGAAATGACCTTGAATCGTTAAAAGATGGAATAATTAGGATATTCAATTATTTTTTAAATAACAGATAATCAAGTCAAATTAGCTTTTTTTTTTTTTTTAAAGAACAATCATCATTGCAAGCCAAAGTAAACAGAATTTACAGAATTTTTCAATTGAGACAGGGAAAAGAAAAGAAATATGATAACTGAATTTTATGTGAAATTTGTGAAGGGAAGATGCTGTTGGAACTTGGGGCATGGGCAGAAATCAGAAATTTACCATCATATGAAAGACCTTCAGGAAAAAGGCATAAAAAGCTTAACTTCATCTGAAATAAAAGGAAGACACAGTATTCAACACAGTAAATGTCTCCATTTTTTTTTAGGAAACTTATACTTAAAAAAACAACAAGGTTATGCCCAAGAAAATATATTCATAACTATGTATCTGAAAGGGGGGGAAGAAAGAAACGAGCAAATTTTAGAACTTGGTAAAGTGTACAAAGCCAATTATGCAAAATGATGGATTATCTCACTATCACAAATGTTTTTTTGAAAGAGATATCAAAGCTAAACCTTATCTCAGTGAAAACAGTGAAAATAAATATTAATAAAAACAAATTAAAAATAAAATAAAAAACAAGCCTTAATTATATGCATAGAAGTGCACTTGGTAATCCTTGTGTAGAAGCAAAGATCATTGAGTAGGGTTTGCAGTAAAACAAGAGTTCTCAGCAAAGTTGGACTGAATAATAGCATGTAAATGTGTTGAGCTCTTTAACTTCTTTACAAAATATGATTTGTGAAATATTTTGAATTAAATTCAGCAATGTATCTTCAGGATAATGCTTTTCAAAGGATATAAAGCAACAAGGGTAAATTGTGTATTGACACAGGCCCCAGTACAATACAATAAATGTACTGATTTCATTAAGAGAAAATGAACTTGAAAGTAGGTATCACAAGATGGCTTCAGATATGATATGCTCACAGTCATTCACTGTATAAAAGCATGGTCACTGTAAAAATTGAAAAAAAAAATGGTGGACGTTGATATCAAAATCATTTACTGGGTCATGAAATATTTGCTGTCTATGAGAATAGTTAGGAAGCAGTTTTTTAAACAAATTCACTCAAGACAGTTTATTCTCTTAAGTCTAGAAGAGTCAATTAGATAATGTGAATTAATACTCATAATTTTAACTTACTTTTAACTTAGTTTCAACTTGCTCTCATTTATTTTGACTTCTCCTTATGCATGTTTCAGTATCAGAAATGTCCAATTTCCTGGCTAGAATGCAAAAAGTGAACATCTTTTCCAAATGACTTGT
Organism: Centrocercus urophasianus; assembly: GCF_019232065.1. Taxonomy (NCBI): domain Eukaryota; kingdom Metazoa; phylum Chordata; class Aves; order Galliformes; family Phasianidae; genus Centrocercus; species Centrocercus urophasianus. Next base: position 9,091,220 of record NW_024884697.1, on the reverse strand, counting down.
CATTTGGAAGGAAGGAAGAAATAGAAGGGAAAGAATGAAAGAGAGATAGAAAGAGAGGCAGAAAGGAAGCAAAAAAGAAAGAGAGGAAGAAAAAGCAAGCAAGCAAGAGAAAGGAAGGATGAAAAAAAAATGCAAGAAACAAGGAAAAAAGAAAGAAAGAATGAAAGAAGAAGGAAAGAAAGACATAAAATGAACAACTGAAACAATTCTGAAATGTGCCCAAGAAAACAACTTTTTATATTGAATAGATTTAGAAGCCAGATTAAGTTTAATGTGGTTATTTATATAAAACAATAATTTGGCATGAGAAAGTTTATAAACCATACCCATAAGAACTGCAGTAAGCTATACAGATGGAATGTCACCAAAATAAAACCAGCTGTCCAAGAAGTCATCTCTTGCTTGTCACAATTGAATAGTTTCTCAGAAAGGTGTCTGGAGGATCATGTAATTATTCTTAACTTCCGAAATTTATTTTCTTGGCAAAAGAGCCATCACAGAAAAAAAAAAAAATCTGCAATTTTTAGAAAGCAGTTTGCAATATATAATATAGGGATAATTTTTTCCTTATTTTTATATTGGCTTTCAGTCTAGTTGTTAAGCAGATTCAGGAAATGCAAAGAATATATTTCTTTTTGGCTTTATGTTGCTCTCAGTCACACGCCCACACACATATACACACGCATGCACATATATCCCTCATTAGCAGCTGCAAAGATTGTCAATTTCTTTGGAATCCAACTTCAAGTTTTTGCTAAGTCCATTCTTTGTGACTCTCCTATAGTCAGCATGAAAACACAAGAAACAAAGGATAACGCTAACAACTGATAGCATGTTCTATAATTGGATGGTAGATGCAAAAGGACAGCTCTTTCTCTTCCAGGAAAAGGTTATCTGCACAGCAGGATGCTGAGACCCATTGGCAGAAACAAACGGTCTGCAGTTTGTACTCTGACTTGCTGTATCTAACCTCTGGCTAAATTACAGAGAACTTTTTCCCTTGTAGGATTTTTCTTCCTATGCATCTGCACAAGAATTTAATCCCTTCTATTTTGCATTGCATTCCACAATCTTTACAAATATGTGACGCTTTTTTCCAAGGCACCCTGAGCATTATGTGCTCCATTTGCAATGGGGTCTCAGCCACAACTTAGTGCGTCTGGGTTTGGAGGAGGGAGTAAAAAGAAAAGCACAGACAGGACAGTGATTTAGGCAAAACAAAGACGGACTGGCATGAAGAGTGACAAGAGCCTTGCTACATGTTGTATACATAAAAAATGTGCTGCTGGACAAAGCAAGGAGTCATAGAAAGAGTTGGAGCTGATGGGAGACGGATGGAGCAGCCAGTCCCACACTGTGCCAGCAGCACTGAGGACTGCCAGGCATGGCCAGGCACATCAGGCAGCACATGGGTGGAGACCCACAATTCATTTAGCTCCATCTCCTGTAGCTAGATTTTGCCAGAACATCTGACTAATCTGGAGCATGTTCCTAGCTCTCCTTCACTGCAAAACTGCTTTACGTGTGGGTACTAATCACATACAGGAATAGTTCTACTATCCTCTAATGGGACTGCCAAAGAAACGCATGGAAAAGAGATGAGGGAAAATTAATCCTCACCCCTTCACAATGCTTTGTAGCTGCCCTAATTTCTTACTGCAATGAACAGACTTTGCTCACGTCTGGAGGATGCCAATTCTACTATTCCAGCTTTCCAAGCAAGTGTGGAAATCAATTCTTTCTCATCTCCATGCTTCCTTGTAGCCTCTACCCCTCTACTCCCACCTCAAGACTGATGGGAGAAAGTGAAATTCCAGTACTCATTCATGACATACAATTGCAAAAAGTTCAGGGCAATTCTCCCCTCCCTACATAAAGCTTTTACCCATCAAGAGGCCCAGTTATCCTGCTTTCAAATCTCCTTAGAAAAGTTTGAAATGCTTAAGTGGCAAACTAATGTTCAGTGTAAAGATCCAGAAGGGAGATATTATGCTCTCTGAGGGAGTCTGTGAATTTCCCTTCCAACCCTGGCCTCAGTTGAAGTATTACAATAATGACAGATGAACTCCTCCAATAAGAGGCTTTCCTTTCTTGACTTCACGAGTGCACGATTTTCCAGAGTTTTATGCAACATTTTAATCTCATGTCTTTCAACTCTAAGTTCGCCTGCTAGGTTGCTTATGAAAATGGCATTAATAGAAACAGAAAATCTGTTAAGCAGGGTAAGAGCGTTTTACACGCGAGAGCAAAACAAGCAACCCCTGGCACTGAGCACCAAAAGGATTCCATTAAACAGAAGGAATACAGTCTTCCAACTGGCAGAGTAGCATTTTGCTCTGTTGACAGTGTATAGAATAATGACTATCTACAGCTGGGGTGGGGAAGTATAAATCACATTAAACTTTAAAATACACGTAGCTAAGCAGACCACAGGAATACACAACTTTCAGATGCTGATTATTGGTATGGGATTTTTTGAAAGTTATTTGTAGGAACTAAGTGCAACTCCCACATCTTCATTATAAACTTTTCAAATGATCTGAACTACAGAAAATGCTGAGAAATAATGGTAAGGAAACACTCAGATGCCAGTCTTTTGCAGAAAAATATCTTTAATTTAGATTAATCTTTAGCATTCATTCTTCTGCAACATACAATCCAGTTTCATTACATATCTAGCCTCAGTTTCACTAGATTAACGTTATTAAAGAAATACTAAGAAAACTGAATATTAAGAATGAGTGAGGAAGAAAATTCTAATAAAAGTTATTAGTTTCAGATTAATTTATTTCTGCAAGTGATAGAAACATTGTCTTCATACAGAACTTAGGACACTGTAGCCAAACCTAAAAGATCCAGTCACAGAATAAAAAACTCATTATTAGGTAAATTTAAACTCAACTTTGATAGAACATTAGTAGAAAAATGTATGGGAATACATTAGCAAAATAGTTCTTATACATATATTTGATTATTTTCATCACTTAGCTTTTTCACATATAAAAATAATAAATACATAGAGATATATTAATCTTTCTTGAAAACCTTTCAGTAAAAATAATCCAAAACCATTCCCCGCTCCTTTCATTGTAAAAATCCTGGAACATTTGTTGAGGATCATCTCTTTTTACAAACCAAGGTAACTGCAATGGCAGTGTGTGGTAAGATTCATCTTTCTTGTCCATAACACAAACAATAGGATTGATTAATATTAAGGTAGGTGGGGAAGGAAAGTTAAGGAAGGTAGTGTTGCCAAGAAACTGTCACTATGAAAGTTGGCCAGAAAACAAGTTTTACTACAAGAAAAATTCTGAAATTTAGGAAATCTAATTTCCTTTCACATCAGGATGAACCATATACTAAACTGAAGAATCCATTGGTTAGGATGTAGCCATAATCATCAGTCTACTGATGCTCATAGTATCAATCTCTCAATCTCTTCCATTAGAATATTAGATTGAATTTGGGAAAGTACAGATCTGACTACTGGCAGGCAGAAAAAGGACTCTTTCAAGGAAAGTGTCCTAGTCATCAAGGGATTAAGCACAATCTAGCTTCTTATGAACCTGGCTATACACCAGTTTCTGTCTAGTTGGTCAGATGAAGTAACATGAGTTCTGATTTTTTTCAAGCTCATCAGTTGATGAGTTTCTATCCCAGGTGGGAACTGCTCACCGTCATTTTGTACTCCAAGCTATTGTAAACGTTTCTTGATGCAAATTTCTTTCATTTGATACGAGGGAGCTAGGTCAAAGAAATTTTCTTTCTAAAAGGAAAAGTTTTGATGGGTCAGCATTTTCCAGTTAAAAAAAAAAAAAAAAAAAAAAAAAAAAACAAACAAAAAAAACCCACCAGAATATTTCCTCAGAAAATTCCTAACTAGCTCTAGTCATCAAATTTTCTGAAAGTTCATATGTCCATAGAATGGAAATTGCAATGTATGTGGAAAAGGAGTTCAGAAAAATGTAGTACTGTAGTGGCTATATCTCTGTTTCACCTGCTTCTAGTGCCTATGAAAACAATCAGCACTGAGCAGACTGAACACAAAAGCTCTCATGAGGTGCTCAGCACCTGACAAAACTGCACTCTTACTATAGGGGAAAAATGACATGTCTATTGCACATGATTTTACCCATTGATTTTACGCATTTTTTTGCACACTCAGATAACAAACTATTCCACTTTAAAATACTATTAAAAAAAATATGTATATATATATATATATATACATACATTTTTTTTACTAGAAAATCTAATTGTATCTTAGAAGCCATGGACATCACTTGCCATACCCTCTGCTTGGTGCACTCAAGCCTTGCCCCTGAACCCAGACACTGTGTGTGCCTGCTCTTGATCTGCTTTCTCCTGGCAGATCCTTTCCCTGAATTCTGGCTGCCTTTTGTTTCTGTCTGTGTAAAGGTCTGACCCTAACAATGTTGGTGGAAGGAAGGAAGGAAAGGTTTGTAGAAACCTTTGCAAACTTTTTTCCTCAAGCGTCTCCCCAGAGGGCCAATAGAAACACAGAGTTAGCTCTCCAGATATCCAGTCCAAGGGGGACACTTCAGGAAAGAAATTCAGCTAAAGAGCTTCCAGCACTTGATTACTTATTGTTTGTCCCTTCCCCCCTCACTCACCCCCCTCCGCTCCCGGATTTCATCGGGAACGTCTAATGAAATTACAAGTACTTCAGTCTGGAAATAGCACGTTTGTGCTGCTGAACTCTAGCAAGGGCTTTCCCTTTCAGCAGCATACTATCTTATGCTTTGGGTATTCCTCGTCAATTTATTTAAATTAACATTTATCTTAGCACTCGGAAATTATAGGCAGATGTTTCCACATACCCTGATTATAGGCAACGATGAAACATCCTCCTCCCGCTCTCCGATCTCTCTGTCCTGAGAGACTCCCGAGTGCCCCTCACTGGGAGGGGAGGTGATGGAAGCAGCAACACTTCTACACCACCCAGTTTGTCCCCGCCGAGCACAGGTTGTCCCGAGACGACCCGGGACGGGTACCGGCACCCAGAACCTCACCCCGAGCCGCACCCGGTGCTGGTGCAGCTAAGGTAGAGCTGACGGGCGCAGGGTAGAGAGAGGGAGAGAGGGGAGCGATGCAGCTGTGAGCTGGGGAGGGGTGGGGGATGTCGCTAGAGAAGTGATAGAAGAACTAACCTGCCGCAGGGATGGAGATGGGAGGCAGCAGCAGCTGATGGAGCAGCAAGGCTGGCAGGAGTTGGGTAGCCCACATGGTGCTGGCGGCCCCCCCCGGCGGCTGGCGGGGAGGAGATGGCTCCTCGGAAGGACCCTGTGCACAGCCGGTCACTAAAGGAGTCAGAGCAAGCCGAGCTGCTTTTTATTGCGATGATCTAAGTTTGTTGTGTGATTAACTGGAAAGATCTGGGTCCCAACTCCCTCTTACGGTAAGAAACTGTTCAACAACATATCCTCTCTGCCTCCTCTCCCCCTCCCCTCCCCGGGAGCTGCCTCCCCTCCCGCCCCGCAGACGGCCCAAGGCAGAGGGTTCCCACCGCTGCCTGCCTCCCTCCTTCCTCGCTCCTCCCCCCACCGCGTCCCTCCTGCAGTCCCTCCCGGAGTTCAGGGCCAGTACCGGACTGGCCAGGTCCCCCACTGCTGTCCCAGGGTCCTTGCCTGCTGCTGCATAGTCACTCAGAACTTCACCTTTCTCCATCCTGGCCTGCAGCCCTTTTGCTCTCTCACCTGCAGCCAGAACAAATCTTTCCCTTCTTCTAGACATCTCCCCTTGTGACCTCTCCCTTTCTCCACCTGCCCCTTCACCCTGTTCAAAGGCAGCATAGAATCATAGAATCACAGATCGTCTTAGGTTGAGAGGGATCTTAAAGATCATCCAGTCCCAAACCTCCAGCCACAGGCAGAGTTGCCACTCTCCAGATCAGGCTTACCAGGGCTCCATCCAACCTGGCTTTGAATACCTACAGGGATGGGGCATCCATATCTTCTTCAGGCCATGTGTGCCAGTGCCTCAGCACCGAGTAAAAAATTTCGTCCACATATCTAATCTAAATATCCCTTCTTTTAGTTTAAAATCATTCCCCCTTCTCCTATCACTATCTGCCCACATAAAAAGTTTGTCTCCCTCCTGATTTAAGACTGGAAGGCCACATTAAGGTCTCCCCTGAGCTTTCTCCATACTGAACAAGCCCAGCTCCCTCAACCTTTATTCACAGGAGAAGTGTTCCAGCCTTCTGATCATCTGCGTGGTCCTCCTTTGGACCCACTCCAACATCTCTGCATTCCTCCAGCGCTGGGGCCCCAGGCTGGACACAGTACTCCAAGTGGTGCCTCACAAGGGCAGAGCAGAGGGAGACAATCAATTTCTTCACTCTGTTGGCCACCCTTCATTTAATGCAGCCCATGATACAGTTAGCCTTCCATGCTGCAAGTGCACACTGCTGTCAAGCACACTTGTGTCAAGCTTTTCATCTGCCAGTGTCACCGATGGCTGTTCCAGCAGGCCTCCTCCTGCCCCAGTGTCAGGGACAAAGGAAGACCATTTACCAGTTGGGAAACTCACCTTTCTTCCTGTGACTCCCCTTGGCCATTGGCCTGGTCTTCTCATCACCCTCTTTGGCCATCTGACAAGTGCCACTTCCCCAAAATTGTGGCAACTCAGGAGAATCTAAAGGTCAAGTATCAGCTGTCTGGTGCTGTTCTGTGGAGGCTAACCTCAGTCCATAGCAAGACTTGTCCTTCCTTCCATCACAGACAAAATGACTGTAATTCTTCTATTGCACTTCATTTTAACTTCATTGAAGCAATGGCACTGGTGTTTGTTTAAAGTCACGAGGCTGGCCTTCCGACATGTGGGTGTACAAAAATAAACACTTCAGGAAAAGTTTTGCCTTAATTTAAACCATTTCTTTATCCCATGCACCCACCTACTGTCTATAGCACAAGCATGTAAAAACAGAGGCAGCAGGAAAATGTTCCTCTCAATTTTCCACAAATAAATCAGAGCCTTGCATGTGGACCCTTGCCATATGGGACATAAATGGGTCCCCTCCAAACAGGATTCCCTAGCTCAGATTTACTACCCAAACTGCTGATAAGCAGCTTTTCTTAACAGTGGGGAAGTTTTTGAAGTAATAAATAAATAAATAAATAAATAAATAAATAAATAAATAATCTTGCATTCAGTTTTTTCATTATTCCCCAAAAATACACATATGAGTATATATATGTAAATATATGTGCTTTTATATCTATGTATGTACATATATATGTATGTATGCATATATTTGTATTCATACTTCTTTCACCCTATTTATGCCCAGTGGAAAAACAAAGATTTCCATTTTCGGAATTGCTGTCTTGGTAAGAAAAAGAAAGGGGACACTAAGGAGTTGAGAGAGTCTGTGAAGAAAATATTTTGAGCATTTGGTGTTACAAGAAAAACGTATCTATGTAAAAAAAAAAAAAACAAAAAAACCCAAAACCTTTCTGAAATGTGAAGAATGAAAATTATTTCTAGAGGATTGTTTTTGTTTTGTTTTGTTTTGTTTTTTCCTAGAGGCTGTTCTTGGTTTTCTCCAAAAAAATAATACTTTTTTTGCTGGAGTCTCTTAGAGATGCAGAACCTGAGAATATAGAAGTTGTATTCCCAGTTCCATTGACGTTATGTGGAATCTTTGTCCACTGCAAATAATAGAATATGAATATCTCAGTTTTTGTTTTCCTTCTCGTGCTTTAAGATGGACATAAATATAAACAGTAAGCAATAATAAAAAAGTCACAGCACCACACTGTGCCCAAAATATCCACATTCTGTTAACCAAATGTATTTGACTTGTCCATGCATGTGATGAGTGACCTTTTTTGTATAAAGCACAGAATCATGCACCATTAAAATCAAGTAGATTTTTTGCCACTGACTTCCCTAAGGGGGACTGTTTGGCCTGTAGTCAAACTTCTCCTGAACTGGAGGAGGGTTTCTGCTGTGTCTCATGAAGACCTGGAAGCTCCCTAATGGATAAAATATTTATCTGTATGGATTCCTGTTATCAATACACAGTCCTGTATACAGCCTGAGAGTTAAAGCCACGGGCATAGATACGTTTGCCTTAGTCCTGATTCTTTCTTTGTCCAGTTTTGGGGACCTGCTGGAGGACACCTGTACCTTTTATATAATCCTTACGTATTTTCCTTTAGTGAAAACTAGTGTATTCAGAGTGGAAGACCAGAGAATGAAGAGAGATTAGAAAGGAAGAAATCTTATAGGTGCTATAATCATATGCTACATTCATCAGTCAACACAAAGGTTTGCATATAGATCTGGGAATTGAAAATGCTCTTTGGTCCTGCTACATATACAGCAAAATGTAGAATAATCCTTTTTCTGTGTCTTCTTGCCCTGTGCATTTTACAACCAAAACATATTTTAGTTCAGCTCAATGAAATTTTACCTTGAAATGAAATTCAGTATGAAAAAGACTGCAAATATCATATTTCATTCTTAGCTTTTCTAAACTGAATTCCATGTCAGGACTTAGCTTGCACATAGAGAAACTAAAAAACTAAATAGTGTAACCAAAGTTATAGGTTTTATGTGAGAATATTCTGTTACGTGTCATGGTTATATCTAAAAAAATATCTAACTGTATCTAAAAATAAAAGTTACTGTATATTTTACCAAAGATATATTGGCTCTGGATTGCCTACATTAATAAAAAGTTTGAAAAAGCTTTATTTTGGTTGGAAAAGTAAGCAGACATGACCAAATACATAGAAATTGCTATTTTTATGTTTTGTTTTCTGACCATAACCACAGTTGGATCTGTTTTTCAGATGTAACTTGCTACTCAGAAATGCTAGATATTCACAGTTTTGGCAGGAATCTTCACACACAAGGAATAGTAGCAAGTCTAAGTTAGCTTTAAAGAAAAGCTTTTCTAAATGAACCAGTGTCTGTCCTGTGAATCACCTACTGTGTTCAAAATAAACCTTTCTACTTTGAAACAATTTCTATGCTAAGGTTCCATTGAATAATAAGACTGACAAAATAAGCGAGTGTGCATAGTGATTTTTCAGTGCTGAGCTGATTGATGAAAAAGATTCAAGCTACTTGAGGAGCATAAATTAAAAAAATTATGCTTCATTTTATAAGCAGAATTTAACCCTGCTAAGGCACCTGAGGCAGAGACCAACTAGTCTCATGGCACCTTCCAGCTCAAGCCTCCAGATTTCTTCAGGCAGGTTAAAAAAGAAAAAAGAAAAAAAAAGAAAAGAAAAAAAAAAAAAAGAAAAAAAAAAAAGAGTAAATGGGGAGAAAGATGAAAATTGAAAGGAAAAAGGAGAAGAGGATAACAAGATCCCAGCACAGGGATTACTATGTGTAGTTGAATGTTGAAGCTCAGCTGCCCCCTGAGTCCAACATTTCAGATTCAGCCAAAAGAATTTGCATGTCATCATAGTAAATGCTGCAGATCTGAATTGCTGGTCCCAGTAGGCAAATTCACCCCCCTAGTGAAGTGCTTACACCCCCATGCATTGAAGCGGGAGGGTTTGGCATCTCAGATGAGGCTTCTTGCTGATGATTACCCACCAGGGAAACTCCAGGATGATGACAAGAGCTACACCTCCCTCTGGGATTTAGGCACTAATCTACATGGCATTCACAGATAAAATCCCATGTGGATTTAGTAGTCTAAACTATCCAGCTTTAAAAAGCTTCTTTTTCCTCCAGCTTGTGTACAAGTTTATGAACAAAAATTAGTCAGATACTATTACCTGGTGTTATAGACACAAGGTTTAGCTTGAACATTTACAGATGCATTTTAAAAGCGGGCTTTTGTAAACAGCCTTCACACCTCAACTGAGCACTTTCATGGTGCAAACCATGAAAAATCATGTAAGATATATGTAAAAATGTCTAGGTTATCACATTATACACAAATATGTGCTCCTAGGGTATGAAATGTATAGTTTTGAAGTTGCTGAGGTTAAAAAGGAACATCAGCAATGAAGTGACCTGGTTTTGTTTGTTTCTGTATGTTCCTTTCACATATGTTCATAATATTCCAACATATAATTTATAACTGCCCGCATTCAAACTCTCAGGCACTCAGGTCTGAATCCTAAACCCTAGTCAGGTAATCCAGTGTCCATTCCTGCACTCATTTAGTAGCATAAATATTTTATGGCTTTCCTGTGTAAATCTCACTGTAACTGTTCTTTACATATATTTTATATGCTGATTAAGGATAGATAAGATGCCTCATAAAACAGCTTCTAAGTTGCACTGTGAAAAACATGTAAGCCATTTATGGCAGTGTGCCAAACAGCAGCTGATGCCAAACTAATTCTTCTAGATTAGTTTGCAAATAACTACTTTCAGTATTCTGGAAAAACAAAGCAAAACAAAAATACTTGTGTATAAGTATATATATATATTATGTATACGAAGTTGATTTTAGTAGGAACTATCTGATCAAATTTTATCAGATAAAAATTAGATATTTTAACACCGAAATGCTTTACATATGTAGACCTTAGTCCTTCAAGCTATTTTCATGAAATGATGATTCTTTTCAGAAAAATTCCCTGTATATCCAAGGGAAGATTCTTGTAATGTGCTGTATTGTGGTTAAATATTCTTAGAATCTGACCTTTCTACTCTGGAATTAAAAAAAAAACCCACCTTCACTCTATTCGTAAGAAATGTTCTATGAATGTACTCAGAGTATATGGATTAGGAATGTTACAATTTCTGTTTATTTTTTGTTTATTTATTTGTTTCCAAATTGATCAGTTTCTGCAGTGCCAAAAATTCTGTAACGGATTAAATGCCATTGGCAGTTCTAATGTACTTTGCCTATATTAATCAAGGCCTAATGTGTTCCTCAAAACCTTTACAATAGATTTTTTTTGTTGTTGTTTAAGAATGTAAGAAAAAAATTAACCTCTTTTTGACCTTTTTTTTTTTTTCAGCTAAAACAAAGTTGTGGTACTGGCTGCTGGAAAAACAAACAGAAGCTGAATACATTCATTATGAGGCAACAACCCCAGAAGCCCTTAATTTACATACCATAGTTACTGAGTTACTTCTCAGAGGATAGTAATTCTCCGTATTATTTAACTCTTCAAGTATGTTTGCGTGGGTGTTCTCCATAAATGTTCATTTTTTAGCAAATAAAGAAGTGTTTTTTCATGCTTATTAGAAGATACGTTCTCCATGACAGAGTGATCTCAAAATCAAGTATTTGGTCCAGTTCACTGGTTTATAGACCTCCATTTTTCTGCCTTGTTCTCCATTTTCCCAGATGTTGTCCTTCATTTTCTTTTTTTTTTTTTGATTCACTAACCCTTCTTTCCTTTATGTAAATTACAAAGATTAATTACCATCAAAGGAAACTAGTAAGTAAAATTTATTTTCACTCTTATTGTTGGAGAGGCTTGAAAATATCAAGCCTTGAATATTAATCTACTAAGATAATCTCCAATCTACTGCTTTTTCTGCCATTATTATTATTATTGTTGCTGTTCTGTCTGAGCTAAGGTGGGAAAATGTGTGATTTTGATAATATAGTAATGCTCACTCTGAAATGTATATAGTATGTATATGTATGTATACATAATACAGGTCCCCTCAACTATTTTGTGAGTTGTTGAAAACCAAAGAAGTATTTAAGTAAAAAACAAAACATAGCATAGCTATCTGATTAATTTTGTTTTCATTATCTGGCATGAACCATAAAATGGAGGAGGTCTGTTTTTTGTTTTGTTTTGTTTTGTTTTTCCTAAGATCTTCTTATGTTTTAAATCCCAATCAGCAAAAAAGTTGTAGATTTTCAGTAATTTTTCTTACTATCAGAATAAAACATTTTTCAAATATTTTAAATCAAGACATTTTTACTTACAAATCTAAAACAATTAAAAAATGAAATCAAACATGCATGCAAACAAACAAATGTGTTACATAATATTAATATTTTCATTCATGATTAAAAACATTAATATCCCAGGCTGGTATACATTCTGCATTTTGAAAATTTGTTTTCAATATATTTAGAGAAACATTAGTTAATTTGGACTTTGACTCTGAATTATATATTGTGGAATGATTTCAACAATTCAAAATACAGGGATGTTGGTCCTTTTAATTCCAGAGATTGAAGCCTTCCAATACTTGCTTGTCAAGGGTAAATTCTCTAGGATTTCATATCAAAGAGGAGAACTTCTACCTACGGTGCTGTTAAAGGTTATAAGAAGAAACCTAAATGGAGCTTCATCAGTTTCCCTGCAGTCTCTCAGACATGAGAGCACATTAATAGCAAGTTGGAGAAGACACAAACAACAAAAAAGAACTAACAATTGATGGCTGTAAAGCTCTGATTTTTCCTGTTTTTAAGGTTTGTGACCTCAGTGACAGAAAGCTTGCCAAAACATCAGAAAAGATGTTATCAGAGGAGGAATCTCAAGAACAAGCTTTAGGTACTTTATTTGAATCAAAATCTCCTTGTTTGGGATATGAGCTTTGTAATGCAGCTTCTGGAAAATAGTCAAGTAATCAAAAGAGACATTTGGCTGCAGAATCACGATACGGACCCTCAGAGGAAGACTAGATCAAACTTAAATTTCTTGGTTGCATTCATTTCTTTATATACCAAAGAGAAACTTCAGGACAGTTTTGTCCCTTAGATCATCAGCCACTGGTATTGCTCAGAATACTGAAATGTCATTGGTAAAACTCATCTGCACTGGCTATGTCAATGGTGTATATGCACTTTTTCTCTATTCTATTTTTCTATCTATTTCTATGAAGCATTTGATCCTCACTTTTCACAGAGTTTATTGCTTTTTTTTTTTTTTTTTTTTCTAATAGGTGAAATCTGAGCATGGATGATTAGCCTTCAGCTATACATTCGACAGAAATGATAAACGATGGAGCAAATTCTTGCCTTACAACATTCTCCTGCCAGGTTTTCACTTTGATATGAAATTCTACAACAAAAGTAAGACTAAAGCGTAATTTAGAAGTCTGTGATCTGAAATTACAATTCTAAAGCTCTCCAGTTGTTTACATGCATCAACTTTGCTCTTCTTTCCCAAAACTGTGATCCCATTCCTCATGTCCAAAATTATCAGTTAATAAAGAATAAGTTTTTACTTAGGAACAGTTCTGCTAAGCAAGAGGTATGATGATCTATTTCAATATTTTTGATCAGATTCCTAAAAATTCTCTTTGTAAAAAAGTCAAATTCATATTAACAAACATAAAGCAACAAATGTGTTTATAATAGTAGCACAGAAAATAATATGGAAAACTATTATTTTTTTTTTTCTGCTGAGTACCAGTTGTTGTCTATCCTAAACTGAAATACATTATTTCTTATTTTGTATTATTTTTGGAAGTTATTTTGAAGTCTTTCTTAAAATAGCAATGTATACAGAATAATTGAGTTGAATTGAGTTGAAGGACAAGTCTGTACACAGACTAGAATTTTATCTGACAGTAATCCATGAAGGACATCTATGGAAAAGTATAAACGCAGAACAAGTTTGCAGTGATGCTTCCTTCAGCTGTTTCCCAGCCTACATACATTTCTGATCATCTAATTTTTCATGCTTCAAAATTAACGACCTTTGTGCTGCTTTATGACTTTCTTCTCTTTTTATCTGCTTATCATAGTTTCAGAGTAAGTACTGCTCAGCCAAATAAAAAAATAAGAGCTAAATTACTTGGACAAAGAATTTTCAATTATACAGTTTTGTGAGTTGCTTTTGAAGCCTGATGAAAAAAAAAAAAAATCACATAAAAAGCCTGGTAAATGATAGCCCTTTCATGCTTTATGGAATGGTAAGTGCTTCCTACTACAGTTTGTTACCATTCCTTAAGAGATAATTAAGCAAGCAAGTAAACAAATAAATCCCTGCCATTTAGTTGATTTTTGTGCAAACACTTGAACAACTTATGGATTAGAAAAAGGAACCATCTCTTCTGAAAATGCATAAATTTCCATGCCACCTATCTGATTAACTATTTTTACCATTCCTATGTGTTCTTTTAGTTATTCCTAGTAAATCAAACAGTGTGGTTTCACTTCACATATTAAAGCTCAATGATACCAAATTGTCTTTATTTATGTCTGAGATTATTTTATACACATGTCCTTCAGTTATGGAAGCACTTCAAATAAATCACTGGGGATGTGATTGAGCATCCACAGAAATTAGAGGGCTGTGTCACTCAGCTTGAAATGAACAACATTTAAACTATTTTTCTTACAGTTTGTCTGGGGAAAAATAATAATAATGAATAAATGACATTTATTTTCCAAAAGTAAAATAGCAAACACACTATATACTATCAGCCTGTACTATATCAAGAATATCTAAGAATATCTGTTACAGTTCCGTTGAAAAGTCTGGTATAGTATGCTGATGTGATATCTGGAAATAATCTTCCAATTTTTAACAAAAGGTGTAATTGACCAATATTTTGTATGCTGTATATCACATTTTAAAAAACACTGAGCACTATTCACTCTGGTAAACCACTTACGTGATTCATTGCTGGTAACTGACAGTGTATATGGAATATATTTCCCTCCCTCTCTCTCTCCTTCACAATTGCAGTTTCCTTATACTGAAAATCATAGAATCGTAGAATAGCTTAGGTTAGAGGGGATGTTAAAGATCATCTAGTTCCAACCTACCTGCCATGGGCAGGGTTGTTACCTACTGGATCAGACTGCCAGGATGCCATCCAGTTTGGCCTTGAATGTCTCCCTGGACGGGGCAACGACAACCTCTCTAGGCAACCTGTTCCAGAACCTCAGCACCCTCTGAGGAAAAAGTTTCTTCCTAAAATCTTAATCTATATCTCCCCTCTTTTAGTTTAAATCTTTTCCCTCTTTTTCTATCACTACCAAACCCCTTCTGCTCATAAGCTCCTTTCAGCTACTGGAAGACTGCAATGAGGTCTCCCTGGAGCCTTCTCCAAGGCAAACAAGCCCAACTTCTTGAACTTTTCTTCGTAGGAGAGATGCTTCTTTGATTGTCTTTGTAGCCCTCCTGTGGACCCACTCCAACAGCTCTACATCCTTTCTGTGCTGGGGGCCCCAGGCTTTGATGCAGCGTTTTGTAACAGAATTTGCTCTACCAAACTGAATTATTGTATTTTTTGTATGTGTTGTTGTTTCCATGGAAAGAAATAGGAGGCATTAATTTAAGAGCAGCCTATGGATTTCTAGAGCTAGAAATAGGAGTGCCATGGCATTCCTGCATTTTTTTTTCAGACAATTTTCATAGATTAAATTAAAGCTATTTGGCACAGCATCTCCCTAGTACAGATCTATCTCTTCAGAAGCCGAAGACTGTGCCTCAGAATTCTCCTATTCTGTTATGTAAACGTCACATCATGATTAGAAGTAGCTAGGAGAATATATATAATTTAGATATCATGCAAAATTTCTGTAAGTAGCACAGGCAGCCAAATCTGGCTTATTGATTCCTTTCATGGGACTAGTTTCCTAAATCTAAAAAATGTACAGTCTTTGCCTTTTATATGCTTTATTGAAATTAGTACTGCTGACTACAACAGAGATAAATAGAGTTCCAAACTGGAGATTTGAAACACTCATATGATTGAAATGTTATTCTGAATGCATTAAATTTTCAAACGTCAGTAAAGAAATCATCTATTGGAAACATGTATAGTATACATATATATTGCATCAATCTATTAACACAAGTCACAACATTAATTAAAAAATGACTGGGAATTTGTGGGTCATGTGTTTTAAAATCAGAATGACAACAAAAAATGAAAGTGAAGAAAAAGTACAGTACAGAAGTCTCTTTATTCTATTTTTAAAGAGCTCTGAAATTATATTATAATTTGAACTTTTTGACAAATATCAGAATTTAAAATGACATTTTCCAGTTTGAAGAATTTTCTAGATATTTTAACTGAAAGCCAGAATTAATGTGTAACAGAAAAAAAAAAAAAATAGAATTAAAATAGAGTGAATCATTTTTATTATTGCAATTCAATACATTTTTAATGTTAGTTCCTTAAAATATCAGATTTTGACACTTCATTAAAGACAGGAAAAAACTAGAAGTGTAAAACCAAAACAAAACAGAAACAAAACAAAACAATAAACAAGCTTATGATAAGAGAAGATTATTTCCTGTGTAGTTATGATTCTGATTAAGAAATCATGAACCAAAAGCTCGAGAGGTCAGTTATACCAGTGTAATGGTCGTGAAGACAATGCACTCAAGTTATAAATTAATATACAATTAAACTTTATCTAATTTTAATGTATTCATTATCATTGTGATGCTTTGTGATTTGCTTTGTTAGTATAGGAGTCCATATGTGAACATAGTATGCAAATCTGGATATGCATTGTGTCCATGAATAAATTTCTTAATTTCATATACTTGAGTTACTGGTTGGAACAACCCTTACCCATAATGTCCAGGAGTGTTGCAAGCCTTTGCTCATTCATTAAAAGGATTAAATCTGCTCTGACAGCATTTCATGAGCCTGCAATTTAAAAAAATTACATGTTCATGGGCTTGTAACCCATAAAAGGAAAGTGCATTTCTTCTTTACACTTGTATAGTACTGTTTAATAGACTTAAATTATGACCAAGTAAACAGGGAACTTCTCTGACAATATTTTACTTGCTCTAGTATTATAATAGGCAATCATCATCATTTTTTTCTTAATTTACTGATCTTACTGATAGTAGTCAAGAACGTACAAGAAATACAGTGTTTTCTACACTCTTGGAACCAGAATTTCATATGGAATATTTTATTTGGCTCATTTTATTAAAATTACAGAATTTTTCTCCTTCACTATTCCACCACCTATAGTTTTGGCACTTGGTTGTTTGTTTTTGTATTTTTGTTCTCTCTGTTTTGTTTTGTTTCCTGAAAAAGAAGGACCCTATTAGAAGGAAAAAAAAAAAAATAGAAAAAAGAGGAAAACTGGAATTGAAAATAAACTCAGCTTAACCACCCTCATTAGATCCACAGACTTAAACATTCAGATATATGACTGCATATGAAAATCAGATGGGCATGAGGAAGTGATTTCATTTGCAGTTTTGATCCATATGGCAAACAGCTGCTGTTCAGAGGAGCGAACTTCAGAGAAGCAAATTTGTTAAATCCAAACAGAGAATCCTGCTATCAAAGGTAAATACATCATTGCACCTTACGTCTTTCATTTACTATTGTCACCTCTGAAAATGCATAGTTTCTAAAGACATGTCATTCTTTCCTTTGAGAGTAAATTAAAAGACAGGACATAATAAATGCACAAAACATAAGATCTGAATAGTCATCATTGCTGAAACATGCAGTAAATGGGAACATGAGTTCTATTATCCTTAGCAATTTACCACAGACATTTACAAGAATGTGTGATTACCCAATGCTTGCATAGGAAGCCATTCCAGATAAATAATATTTTTGTTTTGTGGCAGAATAGTTCAGTTTGAAGAGATCTTCAAATATCATTGAATCCAGCAGTCTGACCATTTCAGGGCTCACAGAAAATTAAAGCATATTATTAAGAATATTCTCCAAATGTCTCTTTGATCACTAACAGACATTGCGCATCAATCACTTCACTAGGAAGCCGGTTCCAGCATTTGACCACCCTCACAGTACAGAAATTTTTCCTAATATCCTGTCTGCACATCCACTGGTGCAGTTTTGCACCATTCCCACGTGCCCTATTGCAGTTTACCAAGGAGAAGAGACTGCCACTTTCTTCTCCATTTCCCCTCCTCAGGGAGTTGCAGAAAGCAATGAGGTCACCTCTCAGCTTCCTTTCCTCTAGCCTGGACAACTCATGTGTCCTCACCCTCTCCTCACAGGACATGCCTTCCAGCCCTGTTACTAGCATTTTTATCATTGTCTCGAACGCTCTCAATCATCTTAACATCCTTATTATACTCTGAAGCCTGAAACTGCACACAGTATTCAAGGTGAGATTACACTAGCGCTAAATATAGTGAGAGAATCACCTCTTTTGACTGGCTGGCTGTTCTGTGTTGAATGCACCCCAAAAATGCAGTTTGCCGTTCTGACTTTCAGGGCACGCTGCTGTCTCAGTGCTAACCCAGCTGTCACCAGCACCCCAATGTTTCTTCCAGTTGAGCTGCTCTCAGGCACTCATCTCTCAATCTGTACACGTGTTACTCCATCCCAGATGCAGTCCTTTTCAACGTCTGTTGAAATTCATGCATTGCTGATTGCCCAGGGCTCATCTATCTAGATTTCACTGCAAGGCCTCTCCTACATCCAGATCATTGAGAAAAACTGAAGTTGCCACTGATACTCATCTCTAACCTGTTTCTACCTATTAAAAATTCCACTTTTAGTAAATTGAAGTAGATGTGTGAAGTGAGGCCTGTAATATTTCATTGAGCCTGCCTGCATCTTTTTCTTTTAGTAGAGGTCTAACTTCAGCAATGAAGTGCTTGAATATACTCTTCTGTCTTTCACTCTCCAAACAGATTTCAATCTGAAGACTCATTTTTAATTTTACATACAGTTGCATTTTACACAGACTTAAATTTAAAAAGAAATATGAAACTACAAATACTTGTCATTTTTTTCCTTACTATTATTACGTCCTTTTCTAGTATCATTTTTAAATTATATTTTTGTTTCTTTTACCCCTATGTGGTACTCTATCCTTTATCTCTTCAATCAACATCCTTATATTTGATTACTCAAAGCAGAATTGCAATTCTTGAAGCAATCCAGAATGCCTAGCTTTGAATTTCATGACTTGTTTTGTTTTCAGGAAATTATTCCATGTCTTCTGATACTCTGCCCCAGAGCTTTCCCTGATAATATTTTATTCAGAAAGGAAATAAGTAATGAAAAACAGTGAAGTATTTATTACTTATTTAGTACTTTAACGTGAATGGATGTCCTATGGACATTGTTTGAGACTTGTAATTTTTCTGCTTGTAATTTATTCAGTGTAAATTCTGGAAGGCATCTATTTTAACAGTTTTCAGTCAATACTCTTAAATGAAAAGTAAGATCAGTCATCTACATTAAGGAAAGAGATGTTTAGTCTTTCTTTTAAACATTTTAGGTCTCCAAAAATTTTAGTTACTTCTTCTAACTACTCTTCTATATAGGAAGAAACTATGGCAAAGAGATTATGGGAATGAAAATTGTCATTTTCACAGAATCTCCAACTCCCCTGCCACATGCAGGACCACCAACCTCCACATTTAATACCAGACCAGGATGCCGAGGGCCCCATCCAATCTGGCCTTGAACACCTCTAGGGGCGGGGCATCCACAACTCTCTCTGGGCAGCCTGTTCCAGCACCTCCCCACTCTCTCTGTAAAGGATTTCCCCCTGACATCCAACCTAAATCTTCCCTCCCTGAGTTTGAAATGGACCTTTAAAGGACATCTAGTCTAACTCTGTTGCTGAGGCAGGGAGACCTAGAGCTTGTTGCCAAAGACAGTGCTCAAATGACTTTTGAGTATCTCCAAGAATGGACTGCAATCTGTTCCAGTGCTTACCCTACAAGAATAGAGCGAACCACTTCCAATGTTGATTTTCAGATGGAATCTTCTATTTAAGTTTGTATCTACTACTTCTTGTCCTGTCAGCTGACACCACTGAAAAGAGCCTCTAATTCTGTGACTTTCTGACATAAAGCAGATCAGGCATCATTATTTTTAGACTAAGACTCCATTACAAGAAATTCTTCCAGGGATTTTCAAACTAAAAAGGAAGATGTATCTGAAATCTGCTATGCCTTAGAGTAACAGATTTATCAGTAATTCAGTCTCAAACGCATGAAACCTGCAGTAGTGAGCACTCATAAATACATCCCTTCAGGGCACATGAACTTACATAAATTGAATTTATAAAGGTTTTCCTGACCTAATCCTCTTCCACCAAGTTGCGATCTTCTTTGCTTCATACTTCTCCCAGGTCTTTACCTGGGATCTAGTATTCCTGAAGGTTGTTAAAGACTGAGATGAAGACAATTGGGCTCTGGAGTGTCTCCAAAGAACAGCAGTGAAGCTGTTAAAGAGCTTGTAGTACAAGTCTTACAAGCAGCAGCTGAGAAAACTGGGTTTTTTAATCTGGAGAAGAGGAAGCTTAACACTCTCTGCATCTACAAGAAAGGAGTTAGTAGAATAGCTAGATGGGGAACAGGAGGAGGGGGGGTGTCCCCACCTCTTCTCCCAGGTAACTAGTAATGGCCTTAAGCTGCACCATGGGAGATTCAGGTTGGATACAAGGGTAGATAGTGATAGGACAAGAAGATATGATTTTAAACTGAGACAAGGGAGATTTAGGTTAGATATTAGGAAGAAGATCACTCAGAGGGTGGTGACACACTGGAACAGGTTGCCCAAGGAGGTTGTGGATGCCCCATCCCTGGAAGCATTCAAGGCCAGGCTGGATGGGGCTCTGGGCAGCCTGCTCTGGTGGTTGGCGACCCTACACGTAGCAGGAGGGTTGAAACTAGATGATCATTGTGGTCCTTTTCAACCCAGGCCATTCTATGATTCTGTGGTATTAGGACAAATTTATTCTCTGAAAGAGTAAAACATTGGAATAAGCTGTCTGTGGAAGTGACGGAGTCAATGTCTCCGTAGATAAGGGTAGATATGGCACTGAGGGACATGATTTAGTGAACATGGTTGTGATAGTTTGGCAGTTGGACTAGATGACCTGAGTGGTCTTTTTCAAATAGAATGATTCAATGATTCTACAAAGAAATAAAGGCTTTCAGTACCTTATCCTTTTTCATGTCCTCTGTCACCAAGTTCCCCACTTAATACAATGTACCTATTTTTCTATGTTTTCCTTTTCTTACTTATGAACTTAAGAAGCCCTTCCTGTTATCCTTCACATTCCTTGCCATACTCAATTCCATTTGGGTTTTAGATTTTCTAACTGCATATCTACATGCTCAGATAATGGATCTATATTCCTCACAGGCCTGTCTCTGCTTCCCCTCCCATATGCTTCCTTTTTGTGTTTGAGTTTTGCCAGGAACTCCTTGTTCATCTGTGCAAGTCTCTTGGTATTTTTGCCTGATTTCCTCCTTGCTGGTATGGACTTCTATTCAGCTTGGAATAGCTGACCCTGAAATCAGTGTTTCTATGCCATTCTTCCCTCCAGGGACTATCCCACCTACCAAGCACATCCTTATTGTCTTTCCAATTTCTCAATAACACCTCCGGAGGATATTCCACGATTCACACTTTCAGACCTGAAATTTATTAAAATGAGTGGGATTTCAATCCAGATTTAGTCCAGTAAATCTTTTATGTCCGCTAATCCTACACAACTGTCTTGGGCACTGCACAGCATCTAGAATTACAGTAGCTACCTATGTGAACACAATATTTGGCAACACAGTCAGTAGAGTTTTAAAAAACTAGTCAGCTAACTGAATCTAATATTTGCATTTGAGTATGTGAATGCAGATCTCTAATGGTGGTAACAGGATCTTACAAATCTCATACACAGCTTTCTGCCTCACAGATGCCTAACTTGGTATCCAAACTTGGCTAGAGTTTCTCTGCAAACATTGAAAATGATAGCAAAATTTAGTTTTGCTGCATGTTACACAGCAAACACTCTACAATGTTTTTAAAATCATTAATAATTAATCTAAAAAGTTTTCTACTTTTCAAATAAATATTGTGCAAATATTTTAGAAACAAAACAAAACAAAACAAAACAAAACAAAAAAAAAAAAAAAAAAAAACCACAGTGTTTTTCATATATTTGCAAAATGAAAAGGAGGAAAAACTCCCAGGGAAAGGATGATTCACAGACAATTCATAAAATTAGACAGTATCCAAATAATGAAACATTCACTTCCTTCAGTTAAATTAACATTCTTTCCATGAGAGGTATAAATCATCTTTCATTCTTCCCTCAGCTCCTGCTTTTCAGACAGTAATACTCAGAAAGTTAGATCATATCAGAGCTACTAAATCGTTCAGTCCCACTGTCTATATGAATTACCAGGATCAAAGATTTTGACCAGCATTGAATTCACACCCATTTATCAATCATGACACAACCTGTGACACTGCTATAACTGCTCACCGTAAACCTCCCAATACTGTAAAGAGAATGGAGAGGAAATATGAAGAAGAAATGAGATATAACAGTCATTTACCAGCAGTGGAGCAGAAAAGCTGTGCCAGCTCACTGTAGGACACTACACATCCTAAGGGAAGATAAAATACTTCTTTCTCAATTGAACAGGAAAAGAAATGTAAAGCTGAAATGCTAAATACAACCCTTACATTTACATTATGATTATCAGGTCTAATTAACATCAAAGCTACTTAGCTACACATTGTCCTACAGCTGTACTTGTAAGAAAGTCAGGCTTCAGTTTTGAAGTAACATGACTTTTCTATTGTAAAGCCTTTGCATACTTCTAAATAATCCTTCTTCCTTTCAGAGATTCCAGCTTGGGGTCAACAATTCCGAATCACTTTTTATTTAGCCAGCTTACACATATTTAATTCATGTTGTCTTCCTTAGTCTTTTAATCTTTTTAGGCATTTTAATTCTTTTGCTGTCATTGTTTTACTACTGGCAAGAATAGCAGGTAGAACGTAGGATTATATTCATTTCCATTCATACTGCCTAATACTGCAGGCAGATTAAAAGAATCATGAGTTTTTCTAGGACTTATGATGTTAACATTCTAAACGTTTATCTGTTATAGGTTTCTTCTTCTCCCTTCTTCCCTATTTTCCATCTTCAGATAATTGTGTAAGTTTTTTTTTTGTTTGTTTTGTTTTGTATCTAAAGCCCAATAAGCATGACAAAGTAAGAGGCATCATCCTCTTCTGGGAAATGACCTTCACTGTGAAGAGGATTCCTTTGGAGCAGACTAGGACAACAAACTTCAATGAAGAGAAAATGTGGTAGAGGGCAAACCAGAATGAGTCTTGTGACCTTGTCACTGTATGAGCTTATAGAACATATATATCACTGCAGTTCTTAGGAATTCAAATCTGAAAGTCTTTCAGTATAGGAATGATGAAAAAGTTAGGGCTTATCAGCCTACCTTCAGTCTAAAAGACATAAAAAAGGGTATTGCCCAAAGACCTGGTCATCAGTGGAGATACGGGAATTTTCAGATTCTAGTTTAGATGTTAGGGAGTTTGAACTGATGTTTACAGTGGCTTTTTCCTGCCATTAATTCTAAAGGAGCATAGGAGAAACAGGCTTCTAATTGCTTTAAGTATTTAGCACAGATGAAACTCTGCCAGGTCTCTGAGTGCACTCATAGATCCTAGTGTCCTGCTCAAACCCGAGGCTTTCCACACACTGCTGCTGGTTCAGAACCTCTCAATAGTCCCAGTGCCATCAGTCCCTGCTCCAGCAGGGCTGCAGAAAGCCATTCCCAGCCATATCACCATCTTGTCCTGCCTGACCATGGTCACCACTCTGGCTGATGTCCAGCTGGGCCCATGCCTATCCCCACAGCCCTTCGTGGGCATTCTGGTCTGGTTCCTGTCATGGGGCCTGAATGTGACCGCCATTCAGGAGGCAACATCTTGTTTCCATCCCCAGAGAGCTGCCCAGTGCCTGGGGCAGATCTGGCCCCTGGCTGCACCCAGCCCACTCTGCTCCTTGCTGTGGAGGATGGACCCTTATTGTGAAGCCCTTCTCTGTTGCCTCAGGGAGACCAGCTGCTCATAGCCCATGGCCCATAGCTCATATAGGCCCATGATAGATTTTAGATTTCAGTTAAAATCTACTGCACATGTGGCACTTCTTTCCAATCTTTCTCTTTATTCCAGCTCTATTGAATGTTGGAGTTTGGTGCTATGTCATGTTGTCTTTAATTTCTACATTTCATCAGACAGGACTCAGACTTCCAAGTAGACTTTTACTCACTGTAATTTCTTTTGCAAAAGAAAATCTAAATTGATGTTTGAAATTGTCACTTTGTGCTTGTATTTTACTTTCTGTAATGATCAGTTCTTTCTCCATTCCAAATAGTCTCTCTGTTTAATTCTAATATTCTTTTTATTAGATGGTTGTTTATCCACTTAGGCCTCTAAAAGGTTTTCTTTGTTTTTTTTCTCTCTGCATGAGATGAAAGTCTCAGATAATTTTTGTACATTTAACTTTGATAAATTCCAGCCTAACAAAAAGAAATTCTTGAGTTCTTTAGTCCAGTTAGCTTCATTAATTAATTTCCTTAATTCTCAAAGTTTGTCCTTTGGAAACAAGGAACAAAACAAATCCTTAGCTCCTGACCCATCCTGCTGAAGTCATTTAGAGGAGAATGAGCCTGGAATGGTAATACTTCCCCCTGTTTGCACAATGTATTCGTAAAGTGATTTATACCACTCCAGTCAAAATGCAAGCACTTCTGTTGATATTGAGTTTAATTGAGCACAGTAATGACTAAAGGCTCTTAAAGGTCATTGCATCCAGATGTTCAACTATTAGTCACCCATCACCCAACAAACTTTCTACAGTAAATAAAGATAAAATAAGGAAACACTGCAACCTTCAACAAAATTAGTGTGTGACTGGTAGGATTATATACTTCTGCTTTCTCATCAGCTATGTTAAATTCCACCAGAGAACAAAATTTACTAAAAGTAAATTTTACCCTATAAGGAAGAGCAGGCCTTTGCTTTATTCAGGCAAGTAGGCTTTACTTTCATGAGTAATTCAATCACAGATTGAAACTTACAGTTTTTATATCAACTCTGATATTTTACCATTGCATTATCATAGTATTTCTTCTTGAACACTATGATGGGTTTGCAATTTTGCCTTTGAAAGTTTAAGCAACTCGCAATGCCTTTCTTATCACAGTTTAGGATACACAGTTCAGCAACTAACATAAAAAAGTATTTTCTTTGATTTCAAAATCTAATCTTACTGGAATCAAGGCTAGCATTCATTAGTTCAGTTAGTTTTTTGATTTTTTAAAATCAATTTTTGCAGAAATAATATCAGGAACCTAGTTGTTATAAACTAATTACCTCTGATTGTATTTCATATTCTTGCATTTTATTTAAAAGTTAATCTAGAATAACTTTTCAGGTTTTTGTTTCTCTTATCTCCTGAAATACATGGATTGCTCCAAAATGCCTTCTATTTGTTTCCATGGAAATGACAACCAACACAAAGACCATAATAACCCTATTTGATAGAGCAAATTTTCAGATACAAAACACTATTTTCAACTTAAGCACCACCATCAGCTATGGATTTTTGCAGTGATGAAGAAGAATCTGCATGCCATGCTCATAAATATCTGCACAGCCATCTGGAACATGGCTTGTCTTTCACGTCCCTGTCCCTACTGCTGAAATGCATAACCCACCACATCACTGTGCTCACATCCATGGTTTGGTCTCCGTAATGGTTCAGCTAGTGTTGATGGATGTCATTGGGTGCAATCTTTTCCTCATGGAGGAATTCAGTGACACATCTTTGCTTTTTATGCACTTCCGTGTGTTGCATTGCAACAAAATACAATGGAATATTGGCAGGAAGGGTAAACATCTACTTCCATACTACCAGCATATCCCTGTAACGTAATGGATCACAATATTAATATAGGATGCATTACTTTTGGAACAGGTCTTGTATGTGCAAAGGCATTTCAAATTTCTCTAAGAGTGCTATATTTCAGCTTTTTATATTGTACAATTACTCAGTTCAAAAATACAAAGAAATTCTCACAACTTAGAAACTAGTCCAGGATTTAGTTTTAATAACTGATAAATTCAAAAATTGCATTGAAATGATTTTAATTTTAGGAATACTAAAATTTATAATGTCAGTGACATTTTGTCCTCAGCTTTCTCTTGTAGATGTAAATTGGTGATATTTACTCATTCAGAGATGACAAGAAGGTAACTAGAAATCAAAGCTACCACTGATCAACCACTTATCATTAAATCGTGTGCAAATTATTTTCATAAGTAATTGGAATTAATATAGACACCATTACTTAGATACTTTTGTTTATCATGTTGTTTATGTTTATCATGTTTCAACATTATGGAAATGCTATAAGAAATCTTTAATTTTAATTAGATGTTTACCATGGAAAATTCCTACACTGCAAAAGGAGACCAATGTTATTGAATTTTCTTTTTAAACCATCTTTAAATTGTTTCATCCAAAACACTGTGATCCTTATTTATCAGCACTCTGCTTCCCCAGTGAGATAAACAGCATTCTTTAGAAGATATATTGTCAGATTTACAGTAGAATTCTTTTGCTGGAGTGATAAATCTACAGCTAAGCCTGAATGCAATTTCATTTAATCCAAGTACATTGTCACAATTTATGTAATGGGCTACTCTAAAGGTTAACAAGAAAACCTCCTATCTCTTTTGTTAAATGTCATCCAAATATTTTATAGATTTCTCTCCATCTCCTGTTGTAGACCCTTTAGTTGAATTAGCACAGCTGTCTGAGAGATCAGATTTAAGGCCTTCCAATATTCACTTGATAGCAGAATGATACCTCAGGAGTACTGCTAGGCAAAAGGTAAAGTAGACTAGTGCAGCATATTTTCTAAACACATTACAGAGAAAGAAGTGACAGGAGGTAGGTTAGAATTCTCTATATATTAAGAGGCTTTTAAAATCCTGAAAACAAGCCTAAAGTGTCCAAAAGCAAATGCAGATAAAATGCAATGAACCACCTTTGTTAACAATAATACTGAATGGCAATAAGCTTACTTTGCAAAAGAGCATTTTGAGACTGAATGAAAACATGACCTCTAGCCATATGGCAAGGAAAAACTCTTCTATGCTCGATACTTTTTTCTTTGCTAGCCAATTTTCTAAAATTAATCTTGTAGTCTATAATAGAGTACATTGCTGTGCTTTTGGGTAGATGGTCAGAGGTTGTCAGTTTTCTGTATCTCCACAAATGAAACCATTCAGTCACAGACAACTTACAGAATCATAGAATCAACAAGATTGGAAAAAAAGTTCAAGATCATCCAGTCCGATCAATAGTCCTCACTAAGCCATGCCCCTCAGCACAACATGTGAGAGTCTTCCACCACTCTTCCTCAAGCCTGTAACACTGCCTGGGGTTGCTGTGGCCAAAATGCACTTGGTTTTGTTGAACCTCATCCCATTGGCTTCAGCCCAGTGATCCAGCCTGTCCAACTCCTTCTGTAGGCCCTTCCTACCCCCAGGCAGATCGACACTTCCTGCCAACTTAGTGTCATCTGCAAACTTACTCAATCCCCTCATCCATGTCATCAATAAAGATATTGAAGAGGACAGGCCAAAGTACCGACCCATGGGGAACACCACTCATGACTGGTCACCAGCTGGATTTAACTCCATTTACCATCACTTTCTGGGCCTGGCCCTCCAGACAGTTCTTTACCCAGCAAAGAGGGTACTTGTCCATACCAAGAGCTGCCAGCTTCTCCAGGAGAATACTATGGGAGACAGTGTTGAAGGCTTTGCTGAAGGCAAGGTAGACCACATCAACAGTCTTTCCCTCATCCACCATATGGATCACTAGATTATAGAAGAAGATCAGGTTGGTCAAGCAGGACCTGCCCTTCATGAGCCCAGACTTCAGCAATGCACATGAAAACAACAAATCACTGAAATAAAGGAGCAAAAAAAATCTTTTATTTTCCTTTCTTCCCATAAAAGACAGTTGTACTCTAAGTAGGCTTCTTAGCTCAGGGAACAAATCATCTGATTAGGAAATATGTCCTCTGATCATCCAGCTACTGGTATTGATGCACCAAGGGAAATTAAAAAACTGTAGTGAGATCACCTGAAACACTAACTCTGCAGGAAAGAGGGAAATCTATCACAAATTTCTGACCATTAGACAGAAGATGAAACACATTCTTAAAAACTTAAAAAAAAAAAAAAAAGTGATCTCCATTCAACTCATCTAAATAAGAGCTGATAGAACATGATTTTTTTAAATAATCTTTTTTTTTTTTTTTATGCTCTCCTTCCATGTAAAGGAAGTTCATGTATGTACCAACAGTATTCTTATTTCTATTTAAGTTCTCAAATGTTGTGGTTGGAAAGCAATCAGATGAGTACGTTCTCTGTCTAATCTTATTATAGAAAATAAGTCATTATCATTGGCACATGTACATATGTAAAGCAAAGAATTTTTTTGTGTGTGTACTAATAAGCACTATTATGACCTATTCTTTTGTTGCAAATACCTGAAGAAATGGGCGAGAAGAAGGGCTGGAGCTAAAGTTCAAGTTTTGAACTGACAGGATCATAATTTTTTTTTATGTGTTATATGTGTTAAAGAGAATAGTTAAATCTTACTTAGAATTTCATGGGATTTAAGATCTATTTAGCATATTGTCCATTTTCACATGGGTAGGGTGACTCAAGGACAAGCAAACTATTCAAAAACTATACAGTGTTTCTATTTCAGTTTTTCTATTGCCAATTACTTTCCACTTCTGAATCATCAGTCATAATACTTAAGGATGGCACCCACTAAAGGTGTTTTATAAATCATTGTCATACTGTGGTCAGTTATAGGCACAGAGATGTGTTTTATGCAGGCATAAGACTTCTTAGAACTTTAGATGATCTTACTCCAGTGAATGAAATGATCATATAAGTGGTGCAAAGGTATGTGTTACAGGTATACATTAAAGCACTAAAAAGTGACCCAGATAAAGCAGCTGAAAGTGTTATCCTATAGTGCTACCATTGGCATTTGCCAAAATAAATGGAACTTACTTTACTAGAAATTGTCATCAGTTTTTCATTTGTGCTGTAAAATTAGCAACTCCAGCATTGTTGGGAACAGGGAGGAGAAAACACACTACAGTTTGAAGTTTTCTGAGCTTTAAAAATGTTTTTTCAAACACTTGGTGTTTTACTACATTAGCTTAAGCATTGTGAAACATCCCATCCACCCTTGTAATTAAGCTACTGTTTATTTGTTTTTATGGAGTTTAAATTAAAACCATGATTTTTCCTACCTAAAGGGAAGCCAGGGTTGAGCAAACATCAAGAAAATCATAAAAGAGAAACTTCTGTATGATGTTGCTTGTTTTTCCTATAAAATATAAAGGGTGAAATCCTAGCCTATTGAAGTCATTGGGAGATTTGTAATTGACTTTGAAAGGCTGAGATTTTACCCTTAAGAAACACGGATAATTTTTCCAAAAACACTGTCCGATTTGGAGTTTCTTGTATGTGCCTGCTTGATCCTTTGACTGTGCTGAGCTTTAAAGCTCTAGAACTCAGAGTTGCTGATGCTCAGCACCTCTAAAATAAGCCCTCACTTGTCTTAATTTAGATGCTTAAATCACCAATGCAACAAGAATTAAAAGCTGCCTTTGGAAATTTTTAGCCTACTTCTTTAAAAAGGGTTTAAAAAAGCCTTACCGTGCATATCAAAAGCTTTGTTGTTATTAAAATAAGCTGTGTGGAATAAATTGAGAGCAGAAGTGAAAATTGGCAAAAGATACAATGGTGAAAACTGCAGATTTTTAGTGCTGCCCTGGTTTTATAACCCTACCTCATTGGATATGATGAAAAAGGGAAAAAAACTAGTAAAATACTTCCATCAGACTCTATTAAGAGATATGAAGAGTCTGAAACTACAGAAAACAGAAGTGACACACTTACAGCATTTGCAAAGTAGAGGTATAGAGGATGGGTATATTTAAAGGTCACGTTTAAATTTAGATTGTCAGTTTCAGATTGTATAAACAATTTCCCCATCACAGACTAATTTTTTCATTCTGATCTCATGTGTTTTCCGTGTTGCTATCAATCATTAGCAATACAAACATCTAAGAAACATCATAAGTAATCCTTAGTATAGATTGAAATCTTGAAAGGCATAGAATTATCTCTGCTCGTCTATCTCCAGATAGATGTTATTTTTTAAGGATTTTTTAAGCATTCTCCTTTGCTGCAACAGAGGGGCACAGTGGAGGAGAAAAAGGGAGAAATTTCGGAGAAGAGAGAAAGAAAAATCCCAAATTCAATTTACAATTCATCTGACTTCTTCCTGGGATAGATTTAAAAGAAGAAATGTGTTATGTCTCCAAGCTGGTAGAAGCAAAAGAGGTACAAGGCTGCTCCAAAATGTTCCCCTGGAGGCATGGACTATTTGTGAGAACAATCCAATGTGAGTCCTTGTTATATTGCACTGTACCAAATGCATATGAAGAAATCTGAAACGCCTGTGAGTATGCTCCCCACTTCATCCAAAATCCAACTCCTTCCTTCATGCTGTCTCAAAAAAGAAGGCAAAAGCCATACTAGGATGGAGTGTGTACCAAACCAAGATAGTTTTGGAGCAACGTATTTATACAGACATGGGAAAACAAAGATTGATGTGGTTAGCATCACCTTTGACTCCTTCTCAATAACCTGATATAGCTGAGGTGTAAGTGCAAGTTCAGAGCAAAATTTAAACTCATACCTTTGGCGCCTTAGAAGCTGGAACTGCCAATTCTGTCACAAGACCTTTACCCCTGTGCAGATTTTACACCCCTAAACCAAAGAAAAGGCATATCTGATAAATGAACTGAACTGGTTTGATGGCATATCACAGACAGAACACATCCACCAGGGAAAATATTAATGATGAGGACAGTCTGACTTGATGGATGATTCTTCTTCTTATGTGTGGCCTAAGTAGACAAGAAGAACTGAATTCTGCATTCAAGTGAATGTCTTTCTTAAGCACATTGCAAAAAGTAATTTTCAGCTATGATACCTTCAAATCACCTTAGCTTAGTGAAAAATTTACTTCTTGAAAATAATTTCTGACCACTTACTATTGGTCTGAACTCAACAAGACAAGATTTTATGGTTGGTAAAAGTAAAGTCTTCATAAGAATGAATGAATATATACAGATACAGAATTTTTCTCTGTATTTAAAAATCTCCACATCTTGTGACTTTTTTTTAAAAAAAAGGTCAGTCCAAGAAATAGCTGAGGTTTAAAAGTTTCAACATGACATGGAAATAATTGACACTCTACTGCAATGTACATTCTTATTCCAGACAAAACAAGATTTAAAAATTGCCAGATGAGCACACTTACTTAGGACTGACGTTCTCTCTTTTTTTTTTTTTTTTATTATGAACTTGTTGAAGACTTTATTCTGTTTCCAGATTGTTTTACACAGTTTTAGATGTAGTTGTGCAGAATGCAATTAAGCTGAGAGATAATAAACTTTTGTGCATTTTGTAAACTTTGTAAGCAAAGGATAAATCAAAATATTAACCCCTAATTAATTAAATCATGAAGACTTTATATTTTATTAATATATAAACTAAGAACTTTATATTGGCTAATGCTCAATTATAAACAAAATAATAAAGACAATAAAAGTTTGATATTTACATGTCCTAGAATACTTTTATATCTGTCCCCTTTAACTGCATTTTCTAAAAGTAAGTTGTAACTTATCTCCTGCTGAAAATATATAGAGTATTTAAAATAGTAACATCCTTTTAAAGGAAAGACAACAAGCACTAGAGATAATAGATATAGGCAAATATTTTACAGTAATAATGAATAATGAATAATGCAATAATGAAATATGTAGAACTCGTACATGACTTGAAAAATCTGTTAAAATTTGTAATCCGTACAGTCAAGAACATGCAGACACATGCATCTATATTTATGCTTGAGAGGATAATTATAAATGTATGCAAATGGAAGCTCAACAGAACTGGGCCTAACTCCATTACACAGTTCGAAATAATGATCTCAGAAAGAAAAAATCTTTTACAGTAAGTCCTACATATAGGATTGATTATAGGAAATCCATGATGAAAATGAAATTAGACTAAATATACAGACATATGTGTGTAACAAAATACTACACATGCAAGAGGTATTAAAGGCAAAAACACATTCTTTACAGTTTCTTTTAATAAAGAAAACAAATTTGCAAGATGTCAAAGAAAAGTTTTAATTTAATTATATATGATCTATATTCAAATTGTCACATACACATGTATGTCTTTGCATTTCAGTATGGACTTTCAGCAAAAGGAAAATAATAATACATGAATTACACTGACTTTCCCTTTGACTCTTTTGTAAACCCAAAAGGAAATCAGTCTGTTATCATCATTAGTGTGCTAATTAGTCTTCTTGAAGACAGATGGGAATGCCAAACAGTGCTGTTTTTCCATAAAGATATGAGGTGACATATCTGTGATCACTTCCACGTTACCAGAAAGTGATTTTCCAACTCTGTTATCATACCAATTCACCATACAAAAAAGCATGTCAGCAGCAGAACATGTCCCAAAATAGCTGAACATTTTAAACAACTTCATCCCTAAATCTGAGTAATCTGTACCAAATTCTGCTCTCCAATATATTTTGGAATATTTTATCAAGGAAAGGTGCTTACTCAGTAAGATATTCTTACCATAGATAATGTAAGCACTTCTGCTTCGGTAATTAATTTCAACTCATATGTTGAATCTTAAGTGCAATTAAGATTACTTTTGAACAAGAAGAACTTGTCAAATGAATAAACAGATTGGCCTGAAGATTTGCATCAACACTGTGTAAGAGTGGAGGAAATCACAGCTAAGATTTTTCCATATCTGGAGTTGGCTAAAGCTGAACAATAAGTTGTTTTGAAGACAGACTGAAAACAGTGGCTCATTGACATCTTCTTTCCATATCTATACCTATAAAATATATAAAATAAGTACATGTTTTCCTAGCACGACTACATATATCATTATACTACTTTTCTGAAAGAGTGGTCAAGCACTGGAATGAGCTTCCCAGGGAGGTGGTAGAGTCACCAACCCTGGAGATGTTCAAGGTACGGTTGGATTTTGTGTTGAGGGACATGGTTTAGAGAGTACTATTGGTGACAGGTGTATGGTTGGACTGGATGATTTTGAAGGTCTTTTACAACCTTGGTGATTCTGTGATTCTGTGATCACTAAACATATTTACAATTGCATTGCTGGAAAAAAAAGGATTACAATGGCAAGAATAACTCAATGTGAAGACTACATTTTTACTTCGATTTCCATTTTCAACATTAGTTTCTGAATTCATTTTCTTGTAACATGAGGTAAACAATACTGGAAAAAAACAGTTGGTCAATAAAATAAACAACATTTAAACCAAGATTAAAGTGGCACTGAGAAATTATAACTGCATCTTGTATGCAAATCTATCTATGTCTTAAAAAAAAAATCTATATTCACTATCAGAAGTAAACATGTTCTCGCTGCATTTATGAACACAAGATCTGTATGTGTTTGTGTGCGAAGCGTGGTCAAAAAAGTCTGCAGTGAAATCACATTTATTAGTAGAGTTCTTGGATGGATGTTCTGAATAGTATGAGAGTATGTTTTCCTTCAAAACTCAACCATTCTAATTCAAAGTTGTATTTCAGTCTGCCTCTAAATTTCAACTCAACAGTTTTTCCACAAGCCAAAAATTCTTTTTAGGTAAGATATTTGCTTAAATGTACATATTCTATGATTTAATCTTAAAATAGCCATACCAATGTGTAACAATAGCTGTGAGAATGAGACACGTTAGCTGTTTGTTCTTTCTTCACAGGAAATACAGCTACTACTTGGCATTATTCTTCACTCCTCCAGTAAAAACGTGGTTGAGATATTTATGAGAAAAACTGAAGTAATATTTTATCTGTTATTACTTCTCCCTTTCCAGTGATAGAGCTGCTACTTTACTACAAAAATACAAAGAGTCACTGGAATTGTAAAAACAGACAGAGAGCTGACATGGAAGTGTGTATGAAACAAAAGTGTGCCACTGGATTCCTCTATGGGGAAAAAATTGCACGTATTGACATTCATTGACACTTGTTGAACATTTATGGAGACCAACCAGTGGGTGTGAGTACTGTGAGGTGGGGGGTGGAGAGGGGCACACTTCAGCATTGGCAGATGTGACAGTGGGCCATCTCCATTGGTGAAGATTTTTATGAATGCAAAGTGCACTGCTGATGGTGGTGTATTGGAAAACAGTGTTTGTAGCTGAGAAATTGCTTTATGAAACGTTGTTATTGTACCCTTTATATCTGTTGCGTTTTCCATAGAAATAAATAGGAGAAATTGTTTTTGGAGCAACCTACATTGTATGAATAAATGGGATAGAGAAGTCATTAATAGCAGTCTTAGAGAAAGATTAATAGAATTTCTATCAGTGTTTAATGGAAACAGTTTTCAAGAGTATAATGGCCTACATATGCCTTTGAGAAAGTCAAGCAATATTATCCTAGATACAGTACAAATACACTGTAACAGTACATATTTTGTAAGGTTTGCATTCTGTGTATACATGAATGAAAGAAGACTGAGTGCACAGCCTGTAGTAAAAAATAAGACATCAAGAATAGAAATAGAAAGTGGCTTTGTGAGCATCAGTGCCATGCAAGTGCTTCATTTTCCTTTGGTAGAGCTGCTCACCATTACTCATAGTAATGCTGTTGAACTTCAGATACAAGACTCTGGATAGTAATAGAAAGTGATTACTGATATAGTTCAACTTTTTTGCCACATGTGACTTTTTCACATTTTCACATGTACATCGGTTCTATGAAAAAACTAACAACGTGAGTGTTAAGTGAAACAGGTACTCTATGTACTCCCACACTAATCATCTGTATGTTCAAGGCAATTGTTAATTGCTTTGATGTCTGATGTCTGCTGATTTTGAAAATAGAACTACTATATTTATTTTGCTCTCCTATGAGTTCTTACTTTGTACCTATTTTGAAGTCCAATTTTTTCCTTTATTTCCTGACCTGGAGCAGATTAGGCATCATTATTTTTAGAATGAGACTCCAAAAAATTCTTCAAAGGATTTTCAGACTGAAAAGAAAGATGTATCTGATATCTTCTATACCTAGGAGTAGATTTCCCTTTCCTTCCCTTCCCTTTCCATCCCTTTCCACTTTCCAGAACAAATAAATTTAGGTGACTTTGCAGGAGAAAATAGCTATATACACTGAGGAATCAGTGAGAAACATGTGACTTCCTGAAAGACCATCCATGAGATAAAAGAAAGATTAAAGCACATACTTAAAACAGTGCAGTAAACTGGCCTGAGATTTGCGCTATTTGATTTCAACAGAGATGGAGAACCATAGGAAGGACTTAGAAACACACAGAGCTTTCAATCACCAACCTGTTGTATAGCTTGTGGCATTTTCCTGTAAAAAGATCCTGGTTCAAGGTCTGTTTTTGAATTTTCAAATTACTCTTCTCTAACTAATATAGGAGTCTTAAGCTTATCATTACTTGTAAATGTACAGCTGTTCCATCCATCATCAACTTGCTAATAGGCAGTTGTGCAACTCTCAGGAGCCTATCATAAGAAATAAGAGCAGTAGGTAGCTGCTACAGCTGGAATCCCATTCTACCTCAGCAGCTTCTTAACAACATTCTCAGATGTGTAAATGATCCATTAGCAACCCAAGGGGATTGCTACAAGAATAAAAAGCTACCGGCACACATTGAGATGAATCTTTCACACTGTCATGAGAAACTGCTGGAACAGAAAATCCCTCTCCACCAAATCAGTAGAGCACAGGTCAGGAGAAAAAAAAATGCTAACAAATATCAAAGATAACAAGAACCCACTGAGATTTAATGGAGAATTGTGCTTCTGCATGAGGAGGTTTATGGAACCATTTGTATCCGTATCTTTTCTTCTTAATCTTAGAGTGCTTATAACACCTCAGTTGTTGCCTTTATTGCAGAATTAACTGCTCAGTCCAGCACATAAGCCATGGTTACTCTCCTCTGGCTTGCTGTTTCTGACCTGGCTCAAAGCCTACTTTGATCTTCCTGTTGTACTTATTGCATTTAGTCATTTCCCTTCTATTTGGCAGCCAGTTTCTCCCTGGACCCCATGACTGTTCTGCACCGCTCATTTCTCAAATTGCTCTGTCAGCAGCCCCACTGGCAGATCTGCTTCCTCATAACTGGCCATTACATCAGGACTCCCATTTTTCATGTTTACATCTGTATTTATTTGTATGAACTTTTTTCTGCCACACTTAGACTAGCTGTTTAGGAATAAAACTTTTATGATCTAAGCCTGAGTTATGGACTCATTCATTCTGTTCTTTTGATATATAATCTAGAATAACTTGTATGATCGGCTCAATACGATCCAAGCAAGCTTTCTATGTGACTTCTTGTAACAATCACAGCTAATTATGTTCTTGTACTGCTTGATGCTGTAGCTTAAAATCATTTGAGACTTTTTTCTAAATTTTTATCATCCATGCTTGAGAAAGTTGTTTTTAGACTCACAACTTTCTAATTCTAAACCAGTCTTCCTAACATCTTTATTGCATCTGAATGCATATATTTTTGGTTTAATAAGTGAACAAAAGATTCTGTGGTAGCCATTCCCTTTGTTGATGCACAGATCATATCATTTCAGCATCTCTTTCTACTTTCCAGTCCATATATCACATAGTAATTGCCAGCCTCAATGTGCATTCCATGTCAATTTCTTACCAGTCTCTTTATTTTTTGCAACCCCACTATTGCTCCTATGCTCATTTCTTCAGTTCATAGACATATTGTTGGTAGTATAGACCAGCTACCTGGTTTAATTCAATCAGTTTTAAAAGCCAAACAAACAAACAAACAAAACAAGAAAATTTTTAAAAAGGTACAAAGACAGAAAAACCCAGGACATTGTTAATATGCTCTTCTGCTAGGTAATTGCATGATCTCAGTGTCACGATTTCCTCTCCTCTCCTGAGTTCCTGGCTTGTGACACACTGAAAATGACATATCCTTAGAGTAATTATTTTGTGAGAATCCTATCAAATCCCTGAGAATAACAGAGATAATAATAAAGGCATTTTGTGTGTGTGTGTGTTTTTAATATAAAAAGCAAATTTATTTCTAGAGAATCAAGTGAAATTTCAGAATATATTGGTAAAATCTGTGGTTCAGATTGCACTTGCCGCTACACTACAGGGATTTATTCACATAACCATCTTAAGCAGTCACAGATTCTTCAGGACAATCACAACAGTCTAGACAAAAAAAAAAAAAAAATAAACAAACAAGCAAAAAATGCACCCCAAAACAACTTCAGAGGCTTGTGAAGACACAGATGTAGTCAGATCATGTCACTTGATCTTGTCTCATTGTTTTTCTGGATGGCTGCAACACCCACGACTGCACTTTCACTTCCTGATCATTCTTCTAGAAACGGAATGCTGTTGATGACTCAACATCACCTTCAGAAACTACAACTGTTCTTCTCTGAGAAGTTTAGTTTCTGTTCTTTTTCTTTTGGCTAGATAATTTTAATGCATTCTCTATGATTAACAAATCCTGGAGCAATATTAACAAATATTACTTCAAGCATGAAGAATAAACATCTATAATAAGAAAATTTCTACTATCTAGACTGTTTCAAGTGCAGTTATTTTATACATATCTACTTCTTTTGTTGCTTTTTATTTCTGGAATGTGTAAATTGCAAAGCTTACTATATAGTTGAGTATGAGCACAAGATATTAAGAAATCTAGGTGTGATTTATTTAACTAAATATTGATGGCTATGTCTAAGCTAGCCATCAAGGCCCCCTTTACCCTCAGTGTAAAGATGTGGGGATGTCAGTGTCATTATTAATTTAATCATAAGTCAGATATCTAAAACAGATCAGGGAAACATGTAGTAATTATTTCAGATGTTGAAAGCTACACTATGCTTGTGTAATATTAATGGAGAAAAATCTAGATTTAGAATTTAACCCTTTATTGACATTTGGGTCTCACTGTTCAACTAGCAACAACTATAGTGATATAGGAAACTGAATAACTGAATATTTTCTGAAATATGAAAACAAAGTGATTGATCAAGTGAATGAAGATCAGATATGATTTAATTTATTTGCTCCAAATTAACTTGGTAATTAGGATGGAAAATGTAAACTGTACAGGATTGGACTAAAACCACTAACAGCCATAGGACAGCTCTTCACTAGGCAGAGGAATGAGTTAGAAGTAGCTGCTTGTCTTCCTTTTCTTTCTTTCAGGAAAGCTTCCTTCCTGTTTTACAGCCTACTATCACTGCTGACTCAGAACTCAGAGATACCATGCCATCCAAAAAGCATGATTAGAAAGGCTGAAAGCAAATCAGTCCATTTTTTTCTCTCTTCTTTCATTTGTTAATAATTACCAAAAATGAATTCCTAGTAACCATGTAATTATGAATAATTGCTTATGTCTTCTCAGATAAGTTATATACCATATGTTCACCCAAAACATAAGTTAGTTCTGAGATTGTTTAAAAATATTACTTATAAGAGGCAGTTTTTCTATGGAATGCATGACACATTCTTGTGGTAGACCTTACTGGAATGATGGTCCAGGTGCAAGAAGGCCAGCCTTGGCAGAAGGATAAGTCTGACTTTATTCACCTATGACTATATAAAGATTACCTACTATAGAATCCAAAATCTGGAAACTACCTAAAAAAAACTTGGTGACCGTTAGAATAGTACATAAATTTCTGAAGGTGATCTGAAACTGCACAGGCTTAAACCCCTTATCTTTAAATCCATGAAATATCTTTATGTTCTGATTTTCCTTCCTACTTTCACTTTGACATTGCATATACTGGTGATTTAATGTAGACTTATGTTGAACTGAAAATGGAGTAAATCATGGTACTGCTCTGAAATTTGTTCAATAAAGCATGTCTATTCTGCAGACATAGGGGATATTTAAAAGCATTTGTAGAGGAACTTCTTCTCTGCTGTGTTTTATTTCATTCAACTTACAAGAATACTATAGTCAATAATGTCTTCTAGAAATGGAGAACAGATGGAGATAGATAGACTGCCCATACCATACCACCTTGTCAAAAAATAGTAGGTTCAGTTGCAAAAGTAACTCAAATTTGCCTCTTCTGGCTAAAGTAAGATACCTGGCATTATACATCTACAAGAAGGAGAGGTTAAAGGGGAATGTGAATCTTATATAGATAATAGTGCATTACAATACACCAATCTGATGTATGTGCTTAAAAAGAAAGGCTGAAATTTGCTGATAAGCTAAAGAGATCCTTTGTTCAGTATTTCTTATTTTATTTCCCATTTCATGTAAACTTGTAGTATTTGGAACTCTCATATGTTTATAATATATAATAATAATATATAATAATATATATATTTACATTTAATTCCAATATTCTAGTTCCACCAGTATTTGTTTGTATGATTCCTTTCTCTTAGTATAGTTAAAAAAAAAAAAAGA
>NW_024884697.1:9019719-9051811 GCF_019232065.1 Centrocercus urophasianus | reverse complement strand
GAAGAAGGGAAGGGAAGGGAAGGGAAGGGAAGGGAAGGGAAGGGAAGGGAAGGGAAGGGAAGGGAAGGGAAGGGAAGGGAAGGGAAGGGAAGGGAAGGGAAGGGAAGGGAAGGGAAGGGAAGGGAAGGCTCTAATTTTTAAAGTCTGTTCATCATCTTCTCCCATGTCACTGAAATCATCAATTTAAAAGCCTGTGCTTCTGAAAAATAACTCAAATAAATGTCTAAATCTGGATGTGGGAACATAGTTCTAGCCATCTGGTTTTGAAAATGTTGGTTTGAAAGTTTCACGCTTGTTGAGTGTTGTCTAACTCAGAGAGAGATTTATTTGTCAACACAACATGCATTCTATGAACTTCCAGTACAGTTTTCAAATGGTAAAAAATGTTTTCAAAATTATCTTTGTAATAGGTGTGTAATTTCCATTAAAATGAATAGAAACGATGTGTCCAAATCATGGGACATAGAGTTGTAAGGCACTTCCTTCCTTGATCTTTGTTTCCTTGATGATCAGGTCCAGAGAGAGCCTTTTTTATAAGAGAAAACTATATCATCGAGATCTTTCCATCAACATTAAAAATAGCCTATATTCCTGCCACCACAATCCTAAGTTTTCTTAAAATCTTCCTATGCTACTATTCGAAAGCTTTCCTTTGATCTCTGGACATACCATTTCATATTCACCTACTTTTACTGTGTCCTTTGTAGTGTACTTTTCTGCCATCGTCATGTACTTAAATGTGAAAATAAACATGTATTTATTACATTATTTATTTAACAATCTGTGAAATAAAACATCTACTTAGACATATTTAAATAAATTTTCAATAAATTTATAAGTTCAGATCCAAAGCACTGTTTTTAGGGGGGTTTTGATAGGAATACTGTGAGTCTGGCAGCCAAGAGATTCCAATATTTTCTAGAGGACAGGAGACTGTGGTACATATCTTTCTGAGAATTGTTTCCATTCTTTTGATTAACAGACACTTTCCCCACCTCTCTAAAAATGCAATGTCCTTGGGTAATGAAAAGCAAGCCTCTTAGTAAGCTATCACCATACTATTAGTGTTTCCATGCATTAGGCAATCTATATGTCAGTGAGTAGTTATGAAGTCTAGAAAAATTTGTTATTGAAAATACACACTTCTGTCATGTCATAATCACGTAGATCACTGGTGGTATAGGTGATGGCTAATGAAGAACTTTGTTTTCTGCCACCTGAGGACCATTCACGGTAAAATATTTTATGTGAATACACAAGAGCGGAAGACAGAGAAGAATTAAGTGATACATTTTGTCTGCTTTTTGAAAAAAAAAAGCTGAATTTATGGAGTGAATCACGGTATTCTGATTGTTGAATGATTATTTACTTAGTAATTCTGTTTACCTTAAGAAATGTGGATTCCGCAGTCCACATTAAACTGTCTAGTCATTGATGAGTTTTGCAAGTATCACTCTCCAATTCCTACTATACTACCTAATTTCAAAAATGGTAGAAGTTTCAAAAATAGTTGAATTTCTGGAAAATTGTTGAAAATTAGAAGCATCTTAGAAGAAAGAAGGAGAGATTCTCCACAAATAAAAGTCAGGTAGACACTGGCTGTTACCCACCCCCTTTGGAAGTAGCTACATGCCCAGACATACAGAATACCATCCCACCTGGGCTGACCAAACGTACATGTTTGTAAATCAGGAGTCTGGAAATATCTATCTAAATCTTTGTATGCTAGGTGTGAACTAACCCTATTATATGTACCTCTTTGCTGACTGTGGAGTTCATATTCCAAAAGTTGAACTGCTCGAACCTCTGCTGGAGTAGGATGAGGCAATCCAGGAATCTTGCTATGAGGATTTTTTCTTACTATTGAACAAAAGCCACCTTCACTAAAAGTTTTCAAAATTCTCAGAAAATGAGTTTCAAAACTGAATGTGTAACTGGAAGAAAAGTTGGTCTTTTTTTTTTTTTTTTAAACTGAGCAGAGTAGATGCTCTCAACCAGATGATTAAATGGTACTTCCCAGCCTTAAGTAATATGGCCATGGTAAAGTCACTGAGTTAACCACTGACGATCTTGTTACAAGAAAGGAACAAAAGGACAAAGCAAAGATTTCAGGTCATTCCTAATTTTGATTTAATCTGTGTCACAGATAGATTCTTCAGGTGCAGAGATAAGATTATAAATAACAACTGGTGAATCTGAATTCTTTCCAGATATTGTCACATACTGACATTTAAATATTAGGCTTGAGTTTTCTGGTTTCAAGTTTTTTCAAAGTTGTTATTATATAGCTATGTGATTGATCCATTCTATGTAGACATCGAAATATTACAGATGGCTCTACAAGACTTGCTTACTTACAACCTTCTTAGAAGCTAAAGCCCTGAAAAGAGCTAATAAAAAAAAAAATCACCCTTATGATTCCTTTCCATATAAAAAAAATCCTGGA
Organism: Centrocercus urophasianus; assembly: GCF_019232065.1. NCBI lineage: Eukaryota > Metazoa > Chordata > Aves > Galliformes > Phasianidae > Centrocercus > Centrocercus urophasianus. The sequence continues at coordinate 9,049,365 of NW_024884697.1, read as the reverse complement.
GGCTGTTATGCAACTGTAGAATCAAAGGCAAGCAAACTTGTGCTTTATGGTGAAAGTAATTGCCATAAGTTATTCTCTCAAGATATGCTTCATACTATTATGAGAATTGAAAATTGTAGATTCAAATCACTGCCAGAAATCTTTAGGAAATAATTACGTGCTTGGGGAAATCAAATAGCTACTACTGCCAGATCATTTTCTGGAAAACGTAGGAGTTTCTGAAAACATGCTTCTACCTCCTTACTCCCCATTTTTCAAATGATCCCAGATTTAAAAATTTTACCTTCACAGTAAGGGGCAAATTTTGAGCAGTGCCTTTCATACCCATTCCCAAAAGAAATCCTATTATTGTAGGAATAAATAGGCTTATCTAGTTTGAATTTGTCTCACACTATAACTATTAGGCATTTCTGAAATTTGTGCTTTCACACCATTGTGTAGCAAGAAGAAAAGAAAGTAAACTACACTACATTGAGCTATCAGTTAGATAAAAACACAACGGAATTCCACTGAAAACATTTTGTGTGTGTGGTTACATCATTGACGTCAGTTCAGAAGTTCTGTGTATCTCAAGAACAGATGTCAGTATTCAAATGTTTTGTATTATAAATAAATTGGCTTTTGACCCAAATGATGAGATAACTGTTCTTTGGCTGTAAATACAATTGCTTATGGATAAACAATTGCAAATTTCCAGCTCTGAGCCATGCTGATTTACGGAAATTCTTGTTTGAAAAAAAGGCAGAGAAAAAAACTGTTTGTTTGAAGGTACAAAGTATATCACTGAGAACTGTAGTAAATACATCTGGATAAATCATTTTAAACACGGGAGTAGTACAAAGATATTCTGAAATAAAATGAATAATATCATAATCATCTCTCACGTTAGCTTAGATTTTTTTAATTCTTTATCAAGAAGTATAATGGTAAGACAAGGGGTAGTGTTTTTTAAACAAGAAAAGGTTAGATTTAGATTAGACATAAGGAAGACATTCATTACTAGGAGGGGAGTGAGGCACTGGAATATGTTGCCCAGAGAAGTTGTGAATATTTCTGGAAGTGTTCAAGGCCAGGCTGGATGGGGCTTTGGACAGCCATTATGGTAGATTCAGCTTCTGTTAAAATTTTATCCTGAAAGATGATGAATATGAAGGCTTTTTTTTTTGTCTTTTTTTCTTTTCCTTTGTTTCTTCACTGATTTTAAAGGGTTTATCTGAGAAATTAAGTATTTGTTGAAGAAAGAATATATTCTTAAAACAACTAGCTATGTAGAAGACATATTGACATACCCTAAATACAAAATCAGTAAGACCAAAAAATTGCAAATGGATAAAACCCAAAAAATACTTCTTTAGTACAAAGAATTCTTTATTTACCTGCTTAAAACATGAAATCATAATTTTCCAGCTAAATATGAATAAATTTTCAGAAAAATCATGCATTTTCTATATTACTTTTTATTTTTTTTTTCCTGCTTAAAAATACTTTTTAAGACCAATTCCAAACTCTCCACTATCTTTCCCCTGTGAATTGAAGCCAAGAATAGGCCAAAGAAGAAAAGTGAAAGCTGGCTCAGCAAGTCTGTGTTGGCACAGTATTTGAAAGATTTTTTGTCACCTTTCTTGGACACTATTTCTCTCTGCTTAAATTTTACTTCTGGAGGAAAGATGGAAATGTGAAAGTGGAGATGTGAACAGATTCCTAACCTGTATTGATAGGACTGATAACTTGGGGATTCCAATTGGCTTGCATAATACTACGATTTGATTTCCTAAGACCATCTTTCTATTGTTGATGAGTCCCTCCATCCAGCTTCTGAACATCATATAACCATTCCCTGCTGGTTAATTACTACCGTTAATGATTAATTATGAAACCACAGAATTGATTGAGTTGGAAAGACTCTTAAAGACTGTCTATTCCATGACCCGTGCCGTAAGCAGTGATATGTTACACTAGATCAAGTTGCTCAAAGCCTCATCCAACCTTTAAACATTTCCAGTGGTGGGTCATTTTCTGTGCAACATGTTCAAGTGTCTCTGGACCTCAATCATGAAGAATTTCTTCCTTATATCCAAATTACATCTACTCCCTTTCCATTTAAAACCATCACCACTTGTCCTGTCACTGTGAATCCTGGTAAAAAGTCTTTTTTCTATCTTTCTTGTAAGTCTCCTGGATATATTAAAAAGCTACAATAATGTCTTCTTAGAATCTTCTCTTCTGAAGAGTGTTCTCTTCCTGATGAACAACCCCAGCTTTCCTGTAGTGCTCCAACCCTATTTTTGTGGTCCTTCTTGCAACACCCCCTAGCAGGCCCATATTTTCTTGTACTGGAGGACCCAGAGCCATATTCAGCTCTCCAGGTGTGGTCTCTTGGGAACAGAACAGAGGAAGCAGTCACCTGCATCTACCTGTTCACCACATTTCTCTTTATACAGCTCAGGTTACAACTGACTTTTTGGGATACAGAAGCAATCTCATATCTAATTTTTCATCCAACAAGTTTTAACTGGAATACTGCCCTCAGTTGATTCATCTCTTAGCTTGTACTGACAGTGTTGACCTTACAGCAGCTGAACTTCTTGAGGTCCCTGAGGACGCAGATTAATTCCATAATGTCCTAAACATCTTGCGCTACATTATGATTACAGTTAGCACTTGAACAACCCCACAACAGACTAACACTTGATGAAGACACAGAGACTACTCTTACACCATCCCACATATAGGCGAAAGGCAGTTTAAATGTGCAACACATTCATGTGCTATACTAAGAGGTTGGTATTGGGACTCATTCTGTTTAATATCTTTATTGATGAGGGAATTGAGTGTACACTCAGTAAGTCTGTAGATGACAAGTTGGAAGGAACTGTTGGGTAGAAAACCCTACACGTGAACCTGTACATTCTGGGTTGATGGGCTGTGGCCAATAGGATGTAGTTCAACATGGTCAAGAGCCTAGTCCTGCACAACAACCCCATGCAAACTTACAGGCTTGGGGCACAGTGGCTGCAAACTTGTGTGGAGGAAAAGGATGTGGGAGTGTTCATTGATGCTCAGATGAACATGAGCCAACAGTGTGTCCAGGTGGCCAAGAAGGTTAGTGGCATTCTGGCTTGTATTAGAGACAGAGCATCCAGCAGGAGCGGGGAAATGATCATCCCCATGTACTCAGCACTGGTGAGGTGAGACCTCCAATACTGCTCTGACAAGGTGGAGTAGGCCTCTTATCCTAGGTAACTCACAGTAGGATGAGGGGGAATGGTCTAAAGTTTTGCCAGGGGAAGCTCAGGTTGGATATCAGAAAAAACATCTCCAAAATAGCGAGTGGGTGCAGGCACAGTCTGCCCAGGAAGGTAGTGCAATCATATCCCTGGAGGAGTTCAAGAAATTTGTAGATGTAGTATTTAGAGATGTGGTTTAGTGAGCAGACTTGGTGGTAGGTGTGCAGTTGGAGAACATGACTGTAGAGATCTTTTCCAACCCTAGTGATTCCATGATTCTAGGATTCTAAGTCACCATAGTATAAAACAGTTTGGATTAGAAAAGGTAGTAATGAAGGCTGGCTTGGAGTGCCATCTGGACCTCAGTTCAGTAAAAATTTTACTCCATTTACACTGAGAATAAATTAATAATGACAATGCATAACATGTACTAACCCTTAGAAAATCCCTCTGCAGGGTACATGGAACTGACAATGATTAAAGCAGAAATCCCACATGTGTTTTTATCCTGTTTTAAATTATTCAGGTCTTAGCAAGACAGTGCTTCATGCATAACCAAAAATAAATACATCTTTGACAAATCACGTCATTTTTGAATAATTTATTTTGTAGAAGCAAAAAAGAAAGTGCCTGTCCATTCACAAAAATTATTAAAATTAATTTATTGTTTGTTAGGGAAGATTAGTTTCTTTCTGGAAAATAGTAGGATTTGCCTTGTTATCTTAATAAATTCGAAATTAGAATTAGGCAGAATTTTTTTTTATTGTTTTTTAATCTGTCTTAGCTTTCCTGTCTGTACTACCTTTACAGAATTCAATAATTCATATTTTTAAGCACACACTCTTTTCCACTGAGAAAGAATTAAGACCCTTGGAAGAGAGACACTAAGTGAACTAACTTACTGCAAAGCTCAACAAAAGCTTGCACTTTGATTACAAAACTGTACAACTACAACTGGCCTCTTCTATATTCTCTGTATTATCTATATTATATATTATATATATATTTTCCCCATTGTTTTAATTCACTCTCAGCACATCAATTCCTCTAAAAGCATTAAAAATATTAATGAACCAATATTATGACTTTACAAATTACTGCAATCTGTGTAACACTTCATAGCTCCAAGACAGACTGAAGCTCCCTTAATAGAAAACAATCACCTCTCAGCATCCTGCCTGATAGAGAGGTCAGGAAGAGGGCAGCTATAAAATTGCGTGATGAGTGCGTGGGTTAGGTGTGGGGAATAGACATGAAATGATGAGGTGTTTTGCAAAAGATCTAGTGGAATATCTATGACTGAACCAGGCTTGTTGAATGGGATTAGTCTGACCACATAGTGAATCCTACAGTTTGAAAATGTATATCTGTCTTTTACTGTCAACAGACAGAAATAGTCAGTGGTAGGTGAGTGCTATGTCAACCTAAAACCAACATCAGATAACCATCTCAACAGCAAACATTTACAATATAGTGATAGAGTATAGAATACAATATAGAAGTTAGGTGAGATGGGATTTTTGAATTACAAGATTGCTCAGATTTTCTTTGTAATATCTTTGAAAAAAGCATAATTGTCATCATTTTAAAGATGGGAAATTGGAAAGGCCAAGAAAAAAAGAAAAGCCAAGAAAAGATGAAAAAAAAAAAAGGGCTTTCGTGTGACTTCTATGTAGGCAGAAAACCAATTGAATGATTTCTGGAACCCTGGCTGACCTGTTAAAAGGGGGAATAAGACACATTAGAAAGGAGTAAAAATAGTTGTAGGTCATTGGGACCTTTTCCAAAATGTAGACATTGCTCCTTTTTTTTCATACAAAACTTGCAAGGACTACTCTTATTGTAGTTTATTGAGGGATAGCAAAAAACTCCCTAAGTTTTCTTCACAAGGCTTAGACTTTCTCAGATGTCATTTCCTTTTGCTTTCCTTAAAAAGTAAGTGCATGCTTGTACTAGCATCAGTCTTCAATGATGCTCAGAATATTTACAGGCACCTGCATAAAAACTGCAGCAATGTTATGTCTGCCTTTTAATAATAAGTATTTCAAGGAAAAGAAAAAGACTCAGATCCTACAATGTACCTATCATTTCCATCATTTCCACAGTTCTCTGTTAAAACACAGTCTCATTCTATCTCATAAAGCTGCTGTTTAGTTTTGCTATTTTCCATCTTTTGTTGTTTGTGTATTCTAAATTTTCAGTGAAGTATGCAACCAAAGAGTGGAGGCTGCTGAGGGGATAATGTCAAATTGAAGCTTTACATGATACAAGTGGTGACATTTCAGAATACCCCTTTATGACCAATTTCGTAGAACAGATGTGTTATTAACTGTAACATCTTCATTTTTTATTTTTAAAGCATGAAGGAATAAGTTATGATAGCAGCTGGCAGCAAGAGGAAAGGAGAAAAATCCACAAGCATTTCATACACAACCAGTGTCCCCTGCTGCATAGAATTAGTCTGACATAGGTATTGTCAGATTGCTAATGAGAAGACCCTGCAAAGCATCCCAAAGAGCTCCCAAGTGACCATCCATCCACTGAGTAGGGCTTTTCTTTGGAAATGCTCATTTTAATAGAGGATATACATTCAGCTTGAGACAAGTGGACCAAAATTGTCCCTACAGTTGGCTCTACATGTGCTCTAACATCCCAGACATTAAGCTGTCAGATCCTGATCCTGCTCTCTGCTGTGGTTACCACTCCTTTCTAAGCCCTTACTTCAGTGAGTGACTTCAGTAGGATTCCCACAGTTTTTCTAATTCAAATGGAGAAACTGGTCATTGGGACTGGTGCGTATATTCTTAAAAGCTAACATTTAAAGTTTAGTAGTGATGCAAGAAGTGATAGTGGCTTTTTTGTTGTTGTTTTGTTTCTTTATTCTAAAGCAATATTTTCATAAAATGTATATTTATTTGAAAATTATGACTCTCCCAAGGTAACAGTGCTCTCAGAGCTTTACATTATCTTCTTTCACAGGTATGTACAAAAACGTGCAGTCCTCTGCTCAGCCCACTTTTTGACTAAATATGTGTATATTACTGTGGAATCTGTGAATTACTGTGGAAACTGTGGAATCTGAGTGAAAGAGCATCTGAAGGCAACTCTCAGCCATGTGAACAATATAATCAGGATTCGCAAGGTTTTCATTGATTTAGCTTGTAATTATATAGTTAACTTGAAGAATAAACATAAAAAAACCAAAAACTTTTTCAAATGGCTGTTCAGTTTTGGAAAAGATATTTTTGTTTTTTTATTATTAAAAAAAATTAAAAAATTAAAATGTTAGAAATTTAGATGGCTCTTCACAGAGAAACAAGATCCAAATGTCAGCTTTACTCATGATTCAAATCAAACCAAATGCTCAGCTCTTCTAACTTTCACAAAACTTTCACTAAGTTTCTGTTATGTACCTCAATTTTGTCAAAGATGTAGATCTAAATATCTTTATTTAAGATATTTATCCACAGCAACAGAAGCAAAAAGTCTGTCCACATTTCATCATTAAACATCAGTCTGTTTGCCTTTCTCAGCTTTATACCGTTTACAGAATAAATGGCTAACATCAGAGGAGGCTGTAAACCAGACTATGCATCTAAGGAATGTTTTCTTGAATTTACATTTTAGAAACCAACAGTAGGTTTGACTGAAAAAAAATGCAGTGGATAAATTGAATTATTCTTCTGGCTGTCCTTTTTTCCTCAGTCATAAAACCAATGGCTTTGAACAAAACCTAAGTTTTTTGTTTGTTTGTTTGTTTGTTTCTCTGGGAACTTATAAGAAATTTAATTGGCTTTACAGCCTGATGGCCTGAAATGAGAAAACCAAAAAAGTGGAAAATTTTACTTCAAAATCAAATTTAAGAATAAGAGTCATAACTTTTGATGCATCTAACTATGGACTTCGACAAAATTATGAAGCTATAAACAGAAGCTATCTTCCTGATATAATGGGTCACTGTCAGACAAACTGTCAACCTCTTGTTTTCTTTCCTTACTCACACAGTTGTTTCATTTTATACTCCCTGGCATAAGCTCCTCATAAACTCCACTGTTTTGCTATGAAGTTTGGTTTCCACATTGAGTGACTCATTCTGCCTCTCTTGAAGCAGGTACTATGCTGACAGTGATGGAGGAATAATGCAGAAACTATTAGTGCAGATTTAACTTGTTAAAAGCCTTTTGTCTTTTACATCAACAGCAAATTAATCGGAGCAAATGAGATACCACTCACAAGTTTGTGACTTGCATTCACATCTGGGAGCTGGAGGCTGCTGTGAGCAGCCCACTTTGCCAAGACACTGGCTTCCAAACCCTGCCTTGTGGCAGCTCACGTCTGTGATTCACAACAGCACAAACATTCTTGTGATGCTGCACATGCCACCTCAAATTACTTTGCTGTTGATGTAAAAGACAAAAGACTATTAGTATATTTCCTGCCTGCAAACAGGATAGTTTTCCTAGCTCTGGACCACAGGATGAGTGTGAGCACTTCTGATCAGCTTGTTTGCTCATGTATTTCTCATGGCAAACTGCTTTGGCTAAAGGTGTGGAGGATGGATAGCTTCTAGTCAGGATTTTTAATAGGTGAAAATAATAGTCAAAGACATGCAATAAATGTACCAGTTTTTTGTAGATGAGGTATTCCGTTTGTCCACTTATATTAAAGAAAAGATTTTGGAGAGGAGGGCCAAGAATATGATCAGAGGGCTGGAGCACCCCTCTTATGAAGAAAGATTGAGGGAGTTGAGTCTCTCCACCCTGGAGAAGACAAAACTGTGGGAGACCTCAATGGGCCTTCCAGTTCTTATAAAAGGGAGCTTACAAGTAGGAGAGAAATTGGCTTTTTACATGGGGAGTTAGTGACAGGACAAGAGCTAGTGGTTTTAAACTAAGAGGGGATTTATATTAGATATTAGGAGGAAATTCTTTACTCACAGAGTAGTGAAGCCCTGGAATAAATTATCCAGAGAATTTGTGGATGTCCATTTTTGGAGGCATTCAAGGCCAGGGTGGATGGGGCCTTGGTCCGTCTGGTTTGGTGGGTGGCAACACTGCCAATGGCAGGGGGGTGGCACTCGATGTTCTTCAATGTCCCTTCCAACAAAAAACGTTTTATGATTCTATGATTTAACATAGTCCTATATACACAGCTCTCATTATCTCACTCTAGTTTGCTTGAAGCCAGGAGTACATAGATACAGATGTCACACCACAAGTGTTTGTTCCTAGCACATGCATCTGATGTGACTGAGCTGAGCTGCCTGCTTAACCTCTTTCATTCATGGTACCTGGGGGAGGTTAATGGACTTAGCCTGTGACACAGCCTTTTAATATCATCTCCCAGCTCTTCCTGTTAAGTCTTTTAGACAGAATCTAGGATCAGTCTCAGGCCTAAATAGAGCTGTTTGGAAGATTTCTGCGAGTATAGTTTGCAATTGCTGTACATGTTGCCAGCATAGAGCTCAAGTAGGACGCACTGCGCCTCCTGTCACTTCAATGGAAGTTGGAGAGTGCTGCGGGTGGAGAGATCATGGTCTCAGCACTGGGCACAACACTGGAGAGGAGCTATACTCCTTTCCAAAATGTGAGAATGTAGAAAAGGAATAATCAAGCACTTGGAAATGCCAACATCTTCTTGCCGAGATACATATAAATCACTGTGAAAATAATGCCCACTCTGTGTTTATATGGGAACTACAATAGATACAAAAAGCACAGCAAGATCATTTGATAGAGTAAGTTCTCAACTATAAAACACTATTTTTCAACATAATTATCAACATTTGCTGTGTGTTTTCACCAATGATGAATAAAAGCCTGTTTTATTGCAAAGGAATTGTGAATGTGAACCAAAAATCTGATCCATACATTTTAAAGCCAGTGTGTTTATTATAATGTTTTGAACCAATCACTTGCATTGAAAAGATGGCTCTTGTGCAACAGTGTCAGGAATATTCATGTGTTTGAATTTCAGCCTGTTGCTGACAAGGCTTCTCTGTTTTCTTTCCTTATAAACATAATACAGACAGGATCAAAGCTGTAAAATACAGAGTTGAATCCAATGTACTACACATCCAAGGGTTTTTGCAATTAATATTTGATCCTGGATGCATCTGCCCGATTCATTTCTTTAATTCACTCTGACTTCAAAAAGAACTGAGAAAACTGCCTAGTACTAGCAATCTGTTTGGTGCTACAGGCCTGGCAGACCAGCTTCATGCGTGCAGTCCCACTGTAAAGGTGCTTCTTCAGCCAGGGACTTGGCCTGTGGTGAGCCAGAGCTAATGGTTGGGGGAAACTGGCCTGTAATCTAGGATGATGGGTTTTTTGTTTTTGTTTTTTGTTTTTTTGTTTTACTGTGTAAGCTTTTTACCTGTACTGGTATCACCATTGAATTCCTGTCTCCCATTAACCACAAGTAAAAGAGTGAAATGCTTGTGGTTGTGAGCCCCAGACTAACTGACCTAGTGCAGCCCTGAAGTGATTTGGGTTATATTTGGTGAGTGCTTAAATGACTCAGACATAGTCTGCAGCTTTTCACAAGTGATGCTATGGTTACAGATGGGCTGTAATCATGAGGTAGGAGAATTCATTGCTCCCCACACTTTCAATCTGCATAAAGCAACCTTTTTAACAGTCTGGTTAGCTCTAAAGCAACTTAAGTGCTAACAAAGGCTGAGTTTGTAAGGCTGGAGCAGTTATTGATTTTACAGACAGAAATAGCATATGACAAAAACCAATTTTTTGTAGTTGGTAGTGGCCAGTGAGTGCTCAGCCATCCACAAATCTCTCACTCATCATTTCCAAGATCAACACCAGGTCTTTGCAACTGCCAGGGGCAACTGACTACACTGCTATAATCTGCAAAAATGCTAGCAAAGTCATAAACCTGCTAGAATATATATAAATCTGGAAACAGAGAAAAAAACCTTATCCAAAATTCAAGAGAATAAATAAGATGGCAGTTTTGCACAGTTTGGATAAAAAAATAGCTTTTATTCTCCCTGGTGACCACTGATAGGACCACAAGAATGACATGAAACTGTGTCAGGGGAGGTTTAGATATTGAAAAAGTGTTCAAAATGAAATGAATAATAAGTACTTTTTGTTGCATACATCCACGTTCTTTTTCTTCCCCAGTCAACAAGAGAAATTCTCAGAATGGGAATGGAAGGGAAAGTAAAAGTTCCACTCTACACAACACTTTCTGAAGCAGTCTTACAAAAATTAGTTCTTAAACCAGAAAGACAGGATTTAGAGCCTGGCTCAATGAGGGAAACAAAGACATCATGAAATCCCATCTGAATAAAGCTTCTTCTATCAGGATCACCATCCAGCAGATTAGCATGTCCCTCTGAAAATATGTCAAGGAAATTTATTGCTTGATAATTGCAGTTCATTTTGTCTTTAATAATAATAATGGTGTGATGTTTTGGGGGAGTAGGAGGGAAGAAAGCAGAAGGACTGTTCTTTCCGTCCCGTCCCCTCCCCTCCTCCCCTTTTTTTTTTTTTTTTAACTTTTAAACACCCCTTCTTCTCCAATTAGTAGCAGAGATAGCAGAGTTTATTCTGATCTCTGATGACCTCTGCAAGAAGGAAGAGACACACTGAAGTTCCCATGTTGAGTATGAATATTTTTTGTTTTGTGATTTTAGCATAAACAAAATTATCAATACGGTGTTCAAAGCTGAGTTTCTATATAGCTGTGATACATGATGCCACATTTTACCAAAAACTTGAATTTACAAGGGGATGCAGATAGAGAGCTACCAAAGAAAGTGCAAGTACCTGAGCTTGGAGCAATGACCTCAGAAGAGCAGAATCGAAATGCGTGGGTTTGTTGTTGCTGTTAGTTTTCATTTTGTTCTTTAACTATTATCTCAGTGCATGAACTTCCAAGAAGAAGGTATGCTCTGGCCTTAAATTGGATCTCAACTTATTTCAAGGTATAAAATGCATTCCTCAAAGTGAAAGAAGTAGAAGTACTTCAAAGTTATTTCTGTGTAGCACTATTAATTCCCGTTTAGATAACACAACATGTCACAAAGGATTTCCACTCACATCAGCAGGCAGTACATATGGAGATGCTCACATGCCTTAAGGTTGCAGGACATGGATCTCATATATTCATTATTTATTTACATATTGTCATAATATTATTGTTTCTATTTCTTATTTGTATCTTCCTTGCGCTTTAAACAAAAGCTCTGTCCATTTCATGACTATGGTCTGGTACAGACAACAAGAAGGTTACCAAATTTCAGTTTAGAATAGAGTAAGAAAAATCTAACTTTACTCCATTTTCACATGTCTCACAGTTAAAAATAAAGTCCCTGACAGAAAGTCACATATGTATTATGACTAGAGGTTGTTTTGGTTATTCATCGCAGCACCTGAATGCATCCTAAACTTCATGGCTTATTAGCTTTCTGGGGTATTTACTATTTTTGTGTATGTATAAAAATAAAACCTGAGCTTTTATATTGGGGATTTTGACAAGTAGACAAAAAACAGAGGATCTGAGAGATGTGGTTTTTCCTTATCATCAACAATACTGCTTACTCTTTTGTGGGAACCACAAACTCTTAATGCTGAACATGACTTTAACTAATGGAAATACTGACATCTTTCCCCTTCCCACAAAATATGAGTAAACTAGAGATCGACTCATGCAGCAGGAATACCCTTAAAAAAAGACTCCAACAACTCTGTAAATTGGAAACAAATAATGACTTGCCAGTTACGGCATATAGTTTCTTCTATCTGAGACACAATAAAGGCTGAGAAGTTTGAGGAGTGGAACTGGCAGCTGTTGTCACTGATGTTGGTGCTGACATTCAGAAGGTGTACTGGGAAAACAGGCACTGAGAGCACATGCCCAGCCAATGTCAGTGGGCTCATAAAGAATGGCATAGCCTTTATCCAGCAAGTCCAAACATAATCGATTGCTTTGGAAAGAGCTCAGCTTCACAGAGGAATTGTTGGATACATCATTGTTTTTTCTTGCACTGCAATCTAATATCACAAAATATTTATCAGCCTTCATTTGTGATTGCATTCGAACTTTATGCTTTATACATACTGAAATACATTTATTACCTCAAAAATGTTACAGACAAATTATTGCTTTGTAGGACTATAGCTGGAGTATTTTCTTTGCAATAGTTGTAACAACGACATGGAACTGTTAATATAAACTAGGCTCACAGCCTTCCATACCACTCACAGTACTTATTTCATTTCCTTCTGATTTGATGTATCACCAAATGCCACACAAGTCTTGAGATGTCATAGCTTTTAAGTAGGAATTTCCTGATAATTTTGCCATTTGTTGAAATAACAAGAATCTCTTTTTTTTTTGTTTTTCACAAGGATGATTACAAAAGTTATTATTTTGGGAGTTAAAACTAGTAGTTGTCAAAATAATATTTTTATCTTTTCTAAACATGAAAATATGCAACCACATTACAAAAGATAAAATTAACAGTGATATCTCAAGCATAAAGAAGCTTTGAAAAGGGGCATAGTGGACCTCACTGTAGGCATAAATGCATTAGCTGTTAAACACTTTTACCCAATGAGAGTATTTGAGCACATACTTGGCTTTATGCACGTACAGTGTTCCCCCCCAGCAATACGGTAAAACAAGTGTTAGATTTAAAGCAAGTGCTCCAGTTCTATGATTTTCAGACAATTGACTGCAATGATCATTTGGTGGAGAAAACAGATGGTACTACTAGAAAGCCCAGAAAGTTTTTCCAAAAATAAAATTTCTATTTTAATCATAAATGCTTCTTGAATTGCAAAAGCTAGAAATGAAGATAAGACTTCTGTCCCTTAATTGTTATTAACACAAAAGAGGTGGAGAAAAAACCTGATACCCATATCACAGAATCATAGAATGGCTTGGTTTGGAAGGGACCCCAGGGATCATCAGGATCCAAGCCCTCTGCTGCGGATAGGGTTGCCAACTGCTAGATCAAGAACTAGATAAAGGTGTTAGGGCCCCATCCAATCTGGCCTTGAATACCTCCAGGGTCAGGGCATCCACAACCTCTCTGGGAAGCCTGTGCCAGCACCTCATTACTCTCTCATTGAAAAACCTTCCCCTGACATCTAATCTAAATCTTCTCACATTTAGTTTAAAATCATTTCCTCTTGTCCTACCACTGTCTGTCTGTGTAAAAAGTTGACTTCCCTCCTGTTTATAATCTCCCCTTAAATAAGGCCACAGTGAAGCCTGTCTGCAGCCTTCTCTTCTCCACACTGAACAAGACCAGCTCTTTCAGCCTATCTTCATAGGACAGGTCCTTCCGCCCTCTGATCAACTTTGGAGCCCTCCCTGGAAGCTCATAATCTTTCCTGTGTTGCAGTATTCCAGATGGGGCCTCATGTGGGCAAAGTAGAAAGGTTCAATCACCTCTGTTGCCCTGCTGGCCACCTGTCTTTTGATGCAGACCAGGATACCATTGTCCTTCCAGGCTGCAATGATACATTGCTGGCACATGTTAAGTTTTTCATCACTCAGGACCTCTAAGTCCTTCTCAGCATGGCTGCTCTCATAGAATTCTTTTCCAAGTCTGTAAACATAAGTGGGATTACTCCAACCCAATTTTGCACTTTGCTTTATTGAACCTCATTTGGTTCACATGGGTGAACCTTTTTGTGTTTATCAAGGCCCCTCTGAGTGGCATCCCTTCCTTCTGCTTTATCAACTGTACAACACAGCTTGGTGTCATCAGAAAACTTGCTGGGTGTTCATTTGATCCCGTTATCTATGTCAGTGATAAAGATGTTAAAGAGTACTGATCCTAAGACAGGCCCCTGGAAATACTGCTGATCACTGGTCTCTTCTCAGCTATTGATCCATTGACTACAACCCTCTGACTGTGATCTTCCAATCAATCCTTTACACACCTAACAGTCCATCTTTCAAATCCATATATCTCCAATTTAGAGATAAGGATGAAGTGGGGGACCACGTCAAAGGCCTTGCAGAAGTCCAGGCAGATGACATCAGTTGCCTTCTCTCTGTCCTCCGATGTTGTCACTTCATCATAAGAAGGCCACTAGATCAGTCAGGCGTGACTTTCCCTTGGTGAAGCCATGCTGGATGTCTTGGATCATTTGTTCATCCCTCTCATGATCTGTTCCATGCACTTCCCAAGCAGAGAAGTGAGACAGTCACCTGCCTGTAGTTCCCTCGATTGCCTGTCCTCCCTTTCTTATAAATGGAAGAGATCTTTAATTTTCCAGTCCCTGAGGACTTTTCATGACAGCCATGGCTTTCAAGTACAATGGAGAGTGGCTCAGAAACTATATCGACCAGCTCCCTTAGGACTCTGGTATGCATGTTGTCTGACCCCGTAGACTTGTACATATTCAGTCTCATGAGGTGATCTCAGAGTTGCTCTGGTCTTACAGTGGAAGGGATTTTACTACCCTAGTTCCCAACCCATCAGGGATGTGAGGTTCAAGAATGTGAGAAATATGAGAATCCTGGCTGCCAATGAAGACCAAGGCAAAGTATTAATTGAGTACCTCAGCCTCTTCCATATTTATTGTAGTCAGTACTCCTTTCTCATTTATCAGAGGAGGTACTCTCCCTTTGGCCTGGCTCTTCTGATCAAAGTACCTTACTGTTGTTTCTAACATCACCCAATAAGTTTACTTCCATTATGCCTTGGCTTTCCTAACCCCATTTCTGCATATCTGGACAGCATCCCTATATTCTTCCTACCTGACATGTCCTTGTTTATACTGCCTCTAGATGTCTTTTTTCCCTCCATTTGTCCAGCAGATCTTTGCCAATCCAAGCTGGTTTCTTGCTTCTCCTACCTATTCTGAAGGATGGAGAGCTCTTGCACTCAAAAAAAGGCATCCTTAAAAGAACAGCCAGCTTTTCTCCACTCCTTTATCTCTAAGGACAACTTCCCAGGAGGCTTGTCCAACAACTCTTTAAACAGCCTGAAGTTCACTCTCCTAAATAACTTTAGGGATGCTGGCTTACTGTTTGCCATTCCCACATTTCTCACAAACTTAACCAGGGAATGGTTGCTGTGGCCCAGGGTGTCTCCAATCTTAATATCTTTAATGATCTCCTCTGCATTGGTGAGTATTGAGTCTAGCAACACCGGACTCAATCACCTCTGGTTGATCTGTCCAGTACTTGAGCCAGAAAGTTATCTTCAATGAACTCCAGAAGTCACCTGGATCACCTGCAGCTCTCACTGTGTTGTTTTCCCAGCAGATATCCAGGTGGTTGAAATCCACCAGTAAGATGATAGCCTGCAAGTGCGACACTTGCAGCAAGAAGGCCTCACCAACAAACTCCCCTTAATCAGGTGGCCTGTAGTAGACCCTGACCACCAGCTGTCCCTTAGGGGTCCAGTCCCTAATTTTAACTCACAGGCTCTCAACCTGTTCCTGACTATTTCACAGATATCCTTATCTTGATGTCCCAAATATGGGCCCCTGGCAGGCAGTAAACCTCTCCAGAGAGGTTATTTGGGCAGCAAATGGGTGCCCTAGTGCCTCTCAGCAAAGAGTCTTGAATTAGTAAGACTCTTTGCCTTTTTTAATCAGCATCAGTTGTGACTTGATTCCTCAGCTGGACCTTTTCAATGTGATCATCCCATTCCGTATCAAGTTATCATCCAAACCTTCTTCTCTTTCTCACACCAGAGCTTGCAATCTCTTGGTTAGTGAGATTTCAGGAGCAGAGATGAAGTTCCAATCTTCCTCACCCTGCAGGAGTGGGAAGCCTGCTTATGCTCCTTCCCTGGCTGGATGGGGGTGTGGTCTCACTGCTCCTGGCCCTGCCCCTGGCATGTCAAAGCATTGCGCCACAAGGAGGACAATGGAGCCTGGCATGGGCTCCCTGACAGGTGCTCCCCTTGCCTTGCAAGGCTTTTCCACGCTTGGTGCAGCATGGACCTGCCCTGGAGCAGAGCACCTCGCAGAAAAGCTCTATCTCTATCCATCACAGTTGATGAGCTAAGAGTTGTTATCTACTCAGTGCAGTGCTATCATTATGGATCAGGATGTGGGCAATCTTATCTAGCTGTGGTGTCCCTGTTCATTGCAGGGGAGTTGGACATGATGGCCTTCAGTTGTCCCTTCCAACTCTAAGGATTCCATAACTCTCTGATTCTGTGATTATCCATGGTATCATAACAAAAAATACATCATTTTTTCATCTTTGCTTTTCTTGGGAGAAAAAAAAAAAGAACATATACTTATGAATTTATTCTAATATCCATACTTTATACAGACTTTGTGTTTTACTAATTGAAACGCATAAAAAATACCACATTCAGCAAATACTCCTGCATCTCAAACTCTATCAGACTAGGTCAAGAACATGGGAATCCAAGATGAAAGATGAATCACTTTAAAAAATATTTATCATGAATCCTAAAAAAAACATGAGACAAAACATCAGTGAAGTCACTTTAAAAATATTCAGATGATTTTAAAATCTGTTTCTCAACAGCTCCATCTGTTTCTATTCCATTTAAATGCAAATTAGACTTCTATAACCTCTGGGTTCTTAACAGATGTTGTCATAAAGTTGAGCATTTTTACATAAGCAAAAACTAAACAAATTAATTTCAGGCCACCCAATATTTCCAAAAGGCAACAGCCTGGCACTTCCAGATTGTATTATTCCTTGCAAAACATTCTACACATATTATTTATTTAATTATTTATTTTTGTGGCTTTAATTATGAATTTCATCTGTCAGGTTTTCCTCTGACCACTGGCAAGTAATACCATCAAACATAGAGGCCGATGCTGGTTCTATTGTGTATTGGTGTGCAGAAATGATAGAAAGAAGCCTGTAACCACTGCAAGCAGCAGCACTGTAGTTGTGCTGCTGAGCATACAGTTTGCAGTTTGCTAGCAGTTTGATGGGCTATGAAGGAGAAGGAATGCATTGGACATGCTGTTGGCAGAGAACAATTGTCATTGTCCTAAATGATGAGATGTGGACAGGACAAACAAGCCTCACTGGACAAGACTCAAAGAGCATCTGCTTGCACACTGTTCATTGTCTGTACAATCTGGCATCTCACAGCTTAACCTTCTTTTATGACAAAAAGGTTTTAAGTTTCTTAGCACTCAGCCTCATGAAAGAGTAACTATCTCGTCTAGCTTGCTTAAGATTTCCCTAAATGGTTGTTTCTTTCCCTACTAAAATAGGTTGCTTTTCAGAAATGGGTAATTCTTGAACCTCTTCTTGCAACCTCTGCTCTGAGAAACAGTTTTGAAAATCCAGACTCCTCAAGTAAATTATTATAACAGTGAGGGAATACTAAAAGCCATACAGAATGATTCATAAAATAATTCAAAGGTTTTAACTCTAGATCACCCTGTAGGAAGAAACTGGGTTCCTATAATTTAAGTGTCACTGATATACTAATGTACTACTAATCAAACCGCTTTGGTTTTCTGATTTCCTCAGAATATAAATTAGCTATTTTTTCAGCAACTGCAAATTTCATTTTACCAAGAATTAAAGCTAAGGGTGTCTACACCCTACAGAATTCTAGCTATTAAATTCCTGATTAGTTTTAATAACAGACCCCGTATCTACTGGAGAAAGACTGTGTTTAGAACTGCACTCATTCCATATTGTGTGCTTATTAATGATGACTTTTTTTTTATATTGATTTATTACATACACACAGAAATGTTGAAAGAAAAACTGCAGAGAAAAATTCTAACATTATGTGGCAATGAAAATATTGTGTTTCCTATCAACAATCAATTCTATTGTGCATCTTTTTTTTTTTTCCTTGTTACTTGGAAAAGGATTTATATTCTGTGTTAAAAGAGGTGAATATAGCTGAGCTATAAAGTATAGCATTCTACATTCTTCTGTAATTTGAAAACAGCTATTTTAGTATTAAAAAACAGAGAAAGAAATGGGGGGGAAAAAAAAAAGCAAAAGGGGAGAAAAAAAAAAGCCTTCTAATAACAGAATATCCATTAATATGAGAAAATCTCTTCTGGAAACAATAAAGGTGCCTATTTGTGCAGTCCTATGGATTAGGTTTTCATCTAGATCTGGACAAGTTTCTATTTAAGACATTTCACTCAACAAAAGATTCAAGGAAAGAAATACCACACTGTAGGTTCTCCTTCACGCTCTGCAAAGGAGGCCTTGCATGCAGGCTGCTTTTAAGCATGGTTTTACTCCTGTCATCTGCCACAGAAAAGCACAGTAGGGTGGCTTGACCTTGTAAGAACAAAACACAAAGGCACATTTTTAGAAGCCCATAGATAGTACCTAACATTTATTGAAATACTTATGCCTACATACATACTTGCACTTCTCCCCAAAAATCTTAACTGCTCAGTACCTTAGTTTAAGATGTACATTCTCTAGGAGATATGGAAGCAACGGAAAGACGTTCTCTCTTAGTTACCTAACTTCCAGTGTTTTCTCAGTGAATTATTAGACAACCAAAATCTCAGGTATGATCAGGCTCATTGAATTTCTTGCTGTTAACAGAGGGAGACAGAGAAATAGAAACATATATTTGATTCTACTAGCACAAATCTTCCTCAGCTCCTCACAGAAAAGAACCTGTCAGTGCTGGCACAGACAGGAAATCAGCTCAGCCAAGCAGATCCAGCTCAGGGAGAGCAGAAGGCACAGCTGTGGTGACAGATGTATCTTCTCAGCAGACTGCTGTAGCTACAAAGCATTTTCAAACCTCCACTTTTCATACCTTCACTTTCATATTCTTATTATCCTTATTATTATTCCAAACAATTAATTTACTAAAACCAAAGTTGGAGCTTAGTCTCACCTCCTTGTGTACAAAGTGCTTTAAGCACAACTACTTTCATTGTGGATGAAGAGACTTTTCTTTCACTGTGATTTACAAGATTGGAATTGGACAGATATATAAGAAACCAAACAAAGCCCCAAGCAGTTAATTGCATAAATCACAAAATCACAGCATAGTTGAGTTTGGCAGGACCTCTGGGTCCTTCCAGCCCAACCCCTGACCAAGCAAGGACACCCAGATCAAGATACCCAGGGCCACTTCCAGGTGGCTTCTGAATATCTACAAGGAAGAGACACTAGAGTCTCTCTGGGCAAACTGTGCCAATGTTCTGTCACCCACACAGCACAGAAGTGATTTGTGATGGTTAGATGGATATGTTCCAATTTGTGCCTATTGCCTCTTGTCCTGGCACCATTAAAAAGACCATACTTAAAAGCGTTCTGAGTCATCAGCTAACTTCAGATTCTCAAACCATAGCACCTAACTGCTAAAATGTGATTAAGGCAAAATTTGAGAGCCTACACAATACATAACTGTGATACTGAAAATGCAGCATACAACTGCCATCTAGGTAGATGCCTAACGTTTGCAGATGTTTCTACGTCTTAAAGTTCTTCACATACCTATCTTTCCATTCCATTCATTCACAATGAAGTGCTAACAATTTCTTAATAAAAATAATAATTGGAAAAAACAGTTTCAAGATATATGCTTTTCTATTTACTGTAAATCTTCAACAGCACAAAGGTCTGACCTTTCAGGCAGACTTTGAGCTAGATTTCATTGCTGCCTTTCTAAATGCTGAGGTTCTAGATTTTATTGCTGCCTCTGTTAGTAAGAGCTCAGGTTCTCTCAGCCACATAAAACCTAAGACTAAAGATGGCTTGGAAACACATATTACACTTTTCAGACAAGTACTATAAATGGAAACACATGATGCAAAAGATGAGTAAGACCCCTTTCACCATCAGCACTACCTCTTCTCTATTTTGGAAGGAATTCAGTGTTCACCAACCACAGCTTTTCTCAGAACAAGATTTTCTCAGGACTAGGAGTTTGGAGTTTCTCAATACTCAGAAGTTTGGCATCTCTTCCACTGTGTTTGCAGAGGAATGGCTGTTAGAGCAGACATAAGTCTGCATAATTCTCTGGTAGCCTACATTTCACATCTGTCTTCCTTTAGGTGGAATTTACTAATTCAAGACCTTTGTTCTAGGAACACACTGGATCCATCAAAAGAGAAAAAAATTTGAATTCATGTATCACCGCAGTTCAGTCTTTCTCAGATCTAGCATCCTCATGTCTCAGTGTCAACGGAAAGCTTGCATGTGCAACTGCAACTACTCCTAAACATCTCGTAGATGGTCATCTGAATGGTTCTTCCTGCTTCACTGACCACATTGAGTAATCTCCACTGATCAGCCTAGGAACAGACACCCAGTGAAACTCTCAATGTATACCTACCAAATTCCAGTATCATCCAAGGTTCTCAAATTTCCATACATGCTATTTCCTATACTAGAGTTCCAGAAAGCTGTCAAATGCAAATGTTGGCATTATACCACGAGTTATCATTTGTGCAGATTACACGTAACCAGAATAAGCCAATACTCATAATTTGAAATTATGTATTGGTATCTTTCCAGGTAGAGCTGAACCTCAGCTGCCTGCAGTTTTCTCCTAGAACTAACTGATCATGAAGATATAAAAGCTTATCTGTCAAACTGACTAATCCTTATCATTGTGACTGTTAACTACTTCAACTCTCAAAATAGTGTAGTAGAATAATATGTGTTAATTAAGTATACTAAAACTTAATACTATTAGTCATAGTTCCAAATACATTAGCCTTCCTGAACTATAGTAAATGTGTGTGTGTGCATGTAAGTTTGCATTATAATGTGCCAAAAAATTATTTTTAGATAATCAAGCCACAGAGGAGAGGCTGAGATCACAAGAAGAGTCTGGGTTGAAGTAACAGAAGTTAAAGTAGAGAGATAGATTCTACTCCTGATACCATGCATTTGTTTTGTTTATGGAACATCTAAGTAAGTGACTGAAAATACAGAAGATTTTCTTAGAGAGGAAGAGTGACTACTACTGAAGTCCCATACTTTGTGTTGCCTTTCAAAAAATAGCTGTGAGAAATGAACAGCACTGAAATCCTATAAAAAATAGCAGGAAAGTAATAGAAAAAGTAGCAGATGCAGTTTTTCTTAATATGAAAATTTCTCTGTTGGAAAAAGTCATACTACTAAAAAAGCAAAAGCAACTTTGTTTTTTAAGAATTGACCTCCAGATCCTTAAGGCAGATATTCAAAATCTGGACAGAACTCTTTACTCTAGAGTGAACTGACTAATTGTAGTCAACTAAAGATAGACAAATCACAAATGCTCACCATTTCTCCAAGGGGAACAGACCATTGGAAAGGGAGACACTGCTTTCTATGTCTTTTGCAAAAAGGCAGAGAAAATGTTGGACTGCTTAAGGTATGCATCTTGCTCAATAGAGCATTCAGGCAGCTTTCGGGGAGCGCTGGGCTAATAAATGATTTAGTGCAGGATTTTTTATAACATAACAGTTGCATAACTTTTTGATTTTTGTAGATAGTTAGCAGCAATCATTCTATATTGGACAATATGAAGTCGTCTCTCAGACTGATACAATATGACAAAGTGTATTCTGGCTTGATTTGCAGTGGGGACTAATAGAGAATATCTCACTGCAATGCAGGCATTCCCAAATTGATCTACTTGTAAATTCCAGAAATGGGAGAAACAAACAAACAAATAAACAAAGCCTCTGTTTTCTGAAAGAACTGGTTCCTGGTGTTGAATGAATAGAGTACTGTAATAAGGAATTAAAATTAAAAATGTACTGGGAAGGGATTTGGGGGTTTCTTTATTTTTGATTCTCAATGGCATACAGAGAACATGTTACAATTAATTCAGCATGTGGGGGTAATCATGTCGTTACATGGCAATGTTTAATCTAGTTGAGGCCAGTAATCTCTGGATGTTGATCTGCAGTGTCATGTGCTTCCTTGTAGCATTTCCACATGGGTGATCTGATACTTTGCAGCATTAGAATCTGCATTTGATTTCTTTCTCTCTTATCTGACTCCTTGGGGATTCGCTAAATTCAGCTGTAATTTATGACTGCCATTCTTTTTGGGCTTTGACACATACACAGCAAAGGATTAAAATCAGACTTCTAAAGCAGTTACCATCCGCCCTGCCCTCCTGATGGAGGTTGCCAGTCTCAGCACACTGAAAAACAGTGAAGCAACTCCTCAACATTTCCAGCCAGTTTATTAAGGTGCATAGATCCACTTGAATTTGATGTTTAGCTGAGAACTGCAGCAGTACAGAAGCTGATTCATAAATCAAGCAGTGATCTTTGTCAGAGGTGGGGCAACAACTTGGGCAGTTGCCATCTGAGTTTAGTCTGCTTCTGGATGTGAATGAACTCTTGGACTTCATCAGTGTTTACAAGTTAGTAAATGACAGTCCTTCCAAAAGCAATTGTTTCAGAACAACAGGGGAACTTCAGATGCTTTATAGACTGTTATTGTACTGACTGCTTTACAGATTCTCAGTTTTCATTGGTTAGTTTTTGGAAAAAAAAAAAAGAAAAAAAAAAACTTTCCAAAATTTTCAAAGTCATAACTAATGCAGAAATGAGGGTTTACTGCACATCCTCCTTTGATCCCCAGTATAAACTGGTTAAGTCACGGTCTATGCTTTGGAAAATCTCTCTGTCTTCTGTGCAATTATGTCGCAAACTCAGACCTATTATTCAGCTACGTATGTATGCGCTACTACATGTTTTTATTATACAGAGTGAAAAATCAAAGTAGTTGCTGATTTTAAATGATAAATTTTTATTCTGAATATACTGTTTTTGCACAAGAATTAACACAACAGTTCTAGGATTATAAACTTTTTATAACATTATTGTACAAATTTTTACAAAAATTTCTTTTTCCAGGCTTGTCAAGTTCCACAAAAGTGTCAAGAGAACACAATAAAAGGGAGAAAGACTTGCTTTGCCTTGTAAGAGCAAGCAAGCCTTTTTTGCAGAAACGCACACTGAGCATTTCAATAAAAATATCCCAGAAAGCATGATCCAGACATTCCATACAACACAAGAAGAGAAGACAGCTTTGTCAGATCACAATCGCATTTTCATGGCATCTGAACAACAGTACTCTTTTAGCTTCAGTGAAATTATTTCTTCAAGATGGTATTTTTCTTTTAAACCATAAACAGTACAGATGCAAGTAGCTAGGAAGGTTAGGCTAACTTTTCAAAACTCTTGAATTGTTTTCAGACACTTTGTTTTAATCTTTTTACAGTAGTGTACAATGATTATTAACAATATTAACATCTTGGTATGGAAGAAAAAAAAATCTGGCCGTTTTAAAAGGCTTAGATGTTGATGAAGCTAGGGTAAAATTTCACCTAAAGAGTGATTAAGATTTCACCTTCAGTCGACATTCTAAAAACCATCAGAGAGCACTGCAGTGCTTTGTAGGCATTAATATACCTCTTATAACCAGTGTACTAGTGTCTGAATTTTTAGGACCAGTGAGACTGAGGTTGTATTTTGAAATTAAGAGATACTAAGCACACTTTCTGAGCTTACATGTTGATGGGAAAAAAAGTTCTTAATGTCTCTTCAGTGATACCAAAAAACTCTCAACTGCAGCAAGTAACACTTGGGTTGCAAAGGTCACTTAAAAGGGATACTGCCTATTTGAACCCAGTAAGGCCAGTTTTTAAGTTAGTAAAAGGAATATTATAGGAAAAATTACAAATGGCAGCAACACTTGTTTTTTTGTTGTTGTGTTTTTTTTTTTTTTTTTTTTTTTTGTCAAGTTAAGCAGTAAAGCCTCAAGCATTAGAAACATGAAAAATATCATACTAAAGTCTTAATGATACAGGACCTAAAAATCTTGTCAATCAAACCTGCTATGTCATGTTAAAAACCTGATACAAATATGGACCACGGTTAGTGTCTTGGCAGTAATGCTGGTTGTTTAAACAAACAAAAGGGAAAGAAAAGAAGAAACCTTTCATGTTAAGTCTTCGGATCACACTTGTACAGTACCACACTGTGAGAACTTTAATGGTGGTTATTTATCAGACGTACAGTAGGCCACATGACTTCTGTGCAAATGAAAACAGCAGTTTATCTCTGTCCCTTAGTGCTATTTAAAGGATCTGAGCAAATACCAACATAGTTTATTATGTGACTTCAAAAAAACTTTTTACAGCATATTGTAGTTTGAAAATGTTTCAATTTCAAGCCTAAGATCAAGTTTCTTTTCTTACAAAGAGAAGTTGACTACTACACATTATGTGAGAGTAAGGATATTCTTCTGCATAATAATTAGTTATTCATGGAAGATATTTCTAACAGACTGTTCTTCACACTTTGAGATAGCTAACATTCACATTGCATTTGCTTTCTGGTGTTCTGGTGCTTTGTATTTTATAGATAAGTCAATTCCATACAACCAAAATCCTGAGTTTTCTATCAGACAGGTTTAATGGCTAAAAGGCTAGGTCTATATAAAGAAATGATTCTTCAAGTCCTAGAGAGGGGCAGAGGAGAGGAACAAAGAGTATTTCCCTCTCTGGATAGCCCAAAAAGGATAATGTGTCTGCATTGCATGGACTTCTCCCTCCTTTTTGTATGCAAGCTCTCTAAGGGAGGTGGAATGAGATCAAAAACCCCACTTGGTTTCTGTGGCATTACAGTTTGTACTATCTTTCCTCCTTCCTACAGACCCTCATCAAATGTTTATTAACTAACTCAGAATAAGAGTCGCTCATATAACCAAATTATTCTAACATCTCAGTAATGTAACTTTTCCATGAAGGGTTTCTTTTCGGTAGTTAAGTGAAAAATGTATAGCACTTCTTATACTGGCAATCATTCAAGAAATTAAAAGAGCAAGATGCATAGTAATGTGTATTTTAGCTAATCTTAAAGTAAAAGCAAATGTGCTTATTAAGAATTGGCTTAATCCTACAAACTTTGTTCCTTCATATGATTTCATTAGACCATGTTACGGAAAATATGCAGAATAGAGTTTAAGGATTAGAAATATTAGCAATTATTATTATTGTTTTCTTGTTGTTGTTGTTTTGTTTTTAATAAGAAGTGCAGTAATATAACTCTTAGAAGAGTTGCAAGATTACCTTTACTCATAGCATTAACATTAGCTCACCTTCCCTGAGGAGGACCTGAAGTCATCCAACAGAGTTGACTGTAATTTAGACCCCATGACTGAACAAGAGGTATTTTTTAAAAGCTAAAATTTATTACTGAACAGAAGGTCAGTTTTTACTGTTTTTACTCATTGTACTTCCAAAGATGAGAAAATACATTGCTGGAGCCAAGGTTCATGAGGAAAACAACAAACCAGCCGTGGGTACAATTAGACATCTGATCTTTTAAGCCATGCCATGGCTTTGAGTAACTTCTTCATGTTTCATAGGGTAGTAATGCATGCCCAATTGTTTCTTTAAGCTTTTGACATGATCAAAATTATATCAATCAATTGCCAGCAAACACATACCAATGCTTTGAATTTTCTTAAGTTTTTAAAGAGCTAGTATATTGTGCCATGTTAATATTTGCATATTGCAGTTTTTAGCAGAATTATACAATATCAGCAGAGTTGCACATTCATTGGCTTAGCTGTCTTGCAATACTGTTTAGTTCTGAAAACTAGAAAAAAGCACAAACCATATTTTGCATCAACACTATGATACACTGTAATATTGCAATTTACTGCACCAATCTGTATCACAAATGAGGTTGTATAAAAACAACTTCTAAAATTATTATTCACAATCAAGTATCAATGTGCATACATACAGATTCAAGGCTCCCCATTTGTTTAGATTTTTCCCAATCTCAGAAACCAGGTAATTTTGCTGTTAATTTTGTTATTTTCAATAACAAATAGCAACAGTATAATTTTAATAGTCTGGATGAATTTTAAAGCAAACAAAGGAGGAACCTGATATGAACCTTAGTGAACATATACTTTCAAAAATAAATATGCAAAATCTGATTTTTTTATATACTTAAAATATCTGTACACAGGTTTTAATGTGAGATCACTATTATGTAAAAAAATCCAACTCAACCTTTTCATTATGATAGCTAAATTTACCCTATTTTCTCAGCTTTTCATTGCACAGTATATTCAGAGCTCTATTTCATAATATAATTTAATATGAATTGATTGCAACACATTGCAATGTTCAGTTTCTCACACAATAAAAGAACCATTCAGTTACCTTTGCAATGGACTACACTCTACCATCAAAGAAAACTAACTTAAAAATGCAGAATCATCATCATCATGCAAAATACCCTTGGAAACCAACATTCAAATATCACATGTACTTTTTTTTTTGTTAGTATTCACAAGTCTTTTTTTCAATCTTTGAAGGACTTGACTACCTTATATGTATATCTGTCATTGTGAAAAGGAGGTGAATAGTAAATAGAAATTATTATTCTTCTGATAAAAGATGACACCAAGATTAAAAAAATTGTTTTTAAATTACACTCTCAAGCATCTTTATATTTTTAAAAATAGTAATTTCCTCCTTTTTCCATTCTTTTCTCTAAATTAACAAATTATGAGCCCACCTAAATATTGCCAGCTACCTGTTCTGATTAACTTAGGAAGAATAAACCACTCAAAAGCATTTCAATCACACTGAGCTTCTGATGAAGGCTAGCCAACATTTTCATTTCACTCAAACAGTTTGGATGAACTTGTTGTTCAAAGCAGCCATTGTGGTGCTAGCAATGTATACTGGGGAGTATACTCTCTTTTTTTTCTTTTTTTCTTTCATAAATAAATGTTCATGTAAAAGAATATAAATCTTCAAGAAATCCAAAGCTTAAAATAAATGAAAATCATATACATAAGCTATGGTCAGGGGAGCCCTTTTACATGAAGTCATCAAGATTACAACAACAAAAGAATGAAAAAAATCTTAGATTCCCCAATGAAGCATGTATGGAATTCTGTTCGGGTGGCAGAGATGATGCAGCATTCGCATACGTTAAGGATTGACACTCCAATATGCAGCCATTTTGAGTGCCTTTATGAATCTCACAACGCATGATAAACAGACATGAACATTGCTGTTCTGCTTCTGTCTGAATAGCTGACCCTTATTAAAATGGAACTGAGGCTATCATTTGGCCGAATCTTGATTAAGTTATGCAGGTTTTGTTTTAGCAAGGTCATAACTGGTAGTGTCTGCTGCCAGATAAGAGCCAAAGCAGGACCAATTGAATTCCTACCATAGACCACAGTGATGGACTCAGACCAGAGGCACCACCACAGTCAGCCGAATCTTCCTGTTGACAAGGAAAAAAATAAATGAATAACATTAATTACACCTAAATTTCCAGAGGAGTAATCTAAACTTTACTCTTCAGCATTCTGAACTATCCTTGAGACATAATTTTTTATCTTAAGTACATTATTAAGTCTAAAAATCCCTAAACGAATAACAAAATAATTCTAGAAATTTTGTCTGATTTTTGATGCAAAGAATGACATTATCACATTAATGTCATTAATTAGACATGGGAAAATTCATCACTTACAAGGCTTACTGCAGTCATTTATAAATTAGATAGGATCCTTACATAAACAAATAAGAAATGCTATGGAATATGGGAGCCCCAGAAATCCGTATCTGTATCCATAAAATTACATAAATTCGCAGAATTGGAGCATTGCTTTACAAAAGATGAGAAAAACCCATAACTTTTCAAGATAAGAAAACAAATATCAGACTGGTCATGCCCATTACCTCAACATGATTACATATTAAAAAAATATGCTCTGCAGGTGAATATATGATCAAAAGGAAGGAAAATCCTTTCTTTGTCCAAGTTCTGAAATACATTTTCTATTGTTTGTTTTGTAACTTCTGTGCAGTCTGTAAACAAGACAGGCTCCAATTTTAGAACTCGCTCCAAGCTTTATTGATTTGATATGCATCAGTGGTCTTAACTACTCCTTATGCCATAGAGCAATCACAGGTCTTCCCTTCTTCTTCTTAACCACTAACTTCTGTTATTCAGTCTCACCTTGCCTGTCATGCTTGGTATCTTTCACATCAAGATTTAATTTGCTATTCTGGTTGAAATACATTTCATACTTGTTCTGGATTCTGTAACATACAAGAAGGTGTAAACCTTCTTGCTTCTCAAGAGATACATAGAAGAAATCAATGTTCAGCTATCTAAAGCTGCAGGGAAATATTTCAGCCATTCCTTGCACGACTTTGTTCACCAAGTTCCGGATTGATAGGTAGCTATAAAGGCTGAATATATTTATTCTTCCACTTGTTTTCATGGCATTCTACTCCAGTAGCTTGAAAAGACACTTCCCCTTTATATTCAACCCAAAGAATTCACAGTCTTCAAAGACAAGATAACAGTATAAGCAGGAAGGGAGATAGTTCCTCTCAGGAACTGGGTAAGATTCTTCAACAGGAACAACATGTCCAGGAAGGACAGACTGCACCTTATTTGTAATGCAGTCCAGCTGCTGGCACAAAAATTAAAAAGGTTGCAAGAAGAACATCTTTTAAACAGAAAGATGAGGAAGTCTAATGAGTATGGAACAAGACTGACATGCCTCTGAGACAGATTTAACTAATAATTAATATGCCTCAGAAAAGCCAATGGGGAAATAAATAGTCAAAATAAATACAGAAGGCTCATTAAAACACTTTCTATTTACCAGCACAGCCTTGAGCAAAACTTTTAAGTGTTACTACAGCATTGCAAGAAGCATAAAATTAAGGTGGAATCATGAAGACAAGGTATCAATTAACTACTCCAAGATAATAATAATTAGGTAGATGTGGTGGAAGGAGAATAACCAGTACTAGAGAGCATTACTGGCTACCAACTTGGTCAGAAGGGCAATATGGGACATTCAATCACAGTGATGTTATGTTAAGGATAATAGAAACTGTGATGAGGCAAAAATATTAAGGGAAAAGAAAGTGTGATGAAATCTTTGTGGGTACAACATCTTAGAGTCTAATAATAGAAACTTAATACTAGTATTGCATTGCTGACCACCTAATGACTGTAACAAAATCAATCATGGAATAGTGAGAGGCAATACAGAGATTGGATCAATGCACTATTAAGAAAAAAAAATCACATTTTTAGATATGATAAATGATGGTTTCTTGGATGAGTCTTTCAGTCAGTTGTACATGGGACCACTTTCAAATTCTTTGTAGTGTGCTGCTCTCTACAACTATAGCATAGGTCTAGTAGCAGTGTAGACCACAGCGCAGATGGACTTAGCATTATTGTGTGAAACATCAGGCCAAAAAAATCCAACACAAAGGATTCAAGGAAGGGAACTCTGTGAAAACTACAAATCACGGTTTAAAAAGTCATAAAAAAGACAACAAACCCACTTTCAGATAAGAAAGAAAAGAAAAGAAAAGAAAAGAAAAGAAAAGAAAAGAAAAGAAAAGAAAAGAAAAGAAAAGAAAAGAAAAGAAAAGAAAAGAAAAGAAAAGAAAAGAAAAGAA